>NC_072737.1:137959088-138559088 GCF_026930045.1 Uloborus diversus
ATTCAAAAAGTAAAAGTTGTTGAATGGAAACAAAACGAAATCAAGGCAGTTTGGAGTTCCCTCGAAAAATCATATTAATCTGTTCAATAGCAGAAAAAAATCATAGCTTTTAAACGCTCCAATGATTAATTTCAGTTTTGCCAAAATAATAATATCCTAAATTTACGTTAACAAACGCAAATATGTTTTTCCAAATGCTAGTGGTATACCCACCATGGCTTTGTCCGTGGGGGGGGGGGGGGGGGAACAGTAAAAAGACTAGTTAGTTGGTCACCTTTACAGGTAGGCTGTATATGTTACCGTTAAAGTATGAAATCCGTTATTTTATAGAATACTTAATTATTTCATGGAATAACTGATCGTGTCCGTTAAAGTGTAAAGCTCTCTTGTATTTCATGGTTTAACTAGTTATTTCATAGAATAACGATCTGCAGCCCGTTAAAGTGTAAAATTATCTACATCATATATATTGCTCGACAAATACATTTACCTTCCCCCCCGTCAGTGGCGTACCAAGACAGATGGGGGCCTGGGGCGCTACTCGAAATGGGGGCCTACCTGGTATTAAAACTGAAGTTTCTCAAACTATGTGTAAGTACCATATATTACAATAATTATTTTAAGTGGTACATTTTTACATATTTCAGTAGTGTTGGTTTGATTTCGGACACTGTTGTAAATACCACGGCAAAACACATGGTTTTAAGTAAAATTAAGTAAATACTATATTTTTAATAAAATTGTGCTTTGTCAGAAAATATCAAAAACAGAAAAAGTCCTAAAATTATATTGTATCTTAAAAATTTATTGCATCTGAACATCCAAGTACAGTGAACAGAAACGTTTACGCATTCCAGATTTAATTAATTTTAGGATAAAAATTTTCTTTTACAGAAAAAAAACCCTTTACTATTCCTTTGAGTAAGACACACCAGTTAACTATTTACCTGATAACATCACCTAATCTCAGAGAAAAATATTTTTAAAACATGCTTACCTAAATAAGGATGAAATTCACACGTTCACAGTCTAAATAAAATTTTTCTGCTAGGTCTCACTCACAAAAAAAAAAAAAAAAAAACGCTCTTTATGTTCTTCAGACAAAAAAACTCTGGTGTGACCCTATACTTGCCTGGTGCGTTTGATTGAAGTGGAGAAAACGCTCCGCGCGGCTTTGCTGGTAGAATTAAAAATATTTAATGTTCGACAGAAATTAAGACAAAAAATTTTGCGTATGCGTGGGTTTAACTAACTAATCCGATTTCTAAAGCGAAGAGCGTAATTTCCCCCGATTAGTAGTGTATGAATTAAGACTAGACCATCGTAGTCTTAATACACAAAACAAAACATAAAACAGATATTTTAGCTGTATACTGTAATGATCAAAAATTATAAACGTGCATCTGTTATGCATTAGTTTTTTTTAAATAAATTGTTTGAAAAAAAAAATGCATAAAACTTAGCTGAAAGCACTTAACAAAATAAAAGCAAATGATTTTTATAGGTTTAGTTAATTTAAAAATAAATTTGGGGCCCCCATTAAATTCGTGGCCCAAGCGCTCATGTACCTTTGTACACTAGGACGAGTCACTGAAAAAAAGTCATATTTAACAAAATTTATGATATATACTCGCATATATAGGTAACTGATTAATATTTCTAATCATGATGTATATGACAGATCTACTGGAAAAAATAAGATACAATTTCAGGGCTTATGTCAAAGAGGGGCCTGTGGGACATAATTTGCCCTCTCTTTGTTTAGGCAAGAGTCACTGAGAAAATATTCATTCTACATAAAAAGTCAACTTTTTATTTATCTAAACCATGACATATGGCACGTCTGGCGAAAAAGAAAACGAATTAAAATTTTGGGGCCTATGTCAAAGCGGGGCCTGGGTATCATAAACCCTCCATTGATCCCAAAGAGGTATTGATTGTATCCCTGAACAAATATTTGGTCTTTAAAAAAATTATGATTTATTAAGCCAACTTGTTTAAGCATTCAAACTAAGATATGCGACAATATTGGTGAAAACCAAAAATTGAAATTTGGGGGCCTATGTCAAAGCGGGGCCTGGGGCGGACCGCCCCCTCCGCCCCCCCCCTTCGGTACGCCACTGCCCCCCGTGTTAACCCCAAAGTGTTCGTGTAAAAACCAGTGTGTCAACAAAAAATGTTTTTGTTTTAGAAATAATGTCCTTTGTAATTCCAAGTGTCATTTTAGTAATCCTTGTTGTAACAAATGATTTTAATGTATGTTTCCATAAATACCATGTATATGCTGCATAAATTAGATAAATTGCGTCTTCTGCCTTTAATTGCGTCTTTAATTGTCTATCATTAGTTTATTTATAGAATACCTATAGTTACTTCATTTTAGGTAAATTGTTTATTTTACACTTTAACTGACTTCCATTAGTTAATTTATAGAATACCTAGTTATTTCATAGAATAACTACTTAAAGTGTCAAATTAATGACATATTACTCACTTTAATGGACACGATCAGTTATTTCATGGAATAACTAGGTATTCTGTAAAATAACTGCATTATATACTTTAACGGTAACATATATACTACATAATTCTAGGAGTAGCTCTGTTTAGCTAATGTACGAATTTTCAATTTTATGTGAATTTTCACGTATTCGAAGAAATTACAGCTAACTAGCTTGAGTGAAGGTATGAAATAAAACGAGCTGATGTGTGCATCACATGACTTCCTTTTACACCAATTTAATGCTATTTCCCAATTATTGCAATTTTAATGGGATTCTCTCTCTAACTCTTTAAATATCACTAGCAATGGCCACATTGAAAGCAGATTTAAAAAAAAAAAAAATCGCCAAATTTTTCGCCAAGTTGGCGACAAAACTTGGCAACCAAAAGACTGGCGATATATCGCCAAGTGACCGCCAAATTATAACACCACTTGAGTTTGCATCGAAATTAACAATGATTTCCCCCCAAAAAGGTGCAAAAGACCCCTTTAGAAACACCCGAATGCAACCAAAATAGGAGGTGCACAACTAGACCCCACTACGAGTCTATGTACCAAATTTCAACTTTCTAGGACATACCATTTTTGAGTTATGCGAGATACATACGCACATACGCACATACGCACATACACACATACGCACATACATACAGACGTCACGAGAAGAGTCGTTGTAATTACCTCGGTGATGGTCAAAATGGATATTTCGCGTGTCTATACATTCTTAGGCACTTTTCCGCATGTGGTCGAATCGAAAAAAAAAAACTCAACATTCATTTGGGGGTGAGCAAAATGGAAATTAAGGGCGATTTTTGAGTGAAAATTTTTTTGCGAATACAATACTTCCTTTTTTGTAAAAGGAAGTAAAAAGAAAACTTGAACTAGTTTCAGACAATTTTTTGCAATCAATAACTAGTGCCGTCTTTCTGAATGTTATAATTTTGCCTAAATTTGAGTTTACATCTTCAGGTTTTTTATTCATTCTACGATTAATCACTGCTACAAGTTCCTGTTTATTAAATAGACATTTGTATATTATTTGCTTCTTTGCACCAATTAATTGCGTACAAACCGTATTGCCGTAGGAATGAAAGATTTTCCACAACCCCATCAACAAAATCAATATTCTATATCACTCGAAAGAGCTTTTTTCTCTGCATCAGATTAAGTTTTTTCCAATTTAGTCAATTAATTGGAACCGCAGAAATAAGGGTCTTTAACTTTGCCAAGACTTCACTTGATAGTGAAGCCTTGTTTTAGCGAAAGTCCTTGGCTAAACTCAATTCAAGCATGGAGCTAAAATGTAAAATGTTGCTACCGACCATAAATATGAAAACTACTTTTCAAACGTACAAAACCACTGTTCTGCAATGCTCAGAAACCCGTTAGTTTAGAACCGAGGGAAAGGGTGCTCTTTTAAACGTTTTTTACTTCCTTTTACAAAAAAGGAAGTATTGTATTCGCGAAAAAATTTTCACTCAAAAATCGCCCTTAATTTCCATTTTGCTCACCCCCAAATGAATGTTGAGTTTTTTTTTTCGATTCGACCACATGCGGAAAAGTGCCTAAGAATGTATAGACACGCGAAATATCCATTTTGACCATCACCGAGGTAATTACAACGACTTTTCTCGTGACGTCTGTATGTATGTGCGTATGTGTGTATGTGCGTATGTGCGTATGTGCGTATGTATCTCGCATAACTCAAAAATGGTATGTCCTAGAAAGTTGAAATTTGGTACATAGACTCGTAGTGGGGTCTAGTTGTGCACCTCCTATTTTGGTTGCATTTGGGTGTTTCTAAAGGGGTCTTTTGCACCTTTTTGGGGGGAAATCATTGTTAATTTCGATGCAAACTCAAGTGGTGTTATAATTTGGCGGTCACTTGGCGATATATCGCCAGTCTTTTGGTTGCCAAGTTTTGTCGCCAACTTGGCGAAAAATTTGGCGATTTTTTTTTTTTAAATCTGCTTTCAATGTGGCCATTGCTAGTGATATTTAAAGAGTTAGAGAGAGAATCCCATTAAAATTGCAATAATAGGGAAATAGCATTAAATTGGTGTAAAAGGAAGTCATGTGATGCACACATCAGCTGGTTTAAATTAAATTTACTTAAATGACTTGTTGTGCCAATTTCATCAAGTCATTTTTGTCTTTCTTCGGGCGGGAGGAGGATTTTAATATTATTGTAATTATAATGAGCTCTTTACTTAAGTTATACTTTCTACGGGATGGGGAGAAGAGGAGGGGGTATTTTGCTCTAATCGTAACGCATATTTTAATGTGACTCTTCTTAATAGACGATCTAATCATTCGTGAACCAAATAAGATTTCGAAACAATCTTTGAGGGCTGGTCACGGGAAACGAGCAGGAGGCGGAGCTCTCCACTTTTTAAAAAAATGAAGAGACGACAATAAATTAACTTTGAGTAAAATAGTATTTTAGTTATAAATATGCGACTTGTTTAAAAAATGCGTCAGAGCAAATTGAGGCATTTTCATGGTACTTGGATACGTTGAAAGATCTAAATTTTGCAAATTTTCTGAGTTATCATTCTTGAATGGTTTTAAGGTAAACTGATATTATCGACAAAAGTTTTCTTTTTTGCCTTTATGGCGTGATGAAAACAGCTTTTTCTTGTGTTAAAGTTTGAAGGTTAATTTTTTTTAAGAACTCTTAAAGAGTTTTAATTTTTTTTTCGAAAAAAAAGGCTAATTTTCTGATGAGTTTTTATACAAAAATTAAGGATTAATGATTATTTTTGGTTCTCACATTCAACAAAAAGGGTCACGTGACTGATCTGACCTATCACAAGGACAATAATTTACTCCTTGTACCAGATTGAGATCGTAGTGAGATCTATAAGCAACCTTCTTGATCCCTGAAGAATGGTATACGCCCAAAATGTCGCGGTACAAAACGTCGCCAGCCCAAAATGTCGCCGGCCCAAAATGTCGCCGGCCCAAAATATCGCCAGCCCAAAATGTCGCCAGTCCGAAATGTCGCCGGTCCAAAATGTCGCTGGGCCAAAATGTCGCCGAGCTAAAATGTCGCCAGTCCAAAATGTCGCCGGTCCTAAAGGTCGCCGGCCCAAAATGTCGCCGGTTCAAAATGTCGCCTGTTCAAAATGTCGCCTGTCCAAAATGTCGCCGGCCCAAAATATCGCCTGTTCAAAATGTCGTCTGTGCAAAATGTCGCCTGTTCAAAATCTCGCCATTCCAAAATGTCGCCGGGTCAAAATGTCACCGGTCCAAAATGTCACCGGTCCAAAATGTCGCCGGGCCAAATTCCCTCGTTCAAGTGATACGAAATTTAAATGTACGTCGATTATTTTCAGCATAAAAGTTGCTTAAGAATGCTAATTGCCTTTCAAAGTAAGTTCCTTGAAAATTTTCAAAAATTGTCTTCTGTCTTAATTCGTAAACGTCAGACATATTATAGAAAATCAATAGTATGCAGGAAAACATACGTTTTTCTGCATATTAGTGCATACGTAAATGTACGTGAGGATGGTGCAACGAAATTCTCTTTCTTATTTAAAATGACTGCTATATTTCAAGACGTAATACAAGGATTCAGACAAAAAAAAAAAAAAAAAAAAATGCTATGGAAGTAAAACTAAACGGAAACAGGAACTATTATTTCTGTTTTAAAATGATTTTTTTAATTAATTGCGCGAGTCATAGCGTACTTAAGTAAACATTAAATTTAAATACATATTTCCTTTAGATCGTCTCAAGATCAGACAAGAGAGAAAGAGGGCGATTACGCAAGATATCAAAAAATAAATAAATAAATTAGTCAAATTTTCCTCTTTTTCTGTAGAATTTTGATTATCGGGGATATTAAAAACTGAATTAGCATTCTTTTCACAATTTTTGCAGTAAAAATTAGCTACTAGAAAGATCGATTCCTTTCAAGAACAATTTATTTATTTAATTATTACTAGAAAGTCGTCCGTCAAGGTAGGACGGGTGAAACTACATTTGAACGAAGCCATTGCCTGTTTGGTGATATTTTGATAGTTGAAATGGTTAACTTAACTCCAGTAGATTAACCCTAAACTCCAGTAGGTAGCGTTCATTGTTGACCATTTTTTCGTTTCTTCATTCCCCTGAAATGAAACAGTCTTATCACTAAAACTGTTACGTTTCCGGATCGAGTTCAGCCTTTCCCTGAATGTTAAACATTACGGACACATAATATCAAATTATCATGCCGTGGTGCGAGTTTCACTGTTGAAACACGCGGGTTACTCGATCATTGGCTATTATTTATATGAGGATTGTCATCATTAATATATTGTTCTTTTTGAAATACCAAACCATATATAGAGCTGGAATAATAACCTTTTTTAAGCCAATTTTAATATGAAGTCTAATTCTTTTTCACGTTTGTTGCGCTTTCATTGTTGGCTGGTGATCGGAAAAATCACAACAAATTCAAATTTGCATCTCTTGCCATTTTCGAGTCGTATTTTTAACAAATAAAGTATTTGTAATTGATTTCAGCATGTATGCAAAGCTTTTAAAGGAATTTTCAATTGTGGGGCAGAAGCATCGAATGTTGGGTACCCTTTGTTTTTGTCATTTACGACAAACGTGATAAAGAAAAAACAATAATAATGTACGTGAAATGAAAATATAGAAACCTGATATTAGGATCATTTAAGTTTGAAACCTTAAACAAAGTTTTATCAGTAAGTATTTTTTTCAAAATTCAGACAACAACTCTTTAAAACCCCTGGTAAAACAAGAACAATTTTATAGAAAAAGGCTGCGCGCTCGAAGTCAGAATCGAACTAAGTTTGAAGTAAAAGCATCGGAGTCGGAGTCTGGAGTCAAAGGTTTGAAATTCTAAGAGTCAGAGTTGGTCATTTTCCTTCAAAGGGCGCAGGTGTGCCAGTGCTAGCGCAGCTCACTGTAAAAAAAATTCCGAAACGTAACTGATTATTTCCGTGGAATATTTCGGGATTTCACACGTTTTTATCCACTTCCTGAGAAAATCAAGTATATTTGTCAAAAGGTTTCCTGAATTGTTACAAGTTGCACAAGTGCAGGCTACTCACTGTTGTGAAAAATACTTAAAGCTACCAGTTTAAAGGTTAACTGAGCGTATTTAATAATTTTATTGGCTTTAGTTCAGTTACGCCCCGTCCGGATTGACAAAGCTCAGAATAAGAGTGAATAAGTATCTGGATTCAGTAGCTTTGCAAGAACTGCTTTCGAGTTAGATTCGTGGTATTTGCCTGCAATTCTGTCTTAGCTTTGGACATGTTTTCAATAATGCTTTAGGCAATCTTTTGGAAAAGCAGGAAGGTGTCAAACTATTATATTAAACTAACTAAAGTTTTCTCTAAAGGTTCCAAAAACACGAATGGCTTTGATCGGGGGAATTACTGAACAGAAAGATGCCAGAATATTTTCAGGAATGTTACTGAGTTTTAGCGAAAAACATGTCTGTTATTTTCAAAATATGTTACTTGCAGATGTTGGACATATTAGTAGCTCATTATTTTCCAGCAGCGCGTCTGAATTTTTTTTACAGTGTTAGAAAAGATGTCAATCTGATTTTGGGGTGAAGGAGTTGGAATCGAAGGCTCCAAAACTCCCAGGGCAAGAGTCAGCCATTTTCCCTCCAACCGTGTAGCACTGATATATAAAATAGTCCTCTCTCTCTTTCAACCCCCCTCTCTTTCTCTCTCTCTCTCTTGAGTGATATATTTAAATTTAGTTTATTTTTCATCGTTTATTTAACTACACTTACTCACGCAAACGATAACGAAAATCAACTTAGAACGGAAGCAATGTCTGTTTTTGTTTAGTTTCACTTGCATACCACCTTTTTTTTTTTATGAAACCTTGCATTTTTTCTTGAGATATAGCAGTCACATAAAACGCGGAAAATTACTCTGTGCGCCATCCTTTTGGGATGATTGAAGCCAAAAATAAATAAGCAACTCGCTATTTAAGACCGAATTTTGTATGAATCCTTGTATCACTTCTTGAGATATATCAGTCACAAATAATAAAAAAGAAAGGGATAAAACATTATATTGCACCACCCTCAGGTGTTATTGGCTCCGACATCTGTCCACCTGCAGCATCCTAACATTTTATTTGATTCCGGGCATCATTCTTGAGAAATGTCAGTCACGCATATTGATTATTGATGGAAACGTTCAGTTGCTCCACTATCTTGAACCAATTGGCGCAAAAAACCACTTAGCCCTAAATCATGGGTACTCGCGGGCATCGTTCGAATTCTTACTACAGGTTTTTAGGTAGAATGGCAGCAAAAAATCGGAAACATACACACGTACTATTCTTAAAGAAAAGTTCAAAACAATGCAGCGAACGTCTGAACTGATCGCCGTCAGAACTTTTTACAGTTGGTAGATAGCGAATCACAAGAAATAAGATAACATAAAAAATGAAAAGTGCGTTTGCTTGTAGTCTGTATTTATTTGCTGAAAAACAGCCAATGGTTATGAAACAAAACGGCAGAAAGTTTTTAAAATTTATCAAGAAACTTACTTCTCTCAGTTCCATTTTTAATGGAGACATTCATTTAAGGCAGTTACCATTTATTCGCAAATTTGATGTTTAACACCATTGTTATACATTTACATTTTTCTTACCGACTGAATGAGCGAATTTCGAATCGGTGACCTCCTAGACTGGCGCTGGCGACATTTTGAACCAGTGACATTTTGGACTGGCAATATTTCGGCCCGGCGACATTTTGACCCGACGACATTTTGGCCTGGCGACATTTTGGGCAAGCGACATTTTGGACCGGCGACATTTTAGACCGGCGACATTTTGGGCAAGCGACATTTTGGACCGGCGACATTTTAGACCGGCGACATTTTGGACTGGCGACATTTTAGGCCGGCGACTTTTTGGACCGGCGACATTTTGGACTGGCGACATTTTGGGCAAGCGACATTTTGGACCGACGACATTTTGGGCAAGCGACATTTTGGACCGGCGACATTTTAGACCAGCGACATTTTAGAGTGGCGACATTTTAGGCCGGCGACATTTTGGACTGGCGACATTTTGGCAGCGACATTTTGTCCCGCGACATTTCGGTGGCGACATTTTGACCCTAAACCCTGAAGAATAATCTATATACATAAGTGGCGTCTTCTGTATGTATGCCCGGGGTCAACTTCAAAACTACTTGACCGATTTTAACCAATTTTTTTCACCACAGATAGCTACATTTTCAGGAAGTAACATAGGCTATAATTTATTTCTAAAAAAATTAGTTTACAAAAGTTATGATGGAAAACAGTAAATTTCATGTTATTTCCCCATCAAATGATTAAATACAAAACCCATTGTTACAAAAATTCGTTGCCTTACAACAGCAATATCAATAGTAATCATAATGAAAAGTTTGAATCAAGGCTTCTCTGGAGCAAGCATGACATTTATTGCTTTCTTAGGATTTTTATCCTCATCTATATACATAAATGGCTACTTCTGTATATACGTCCGGGGTAAACTTCAAAACTACTGGTCCAATTTTAATAATTTTTTTTCACCACAGATAGCTACATTATCAGGAAGCAACATAGGCTATAATATATTTCTAAAAAACTTAATTTTAAAAAGTTATGATGGAAAACATTCATGGAATTTCATGTAATTTCCCCATTAAATGATTAAATATAAAACCCATTGTTACAAATATTCGTATCCTTACAACAGCAATATTAATAGTAATCATAATGAAAATTCTGAATCAAGGCTTCTCCGGAGCAAACATGAATTTAAATTCATTTAAATATTTGGAAACATAGTAGAGAGCTTTTTTTTTTTTTTTTTTTGTGTGTGTGTGTGTGTACTTTTCAATTAAATAAATGAAGCGCAACGTTTTTTTTAGTGATCCTTGTTTTTGTTAGTTCATATTTTGGAAATTCTTCAGATTTTTATATGCTTAAATGTCGTGCTTTCGTTTCTAACTGAATACTATTTCGTTCTTTATACTTATTGCTATTTTACTTTTATGGGTAAGGAAGAAGCTCGATTTTTAATCACGTCAAAGTGGTGTGTTTTGAGTTTTTCAGTTAAAAGAAAAAACGAATGCAAGTAGCGATTGTTTCTCACAATTATTACTGACCCAGGCAACGCAGGGTATTTTTGCCAGTAATAAATAAACAAAACATGAAGACTAATAGGGTTTCTACACCTCTTTTGTTAGAAATTAAGCCCTGTGTGAGGGGTAATAATATTTTTTAAAGGTCTACACGCCATTGCTGCAGAGTTCGAAATAAACTGCTAACGTAGTCTAAAACATTCATGTAATCAGACCGTCATCTAAAAAATTGAAATCATCAATTAAATCTCGGAGATTAATTCTTCGACTTTTAAACCACCATTCTATAGCAAGCGGCATGTGCATGTTGATTATTCTAGTAGGTTTCTTGAGTCATCAAAAATTCATCGTAAAATTACAATATGGAATTGTTTAATCCTTCGCACATCGGAAGTCATTTTATCAGAGCTAAACTTTACTTATTGTAATTTTGATGCATACATAAATAAAGTTTTGAGAAAATTAACGGAAATATGACATGGAATCACAAAATTTCCGAAATAAATATCACATAAAATGTTGTTACATACTTGCATCCTTTGAATAAGAAAATTTTTTAAAGAGGGAAAATTGAAAATTTCGACGATTGGTTAAATTTCCCCGGACCAGATTATGTGAATCCCTGCTTTTTGTCTACAAGAGACATAGGCGGCTCGTACGAAGGGCGGGGCGGGGGGCAAGACGGATTACTCCTCCATACTTCGAAATTTTCGATCGATCGAAAAATGTTAGTGTGGTTCGAAGCATATATTTTAAAAAAGTAGAATTTACTTAAAAAGTGTGTTTTTCTCATGCTATGTCATAAAAATAAAAAGGAAAGGATGGAGTCTACTGTGGTTATTTGTCTTGATTTTTGAGGCTGTGTCCCGAATTTATTTGATAAGGTCATTTATTCAATAAGTGACTGTCTACAAATGATGTCACGATTTGAGGGGGAGGACGGTCGTGAAATTGGGACAGTTGGTGGGAAGGGAGAGTGACAGGGAAACAAGAAGTGTGATATCAAGCATTTTTAATAAGAATAAGTTTATCAAAAGTGGCGTGATGTGTGACAAGCGGGGGGGGGGGTGAAGTGGGACACTTTGTGACAGTGGCGGGGGGAGGGGTCACAAATGTTAAAAAAAAGTCTGACATCATTTATGAACAGCCGAATATCCCCTGATGACGTTAAAATCTAATAATATAACCCGATTTTCCACAAAATCTCAACTTTGAGGGTGTCCGACCCCCTTTTGTCTCTTCTTTAAACCCCTCACTTTTTTGATTCACCAGCCACCCGTGAGAGCTCAACTACCTAATAGGGTGATTCAAAAATACGTGTAAACAGAAAAGTTTCTCCTAGATAACAGAACATCCCTCAATACTTTTAGACTTGTGGACAGTAATATACTGAAAAATTTTTAGCTTCCTATTTCAATTGATAGAAGGTGCTCAACCCCCTCCCCCAAACTTTAAATGTATGGGGAGGGGGGTTAAAAATGCATTGAACTGAAAAAACAATGCTACATACTATAATAGACACTAGTAATGTGCATATAAATTGCTATAAAATGATTATTTGCAAAAAAAAAAAGAAACAGCTGGGGAAATTAAATGTTCCTGAATTTTTTGCATTTTTTATGCTGTAGCTAATGTTAAATTAAGGGGTCGTAGAGCACCCTCTTAAAATTTGACTAAGAAGCTAAAATTTTTTCAGCATAATAAAAATTAGTCATTATTAGTAAGTCTAAAAAAAAAAGAAAAAATAGAGGGTGTCTGGACTCTAGCTGAAATTTTTTTTTTATTGAATCACCCTACTACCCAATGCGAAAAATTGATGCCAGAGCCATTGACCTACTATACTCTTTCTATAAAAATAAATACGCAATGATTACCAAAAAGATATCAGAATTTTTTTTCTCTCGCTGGCAACCCTTGGCGCTGAGTTCAAAGTGATGCTCAACCGGCTGGCAGAATGTAACGTCAAAAGCCCTTTATTCGTTTTCTTAAAAAATGTGTATTATCTGGAGGCAATTCTATGCTATTTTCATTGGTTTATTTTTTTGCCATGCTATAGGAGGTAAGTAATGATAACATTTATTTGTATTGTATCTTTCATGAAACATCGTTCTATTAGCAGTGTATCTGTCTCTTTCTGACATTCTAAATTATGTAACTCAATTCCATGCATTGACAGTGGTATGCTGCCATGCTAACAGAGCCCGACTAACTAAAAGTGAGGCCCTAGGCCCACATTAATTTGGAGGCCCCCTGAAGACTATGCAGTGTTTGATTAACATTTTTAAAGCACGAATGCACTTTTCGAGGCGTCTTTGTCTAATCACACAACTATGTATAAATCACTTATGTGCATTTATGAATCCCCTTTGGGCCCCCTCATAATAGTGACCAAGTAAATTCGTTACTGGAAGAATGATTAAAAATTCCCCTTTAAAGAATTTTTCTCCAATTAATAAGTCATAATTTTTTATTTTTTAAAAAATACATGTCTTTTTCATATCGTTGCAATGCTATGCATAATTCTTTAAAAAATGTGTGGCCCCTTAGGAACTTGAGGCCCTAGGCCTAGGCCTAGTCAACCTGGGTGGTAATCAGGCCCTGCATGCTAAGCACAAAAGTCGTATCTGTACTTTCTCTCAAAATTGAGTTACGGCCACCAGGTAGTTCTTTGTCAAATAATTTCACCTAAATACAATGTTTTATGGTCATTAGCCAATGGGAAATATTTTTTAAAAAATCCGAAAAAGTTGCATCTAAATCAAATACATGGAGGTACAAAACTTTAAACTGGAATTTCTCATTTTGAACTCTGCTGCTGATACGACTTTTGCGCTTAGCACGGCAGTTGGGGGTCGTACGCCCTGTGGCGTGGTAGGAAACCCTTTGGGAGACCTCAAAAAGCAGACCCGTAATTACGAATTTTTCCAATAGGAGGTGGCAAAGAGTGTGTAGTGTACCCAATTCGATAATGCAAATTTTACCGGAATGCAACAGAAATAACTCTCACTTGTGTGTAAAAACATTGTTTCAAAAGCTGTAAGGGAGGCAATTCAGCACTCTAAGTGAAGGACCCATCAGTAGGGGACCAAGAGTTGAGATATCCTGAGTTTCGTTTCCTTCAAAATCCCGCGAAAAATGTTTCCCCCGAAAATTTCGCGGGAGGGTCCCCAAGCGATTAGTAGCGCCACAGATTGCGAGATATTCAGTATCGAGAAAGTTTTGTAAATAAAATATTGCGATTGTTGTCCTTTAATTGTAAATAGTTGCTGATTAGTATAAGATTCTTAATACTTAATTAAAGTATAAAAGTAAACTTAATTAAAGAAATATTCAAATAATACTGTGGCATTTAAATGGTTTTAACTTTAAAGAACACCGTGAAGTTCAAGCGTATCTCCTTGCAAATTGTTTCTAAGTTTCTGAATCTAAAATCTTTGAGTCCTATTTCGTCTTATTTTCCTTTCTGAATAGTAGCTCAAATTTAAAGTGCTGCGGCCTCTTAAAATCTAAAAAAATAGGGCATCATTTAAAAAAAAGGTTGTGTCAATTTCTGAGGGCCTCACTTCCTAAAACTGCTGATTCGAGAGCAGTACTAAGCTGCTTCTGGGGACACATGAAGGGTATGCGCATGCAGGGGCATGCTGGGGACGCCCCGAAGTAAAATGTTTGGGAGAATGGAAATTCTCCATTTACCGAATATAACTAAGTATTTTAATGAATGGTAAAATAAGAGCGCGAGCATAAACCTACATCTGATGAAAAGATTTATTGAGCATCTTTTAAAAATATATTTTTTAATGTAATGTGCAATTTTGCGAACAAGAAATTTTTTCGGAAGTCACTGACAGGCTTACATAAAAAAAAAAAAAGCTTAAAAATTCTCGTCAACGTGTAGGGGAAAAAAAAAGTTTTATGACCCAAAATTTCAATTTAGACCTATTTGGAATTTTTTTTTCAATTCCAAAATTTCAGTCAGTGTTTATTAATGGGCACAACATTCCGTTTCAGATTTTTTGGCGAAACCCCCTTTATGTGAATTCTTGAGCATCAAAATACCTCTGTTCTAAACAAGGGCGGATGCAGGGGAGGATCAAAGGATCAGTTGACCCCCCTGTGGCATGAACTTTATTATGATAATTATTAAACTTCAATTTTTTAGTTTACAACAAATATTAGTACATAAAGTCAATGTTACACCCCCCCCCCCCGCCCCTTTTTATTCTTGCTTCGTTCTGTAAAGTAATTCTTCTCAGCACGTCGTAACTCAAAAGGTTGACTGGGCTTGTTTACTAGGCTTGCTTACTGGGCTATCGCTATTTTGAGATTCTTGTTCATTTTCAAAAGAACAATACATTTAAAGCTTACGTTAACGTGTTCAGCTTGTTTGTCCAAAGAAATACATATAACTTTTGATGAAAATTTGAGGGAGTATGATCCATGGCGTAGGTTACGCTAGAAAAATTTAGGGGAGCGGAGGGATTTGAAAAAGTTTCTATCTTATTTGTGTGTAGGAGGGGGGGGGGGGAAGCTCTGTAACACATGAGTCGGTGCGCAATCCCCCTTGGGGGTATAGACAACCGTGCTTAACAGATACTTTTTTATGTTGAGGAATAACGCTGGCCATTGAAACTTGACCAACCTTACAAAAATTTCTGGATCCGCCCCTGGTGCTAAATGTGGCAAAGATCCGAAGTAAACTGCGGATTTGTATAAGGAAAACCGCTATGTGAATTCCTGAGCATCGAATGACCTCTCTGTGTCATATTTGGCAAAGATCCGACGGATACTATGGATTTGTATTAGGATTAGGAACATACCCACTCCCAGACAAATACATATTCACCCATTTACCGCCATTTTTATACACATAGATTCCGAACCTACTAACCTATAGGTTATTGGTCGTTCGATTGAACGCCTGAATTCTGCTTTTGCTAATTAATATTCAAAGACTCAAAGTAAGATAGGTTGTAAATAGTCAATAAAAATGTGTTTTTGGAGTAAAATTTTACTTACAGGGCTTATGAAGAATATTCCTTGGAATTTGTATGTAGAAAATTTCATTTAAAAATTGTTTAAACTCTATGGAAATTTCTATTTATCGCGAGGAAGACGTTGCAACGGATCCACATTTAAAACTAGATCCGTCAAATTATTTTTTACTTTTTAAATAAGTATAAGGAACTTTGCGTTAGTTTAGGATGGAGTCATTGTTTTTGTTTAACAATGACATTAATAAAAAAGTGCCTATAAAGTAATTTTTGCATTAGTATGAAATTTTTGACGATAAAATTAATTATTTTTCTCTTTTGTTTCAATAAGAATGGATTCATTTGCCGACTAACTGTTGAAAGACAATTTTTTCGTGGAATTCGAACTTTAAAATTGGTTTTTATTGAGAAAAACAGCCAGCTGCATCTCTCAGTAAATTATTTTTAGCACTATATATTCACTTTTCTCTCACTCCTTTAAAACTCAATAGATGGCAGTACAAGTCTGAAATTATATCTATTGTTATAATAAAAACTGCCTTATGAAACGATAAAAAAGAAAAAAAAAAGAAGTAGTATAAAGGTAATGAGATGGAAAATAAAAGCTCATTGATTTTATAGTTCGGCTTTCAAAGAAAAACTAAAAGAAAATACGATCCATACTTGTGCAACCAGAGGCGTAGCGTGACCAAAAAAAAAAAAGGGGGGGGGGCACCAGGGCTTTCGCCAAGAAAGGTGTTGACCACCATAGGTTTTCAGAAATCGGGTCACCAATTTCGTGATTTAAAGAAAAAAAAAACAGAAAGAAAACCTTTGCGGTTTTAAGAAAATGGAATACAAATAATATGCGAACAAATAGAATAAAGGTTTCAAAAAGGGTTTTTGTTCGTCGAAATTCTGAAAGCAAATGCAATCTTTGAATATTATTTAAGAACATCCAAGGTTCTGCATTATGATTTACCTAATTAAGGGCCGATGAAACGAATGTGTCGAACATTTTTTTAACCAAGCTTCAGTCAAATAAAAAAAAATAATTGGTGAATAAACGTAACGTCATAGGGGCCACTGACATAATTGCATTACTTTTTTTTTCTTTTGCCTTTTTTTTTTAAATAAAAATATTGTGGAAATCGCAATTAAGTGGAGAAAAATATATGTTGTCACCAAAATACGTTATAATAAAGAAAAAGCTTAAACAGAGTAAGCGAGATTTTAAAAATGTCATGACTATAGTCACACCAGTAGTTCTAAGCGTTTAAATATAAAATGAGAAAAAAACCCCCCATAATTTTATAGCGATATTCATCAAGCATGACATTTAAAACAAAATAAAATGAAAAGGTATCGCTGAAAAAAGCCATATTAGTTCTAAATCTTGAAAGTTTTTTTGACGGGGGCCGCAAACGCTTGTATTTCAAACAAATGAAAATATATAAGGCTGGAAATTGAAATTTTCATTAAGGAGAAACTAAAGCAGTCAAATAATTTTGGAAAGGAAAAACCGATGGAGAGTTTTTCAGAACATTTTTATCAATAATTTAATCAAATAAAAAATATAGAGACACTGTCAAAAAAAAAAAAAAAAAAAAAAGAAAAAAAAAGAGGGAGAGAGGTTCCGAACTCTATCCCTTCAACTCACGCTTTCAAACCTAGCCTAGAAGAGCAATTTTGAAACTTTGACTTTGAGAAAGTCTCCGAACCCCACGTCTTCTCCTATCGCCATCATAGATGGTCTGGAATTGTGTAAGGATTTCGATTTCAAGAAGCCATCTAGGAGTGCGCCCCTGCCTAAACTCTCGAAAAACAGCCCTCCCTACTCATTCTTAAACATCGTCTAAAATTCCATTTTTAGGACTTTGAGTAAATTCCGAAGGTTCCCGAATCTTTACTACCTCTAATCACCAAGCACTGTCTAAAATTTCGCATTAGTGGCTTAGATTCTGATAATATTTCTGGAAAGAATCCCCGAATATATACCCTGATAATATCATTGAACATCTTATATATGATTCCTCTAGCCTATTTTTCTGTCGCTACAAGAGATCTTATTTATTCCTTTATCAAATTTCAGGATTCATTACTCATTTTAAAGCTTATCGTGTCTGCTAATGACGAAAAATGAATATACAATCTAAATATTGCCCCTTTTTTGACAAAAAAAAAATGTTCTTTTTCCTATTTTTATTACAATTACTGCACAGCTGAGAGCGAAGACACATTGACTTGGTCGGATAAAGCAGCGTGCTAATAAGGGAAAGGGCTGAGGTTCAAATCTGGGTCGAAAAATATCGTTTCAATGGGGTTTTTTACTTTATCAGAATTCTTATCCAAGTTTATATTCATACGGAAAATTATACTCATAGCAGAATTCTAAGCAGCAATTCTGTTGTTGTTAAAATCAGGAAACAAAACATTGATTTTAACACTGGCAATCACAGTTTTAACAGTAAAAGCGTAAATTTCAATTTATTTTGCTGCTTTACTACCGCATTGGTGTAGTCTATAGCATCTAGTGGATACATTGAAATCAGAATTCTTCCTTTGAGTGCAGATGCTTCACTTGGATCAGCCAGTCATCTAAAATTGCGTTTCTAGAATTTTAATATTGGAAAATTGGCGAAGACAGGCCTCGAACCTCTTCTCACATTAACATTACCAAAGATGGTCTAAAACAGCGTTTTAACAACTAACTTCGAAAATTTTATGGGTGAGCGTCTGCCCCTCCCCCTAGCTCCAACATCATTTAAAATAACCTACAATTTCATTTAAGGGCTTCAATTTCGAATAATAACTGGGGTAAAGCTTCCAAAAATTCCCCCTAGTTAAATAAAGTTAAGTCGAACAAAATTGTTTCTGGATTTCCAAATTTCGAAAAATCGTCGGCCCTCATGACGATATCAAACATGGACCACAATTGAATATTTTAGATTGTTTATTTTCGAAAAGTTTCTGGGAGTGGGCCCCCGGATCTTTTCTCCCTTAAACATCTTTTAAGATCGTCTAAAACTGTTTTTGAACTACAATTTTGAAAAAATTTCGGGGGAGAACCCCCAAAGCCTCTATTTCTTAATGTAATTAGGAAAAAAAAATATAACAATTGTGTCTTTCAAGTTTCAATCTAGAAAAATGACCGGGGAAACGCCCTCAGACCGGTTTTCCACCCTAACATTAACAAAGATCGTCTAAATAAATTTTTAAGGTTATACAAATTAGAAAAAATTCGATACACTTCCTGATTTTTGTGCTAATTTCTTAATAGTTCTGGGGACAAAGGTTGTGTCCAGTAAGTTAGGGGGGCACGTGCCTCCCCCCCCCCGACGCTACGCCTCTGTGTGCAACAAAGTTAAAATTACGATACGATGAAAGATAACATTTGGGATTGTTACAAAGGATGTCACATTTTTTTTCATCATACTTGACCCCCCTCCCCCTGTCCTCCCTGCGTCGCAAAGTATCACACTTCACTTTACCCCTTCCTGTATCACATGTCATTCTCATCAGATAAATATATTGTTATACAAAACTTTTTTACTCCAAAATGTGTGGTATGCAAGGACGGATACAAGGGAGGGGCGATTGAGGCTATCGCCCCTCCCTATGAGGGACCTTTCATCATAATTTTTTCCAAATTGAGGTCCTAAAACGAGTGTGTAGGCCATCTTTGATATAATGTTGAGGAAAGGAATCGGATTCGAATCTTCCTGTCGGAAACTTTTTGGACTTAAAGTTTCGAAACGGCAATTTTGGACAATATTTAGTGATTTTAGGAGGAGAGTTTTGGAGGCCTTCCCTCGAGCATTTCTCAAAATGTAAGCCTAAAATATAAACCGATTGTAGACAAGTTATGTGTAAGCAGGAATGGGTTCAGTGACTTTCCTCCGGTATATTTTTAACTGAATTCCGAAAAAACTCAATTTCAGATGACCTTCAATGATGTTAGGGTGAGTATGTTTCAAAACGTTCCGCTGGAATTATTATGAAATTGATTTTTTTAAAAAAAAGCAATTTTTAAAACACTCTATCAGTTGAAAAGGAAAGGAAAAGGTTTGGGAATCACCTTGGCTAAATTTCTACATTTTATTTGTTTTAAAATAAAAATGATGCGGTAGCCAAACAAGCAGATGTAAATTAAGAGCAAATGTCTGTAAGAATCAGGCAGTTTACGGCATTTGTGATTGTTGACATTTTTAATTTTTATTATTTTCAGATATGTTGCTCCTTATCATGAATGTAATGTTTGTGCAAAATATGAGCTGTGTCTGCCTTACCGTTTTTGGGAAATTAAATTTCTAAATTTAGGGGGCGTGGCACATTTTTGCGTGTTTTTCAAATTTGCAGATTTTAAAGTTCTTGTTGCTTTAAGCGCCCCTATAATGACAGGGATTTTTAAATTCTATACTATTATATAGTCGTTTTAGATACTATTACAGCTGTCAAATCGGTGTCACTACGAGGGCGCCACAAACTCCGTTTAAAAATGACCAAAAATGAATTTTTTTACTACATTCAATGCTAATTTTCTCAAAGCGCCTTCATGATGACACCAACGTTGTTACATAAGTTCCTAGTTACACTTGCATACATCAAAAATATGTGATAAAATTGGTGTCACTATAAGAACGCCAGAAGATATTGGAACTTTTATGTGATAAATTTCACAAAAATGCAAATGTTTAAAATCTAACTACTACTCTCGCCCTCATAGCAGAGATCTGAAACTAATTAAGTTTGATAACCAACATGTTCGTCTAACATATGAAATAAAAAAAAACGGTGTCACTCCTATTACTTTCGGAAATATAATCATTCGAAATTATTATGTTATGGAGTTATTTTAAAAAAGACTTTTCTAATTCGAATGGCTTTTTGCACGGTTTGTTTTAAACTTTAATATAAAATTACAGTAGTGACACCTAAAATAATATGTTTCTAATGCTTTTTACAAAAAAAGCTTTATAAAAAGCATTAGAAACACAGTAAATCGATATAGGTACAGGTGGACGTATTGTGTAATGTGCATTATGGCTAAAATAGTCGTACTAATATTCATATTTTTCAAATCATACTGCATTCAGAATCTGAAACATAATTTGAGGATGACGTGGACTAAAACAAAGAAAACATAAAAAATCAAATCACCCAGTTTCAGAAAGACGGTCATCTCTTATTGATTTCTGGTAATTTTGTAGCACTAAAGCTTGGGAAAACATGGTATCCTGGAGAAATAGTAGACGTTGACCATTTCTAATCTGAATACAACTAGCCCCCTCATAGCAGAGATCTGAAACTAATTAAGTTTGATAACCAACACGTTTGTCTAACATTTGAACTAATAAAATTAGCGTCACTCCTACTACTTTTAGAAATATAATTTCGAAGTTAGTATGTTGTGGTGCACTTTTTTTCATTTATTATTATTATTTTTAATTTATTTTATTTGTTTATTTATGTATTTTGTTAATTTAATCTTATCACACCCAGATAGTGTTTTGACTGTACTTATTTTTAATTTATTACAAAGAAGCAACGTTTAACATAAACAGCTTTGAGCAGTAAGAGTGTCTTTATCTTGAATAGAAAATGCTCGTTTTGATATAGGTACAGGTGGATCTATTGTGCATAATATGTTTAGATTATCATACCGATACTCGTTTTTTTTCCGATCAAAATAAATTTATTTATTCCAATCCTTCTTGCCATGCATTTGACCTTTACTTGCAAATTGTCAACTTCTACTATTTCTCCGGGATACCATGTTTTCCCAAGCTTTAGTGCTACAAAATTACCAGATATCAATAAAAAATGACCGTCTTTCTGAAACTGGGTGATTTGATTTTTTATGTTTTCTTTGTTTTAGTCTACGTCATCCTCAAATTTTGTTTCAGATTCTGAATGCTCACTATATAATACATTATGTTCATCACTATTTAAGACATTATGTTATAAATAGTTTCATTTTTAATACAAATAACAGATAAAAAAATAGTATGGTTGGAAAAATATGAATATTAGTACGACTATTTTAGCCATAATGCTAATTAGTAGGACTCGACCGATGCATCGGCCTGGCCGGCCCATCGGCCTTAAAAAACATCGAAAAGCCGATGGAATTGGCCCATGCTTTTGAAAAAAAAAAGGACCTTTGTTGTTTTACTTTTTAATACAAAAGGGAGTTATTGTTTTCATATAAAATTGTTTACTTAAATTTCAGTATGAATTTCTATTTTAGTCACTCTTGAAAGAGTTTTTTATACAGCATTCAGGTACCAAATAAGTTAATTGTTGCGTTGTTTCTTGCGGCTGGATGTACGTATCTCTCATAATTACTAACTCAAAAATGGTAAACTGTAGAAGGCTAAATTTTCGCATGTGGGGTGTGCGTACGTTCCAGTTGTGAACATCACTTTTTGTTTTCGATCGGGTGTTCTAAAAAGCCTATTTACTCATTTTTTGTGGCTATTAATTACTTATTTTAATGCTAAACTAATATAGCGTCTCAGACTGACGATCATTCGATGATATATTGCCGAATTGGAGACCATGGAAACAAATATGAGATGGCGAAACCGGTTTTGTTTCATTTTGTTAGATTCCAGTTGAAACGACGGTAATTTTTAATTTTTCGATATTTGTAATATGAATCACAGTAATGCAGTCTTTTCTGTATTGCTTCGGCGGACCTACAAGTTTGAGGCCCGTCGAAATACATTTTTGGGCCCTATTTCTCTAGCACAGAAGTTGTAAAACATTTATCGTAAGCATTTTTGTAACTCCTACGGTTCTCCTATGGTTATGGGGCCTCTCGCGCAATTGCAACATTTGCTATATTTTAAATCCGCCACTGCACGTCAAAACAAACTCGGGTGCAAGTTTTAAAAGGGTTTTCCTGGCTCATTGTTTATGATTATTTTGAACTCTATTTTTTACGATTATTTTTTATATTTCCGAGAACACTTGCGTGCCCCTTCTCAAAATCGAGCAATTTCTGAAATTAAACTCTAGTTGTACTTCTGAGTTGTTTAAAACTAACACCATTCATAAAATTAGAGTTTTTTTTTTTTCAAGCTTTATCTATTGTTGTCAGAAATTGATTAAAGATGTTTTGAATGGAAACATAATTCGGAAACCAAAGGGACTTTTGAATTTTTTCTTCGAAAGTGCTGAAGTAGATTCAGAAACTCTTCCGAGGCGTTGGTGGTAGCGGTTTTGTACTAAAAAAATGAGGTCGAAGTTTAAAGTTGTGAGTCACTCCAAAATCAGAGGGTGACCCCCCTAACCCACCCTCGTCGTTTCAAGCACTTCTTAAATATTTAGCGATTATTTATTTTGGTCAAGAAATATCATCTTGCGTATTTCTTATACTTGTTTCACCTATATTTCATAATGCGTCATCTTTTTTGCATCATTAATAGCGATCGATTTTTTTTTTTATGTTGTATAAGTAAGTATTTTTATATATATATATAAAATAAATAAATAAGTTATTTTAGTTTTCATCATATTTTTAATAATATGTTATAGAAAAGTTTCTTTGGATTTTCTATTATGCAATTTTTTAAATTTCAGAAAATTATTGTTAAATTTCAAAATTTAATTTGAACTTGCTTGTAGTGCTTCATAAAAGATTGAACAATCAAATTGTTCAATATTACGTGTGAAAACATCAGATCAAGTAGTATATGTATTCAGTTATTAACTTGATGTAAATATCCAGTTTGTTTATTGTGGCTGCGTTTTAAGAACCTCGCTCTTTTCGTAGCTATTTCTTTTTTTTTGCAAAATTTATGTCACGGTTATAGCTTTTATGAAAAATGCAAACTTTTCCTTTCATAAATTTTAAATAAGTATATAAATATTCCTATTATGATTTAATATTGTATTTTATCTGTTCCCTCTTTTGTTTAATTTGATGACTAAAAAATGTCTACGTGCAATCTTTCCACTTTAATTGCGTAATTTGTTGACGGTTTCATAGTTTTATTCTTAATTTTTTTTGAATGATTAAACAACATAATTTAATGATTTTTAACGATGTTTAGTGTACCTAAATCCATACATTATTACAATATTACTGAAACCTTAGTTATATGTTCAATTTAAAAAAAAAAAAAAAGTCAATTGGTTATTAAACAGTCTCTTTGTTTTTCTTCCTTTATTTTTATTAACCGACTTCAAAAAGGAGACGGTTATCAATTCATACCGTATGTATGTTTTTTTTTTGTTTGTCCACTCTTAGCGTCTCACCTAGTGAACCGATTTTGATGATTATTTTTTTAATGGATAGGGGATGGCTCAACTTAGGTCCCATTACTTTGTTTGACCATATTTGTTCTTTAGAAAAAAAGTTATGGGCAAAAAACAGTAAATTTCCCTATTAAATGATTAAAATGATATTGTAGCGAAGTTCGCACTTTTTATCCGTGGATAACGGTGGCTCAGTGGTAGAATTCTCGCCTCCCACACGAGCGACCCGGGTTCAAATCCCGACTAGGACAAAGTGAATTTAACTTAAATTTCGTTTCTACTGTTTCCCGTATTTTCTCGAATGTTCTATTAATTTCTGTATCTTTCCAAGTCTGGAAAGTTCCAGCACTTTCTCAAGTTGTATATAAGGAGATGTAATGTTCATTCGTGGTTCTGAATAAAGATCTCGAGTTGAGACTAACGAGTATTCGCTTCATTTGGCTTTCACATTGTCTTCGCTATCTTCATCTACGCGACAATATGAAACTCATTGTTATAAAAGTTTAGTGCCATATAACTGTAACATTAATAGTAATTGTAATGATAATTTTGAATAAAGGCTTTTCTAAAGCAATACAGTGATATAGAGCCGCACTTCTTACTAGGTAACTTCTTACTTTTACTGAAATATCTACATTTACACTAAAAAGAATGAAATAAACAAATTTTGAAAAAAAAAATAGAACCGACTTCAAAATTGCTCTAAAAAGTGAAAAATAATTTTATTCTTTAAACACCATCGATAATGCTTTTAAACATAATTTTTGAAGTTGGCGCAAAAACGATAGATAAAATCATTCACAGTCATAACTCAACTACAACTATAAATTTAACCAGGCCCCGTTTCTTCACTATCACATACATTATGCATTGCTGACAACATATTTGAATCTTACTACTATTATATATGCGAAAGTTTATATATAAAGTATATAAAGTTTAAGGGGTGTTTATAGCTTTTTTTTAGTATGGAGCATTTTTATGAAAAAAATAAGGCGAAGTTTCGTAATGGTAACTTTTTACTATTTCTGAAATACCTACATTTACACTAAAAAGAATGAAATAAAAAAATTTTGAAAAAAAAAATAGAACCGACTTCAAAATTGCTCTAAAAAGTGAAAAATAATTTTATTCTTTAAACACCATCGATAATACTTTTTAACATAATTTTTGAAGTTGGCGCAAAACAAAAAGTAAAATCCATTGTAACCATGCTTCGTTCATATTTTTATCAAAAAATCATCCAAAGTTAGGAACGAAACATTTATATCGTTACTCAAATATGCTGTCATCAATGCGCAATGCATGTGGTAGTGAAGAAATTGGACCTGGTTAAATTTATACTTGTAGTTGAGTTATGGCTGTGAATGATTTTATCTATCGTTTTTGCGCCAACTTCAAAAATTATGTTTAAAAGTATTATCGATGGTGTTTAAAGAATAAAATTATTTTTCACTTTTTAGAGCAATTTTGAAGTCGGTTCTATTTTTTTTTTTCAAATTTTTATTTTATTTTATTTATTTATTTTTTTATTTTTTTATTTATTTTTTATTTTTTTTTAAATTTTTTTTTGCTGTTGTTCTTTCTCTTCCATTATATAGAGTCAAAAAAGGAGAAGCTTAACTACACTCTATACAGATTGTACGTAGTACGATCCAAAAATTCGGAGGACAAGCTGTATAAAACCTTACCCAAAATAGTTCACATTACCTAAGCACATCTACCTTCAAAAGTTCACCTATGTAATTCTGCATAGGTTCTCTCACCTATGAGAGACTATGTAATTCTGCCAGTTTTCATATAACTCTTGGAAACACTCCTGGAAGCCATTTTTCGCTACCTTCTGTGATGCAGCTTTATCTTCTCCTGACGGAAAAAAGCGGCGTCCATGCAAATGTTTTTTTTTTTTTTTGGGAACAGGTAAAAGCCACACGGAGCTAAGTCCGACGAAACGTTATGTTATTTGTTTGTCACATCAACGTTGGCAGAAGTGCATAGTCGTTCAAGGTGACTATTTTGTAGATAGATGTACTTCGGTAATGTGAACTATTCAGGGTAAGGTTTTAAACAACTTGTCCTCGAACTTTTAGATCGTACTACGTACGTATGAGTTTTCAACTTACTATTTCATAACGTTTTTGAGTGACGCAAGTTTACTCGCATGAAGCCATCATAAGAGAATTTGCGATAATTAACTAAGGAGGCGTTTAAAATAGATATTTCGGTCATCTATATGTTCTTAGGTACATATGCATGTACAGATGTGCAGAAAAAACTTGTGAGGTTTAAATTGGGTGATCGTAAAATAAAAATTTAGATCGAAATCTGATTTTTCCTTTTTCTTTTTTGTGATTACAATTCCTTCTTCGTAGAAAGGAAGTAAAGTGAAATGAATCAATGATCCTTAAAATCCCTGACAATCTTATCAATTTATTTCTGTTAGATTTTTTTTTTGCCATCGGCCAACGGCATCGGCCATCGGCCATCGGCCATTTGGAGGAAAACAATCGGCCATCGGCCATCGGCGATCTTTGAACAATCGGCATCGGCCCATCGGCCAAAAAATGCCATCGGTCGAGCCCTACTAATTACACAATACGTCCATCTGTACCTATATCTATTTACTGTGTTTCTAATGCTTTTTATAAAGCATTATTTATAAAAAACATTAGAAACATATTATTTTAGGTGTCACTACTGTAATTTTATATTATAGTTTAAAACAAACCGTGCAAAAAGCCACTCGAATTAGAAAAGTCTTTTTTTAAATAACTCCATAACATACTAATTTCGAATGATTATATTTCCGAAAGTAATAGGAGTGACACCATTTTTTTTAATTTCATATGTTAGACGAACATGTTGGTTATCAAAATTAATTAGTTTCAGATCTCTGCTATGAGGGCGAGAGTAGTAGTTAGATTTTAAACATTTTCATTTTTGTGAAATTTATCACATAAAAGTTCCAATATCTTCTCAATTTTATTACATAGTTTTGATGTATGCAAGTGTAGCTAGGAATTTATGTAAAAACGTTGGTGTCATCATGAAGGCGCTTTGAGAAAATTGGCATTGAATGTAGTAAAAAAATTCATTTTCGATCATTTTTAAACGGAGTTTGTGGCCGTCGCCCTCGTAGTGACACCGATTTGACAGCTGTAATAGTATCTAAGAAGACCATATAATAGCATAGAATTTCAAAATCCATGTCATTATAGGGGCGCTTAAAGCAACAAGAACTTTAAAATCTGCAAATTTGAAAAACACGCAAAAATGTGCCACGCCCCCTAAACTTAAAAATTTAATTTCCCAAAAACGGTAAGGAAGACAAAGCTCATATTTTGCACAAACATTACATTCATGATAAAGAACAACATATGTAAAAATAGAGAAAATTAAAAATGTCAGCCATCACAACCTGCCAGATCTTTACAGACAATGGCTCTTAAATACATTATAAAAAAGAAGGCGAAAAACTCGCCCCTTGAAACTTTTCTGGATCCGTCCTTGGTGATATGTCTAAAGTACCATTTCTTCTTACCCCACCCTTTTATCACTGTCACAATTTTACGAACTTTCCTCCAATGGCGGGTTTATTTGGTGTCCGTCGCAATTTAGTTTTGAGGCCCCTGTGTCTACCACATGTAAAACATTTATCATGTGCATTTTTCAATCCCCGTCGAGTTCCTAATAGTCATAAGGCATGGGACTTCGGTCCCTCGCAACTACGACGTTTGCAACATGGTAAATCCGCCACTGTCTTCCTCCCCCAGAGGCCGTAGTGGCCTGATCGGCAGGGCGTCGGACTCGTAATCGAAGGATCCCGACTTCGATCCCAGTACGGTCGAAGATCCTCCGTGCTCGTTAATGTTGACTGCGGCAAGTTAATTGTGTCGTAGTCACAAAGTCCTCCAAATGAATAGATACCCGTGGTCCCTGCTGGACCAGGGATAGCACGGTTTTTGGTTTGGATAAAAAAAAAAAAAAAATCAGAGCTGTCTTCAGAGTTTCATCCAATCGATTAAACCATAAATAGTGGTAGGTAGGGGGACTCTGAAGTGTGGTATGGTGTCCTCCTCCTCCTTCAAAACGTGTCATTATTTCTGGATGACCCCTTTGTGGCACTTCTTTTTCACTTTTTCAAGTTCTGAAACATTTATCCATTTTCACTTTGGGTTTAATTTTAAACATAAAAACAGGGGAGAGAGACTTACAGTCTTCAGGATTTATTTTCGAAAGTCAGTAGCATGTAAAAAATTACGTAAAACGAAAACAGAAATACAGAAAGAAAATGAGCTCTAGTAGTGAGTTCCATTACAAATTGAGCCCAACATAACAAAAAATACTTATATTATACAATTAGTATAATATAAGTATTTTTTGTTCTCTTTACAATTAACTTCGGTTAGAGGTAATAGCAACATTTTCCATGTTTTTTCAGTTTTAGAAAAACTTTGTAGTTGGAAAACGTGTGGCAAAGTGAGGTAGCTAAGATGACTTACCTGTTTTCAGAAAGAACAAATTGGAAATTAGCTTGAAAATTACAGCAAATACAGAAGGGGTATCCATCCACTATAATATTAAAATCTGTTCGCGTCTGTCTGTCTGTCTGTCTGAAGATCTATCTTCTCGAGAACCGCTGCGAATCGGGAGTCAAACGAGATACCGATCAATTCAAAATTTTCCAAAGAAAACAGTAGGACCAATCTCGTAATTGTGCAACTTTAATTAGCGGAGATATTAATTAAAACGTTAATTAACATAACGTTATTCGGGAATTTTATTTCTTTCCTGTTGCCATTTTGCATTTGCGTGAGCAAGTAAAATTCTAATAATTGTTTTCTATTTCTATTCAAGAGTCAGAACTGACTACAACTGTATTTATGTCGAGGACTGCATACTAGTGCCTTGCCTCCATTATTTTATATACCGATAGATGGCAGCACCATCACCGGATCGAACAGTTAATGAGAATTTAGAACTAGTCCAAGAGCTAATAGCTACCTGGTACTAGCACCCCCAGAGGTATCGTTTCACTTGGAGGACATTGAGACCACGAGCATATTTAACGTCGCCCAGTCCCCTTTAATGACGACGGTGGGTCTTCGACCAGCGGGGATCGAACCCGAGCCCCTCCGGCCCCGAGTCCAATGCCCTACCGATCAGGCTACCACGGCCCCTAATAATTGTTTTAAAAGAGATTTTTTCGGCTGCTGTACAAATCTTAAAACAACGTTTCCATCTAAAATTTCATTTTAAATTAGTTTAAAATTGGTTGCTCTATTCGGATATAGCCTTTATTTTATCGTCTGTCCTTTTTTTATTTTTTACATTCAACGTTCGTAACTCCTTTCAACATCTGAAAGTTGTTTCTTTAGCTATGTTTATTGATTGTAGTGTAAGTTTATCATTCACCGGCCTCATATTTTGGTACATTTAGGATGTGCGACTAATTATATTATTTTGTAAGACTTTTTCTCATCACAGTTTCGGTGAGTTTTCGAATTGTAATAACTCTCTTTTTCCTTCCTGTTTCTATTTTTGAAATACAGTTTGTATCGTTAAAAGAACATGTTAAATTAAGATTGTTTGGATTTCTTTAAGTGAAACAGAGTTGAACAAAAATATTGTTTTTAAGGATTTTAACTAAAGCTTAATTCGAATCTGATGACTTGGTGTTAAATAAATGCTGATTGGTATTTATTAAGTCTTGGTGCTTTAGTTTCACGTAAGCAACCAAAAAGTATGTGTCATTTTATGTAAAAAGCTGATCGTAATTGTACATACAAATGTTTCAGATATAGTCTATCAGATTTAATTCAGTTTAAAGTGAGCACAGATTATAATTGATAATGCATATATTTTCATCTTTTGTGCTAATTGAAAATACTCATAACTTGCATTATTGGTAACTATGATTAACTTTAAAGAGATTTTTGCCAAAAATATGCTCTACTGGTATTTTGCAAACCTTGCATTACGCGTATTTATTTACTCCTTAGCGCTTTAGAAACTGATGTCAGAGTAATACAAAAACATCAATTGGACATCTCTTTCATTTTTTAAGTAGCCCGTGCAACGCCGGGCACGCAGCTAGTTTTATTATAAAACTCGCAGTGAAATATTATTTTTTACATTTGGCACTAAATTTCTACCTCTAAGAAGAGAGTGCAAAATTTTCACTTAACGTATTTTATTACAAAAGTAATATTATTTGATTATTAATTTTTTTTTCCTGAAATCACGGAATAAATAAAAAAATGAATGTGAATGAGTAAATGAGTGAATTAACATAGAAAAGTGCGTAAATTAGTTCGTTTATGAATGAATATGTAAGTGTTTCAATAAATGAATGAGTAAGTAAACGAAATGAAATATTTCACTTCTTCCCCCGTGCACTTAACAAATTCTATTGCACTTTTGAAATCCAAACTTGCCTAGTATTGAATAATAAGTACCGCACTGGACATTAGTAGATCTCATATAATAACTAAAACCCAAGTTGCAGAAACGTCATCATTTTATAATAACAAAAAGTGTTCCTTATAATCCTCAAAATATTACAGTATGTGTATCAAATTTTCAAAATGATTCGTATTATTATATATTCTGGTGTTTAGGGCTATTAATATTTTAACTGGAATTAATTACGCATATATTTCATAACATAGTTAAAATATTGTTAGTTGGGTGGCGCTACAAACTGAAAATTCTATTTTCTCTTTTCCCAGCTAGTTTACTACTACTCAACATTCCCCTAACAGGAAACAGTATTTTTGTGATTATTTGCTTTGCGTAAGAATTTCTATTTTCCGAAGAAAAAAAGCACATGTTCTTTCTGCCACCCTTCTTCTCTTTTCTCCCTCGTATTTAATTACATAAATTAATTACACTTCTTCAACTTTATTTTGTCCAAAAAAAAAAAAAAATCCAAAAGTATAATTTTAAATCCAAATTCTGACCGCATTTTGGGAAAAAAAACACTTCTAGATGGACTGCATCATGTTGCGATGGTTTTTATTCCAAATTTCAAGAAAATCAGTCGAATGGTTTTACAGTTGCCATCTTCCTTACGTGACTTCCAGTGACATTTCGACGCCTTGTCTACTTCTGTTACAGAAAAGATACCGAATTTCGCTTTCCGATTTTATTTTCTCGTAAGAAGTTTGAACTTCAACCGTGCACGTTTTGATAGAAGCGCATTCTAAAAGACAGGAAGGCTTTGGCACAGTTTTGTTCAGAATGATATTCAGAGGATTTTGCATTCCCGGCCGACCCTGGCTTAATTCCCGGCCACTTCGTAAGCATCAGTCGTTTTCGCATTGTCAGGAGGAATGCTCACCTAAGGGAGGGAAGGGGGGTCACGGCGCAGAATGGGTCTTTGAAATTTTTAGGGGGGGGGGGTGTTGTGTTGAGGGGTATTTTTCTCATTTAAGGGGATGGGTCTTCGCGATATTAAGGGGATGCGATTCTGCTGTTAGAGGGGGCACCCCCTGCATTGCAAATCTGTAACAATGCTTCATTTTAAAACGTAAGGGTTTGCAGATGTGGAAGGTGTCGAACGATATTTGATTTGCACAACACACACAAGCTCACAGTAGAAAAGATGAAAAAAAAAAAGATAGAATGTTTAATTGGAACTGTGACCACAAATGTTGTCATGCTTTGCGGGGGGTGGGAAAAAGGAGAATTCGTGAAACTGTGACAGTTTATGACAAGGGGGAGGGAGAGTAACACAAATTGTGACATCACGCATTTTTTATAAGAATAGGTCAATAAAAATAGCGTGACATGTGACAATGCAGGAGGGGCATGGTGAAGAGTGACATTTTGTGACAAAGGGGGGAGGGGGTCGAAAAGTTGAAAAAATAAAAGTGTGACCTCATTTATGGACACCTCCTTATGAGCATTACCAATTAGATGGACGGAGCACACAGTGAACCAGAGTTTTCATTTTTCTTTGTCCAATCAAATTGAAAGAAATTTCACGAATGCGAAAGGTTTTTTCAAAATAAATAAATAAATGAATAAATAATGAACTAGATGTTGAAACGGGCTTATACAAGTTAACTGTAGGGTTTTATTATGATTTAAAGAGAATAATATTTAAATGGTAAAGACAAGTAATAACTTCAAATAATATACGGAACGACAATTCACGGCAGATGTATGAATTGTTTCGAAAATACTTTGCAAAAACTCCATTCATGTGGTATCATTGCTTCTTAGCATTGACTATACGTATGTATAAAAAACACTCAAATGCTATGTAATGTAAGGGACGTAGCTAATCAGATACGTGCGTTACTGAGCAAAAAATTGCTAATTATGTACAGGGGGATTCTAAATTGTTTAAACAAATTAAAACGGGTGATAGCACCCATCCAGACAATCAATAACTACATAGAAACATAGAGTCGCATTCAGTGGCGCACACATGATTTTTTGAAGGGGGAGGGGGGGGAATCCAGGATCAAAGTTCCACCATTCTCATATCATGCTCCAACACGTATTCAAACCTATTACACAACCGAAAGTCGAGAGAGAACTGACAACAACCACGTGAACAACCGGAATTTATACCAAAGGGGGCCAACCAGTAGGAATTCAGGACACAAGACAACAAACAACCGATCAGAGGTTGAGCTTTTTGCACTGATGAAGGTGCTCCATTGTAGCCTTGAAATAGCTATATGCTGTATTTTCTTCAAAATGTGTGCTTTATTTACGTTGATTTTTCGCTTTAATTTTACTTAATTTAAATACCAGAAAGCACAAGAATGAATGTATTTACTTTTCTCAGAATAATAATAAAAACAGAGAAGCAAAATCATCATTATAGACCAATTTATGTTCATATACAGTTCGATTTTGCAGAGAAGGAAAGTGAGGAAAAAAATTATTTTGTTTTTCATTTATTAAATCTGAAATTATTGTTACCTTTACTTGGAATTATTTAACGTGCTACATACATAAGACTATAGTCAATCAAAAAAAAAAAAAAAAAAAAAAAAAAACAAAACAAAACTCAAGGGCGATAGGAGGACTCACCCTGGACCTTATCCTTGTGTGCACCACTGGTCGGATTCCATCCTGAGAGGCAGACAAGAGGAAAGTAGAAACGGACCCTGCAAGAGTAAGCAATACAAATAATCGCCTATGACATCTTTCTCTCTGCTACGTCAACAGCCAATGACGCCATTTTAAGAATTTACCACACGCAAATTTCTACTGAAATGAAACAGCATTTCAGTAGAAATTTAGCTCTTGGTACCGGGGAAAGGCAATTAGAGCAAACGTTGTCCTTTAAGAACGACACAACGTCATCACTTCAATATTTTGATTCCTCGGGATTTTTTCTTCTGAGGGCACTTGAAATCTTTAGTGTACGAAACTCACTGTCCCTCCTTCGTAGGCGTCACCCGTGCAACGATACTGTGGTCGTCCTTTTGAGCACTTGCTGTGAGTTTTTCGCAAGGCGAAATTGCAACTTTTACACAATAGGATGTATCGAAAAATACTTTTTTTCGAAATTCAATTTGTCAAGTTGATAAAAAAATGCCTCAACCGACTTACATATTACATAAAAAAAATTATCCAAGTCAAAAAATATTTAGTTGTCCCACACATCATTTTTAAAAAAATTAAATAAATACATAAAAGTACCATTTTATTATTTTTTCTTTTTCTATTTTTACAAAAAGAATTAACAGGTGAAAAACATGAAAAACACCGCCAGCTTAGTCAATTGCAGTCGAGGACTGCAGTTTCGTGATTATTAGCACTCATCAGCCCGGCATAAGTGTGACTGAGCTGAAGGTGGAAAACCTCTTGAGGAAGCCAAGAGTAACAAAGAAACTGGTAGCTAATACAGAATTAACACTGACCAGACCAGTGACCGAAACAATGGTTCGGTTCAACTCGAATATTGAAGGCAAGGCAATTATATTCAGTATTTCATATATTTCTGCTTTAGCCCTGGCTATAAGGCGGTAACTTACTGAACTAATAGGTGTTTGAAGGGAAATGCTTAACTAAGATCATTGACATGCTTTTCGAAAACTCGAAAACAGAAGTACGTTTTATGAAATCATTTCCTTTTTTAAATTGGAATTTGTTAAATTAAATACACTGACCCTTTCAATTAAAAAAATAAATAAATAAAATTTGAAAAATCATAAACTTGAGCGATGAATGATGAAATAGTTCCTTAAGGTTCAGCTGGAGTATGGGAGAGAAACCCCTGAAATTTAATTTTTTCCTTCCTAATTTATGATTTATAGACTGAACTCTGAACGTATACGTTTTCAATTTGGATATTCTCTGGCTTTTTTTAATTATTATTTTATGTATTTAAAATACTCATCGCATACCTATCGCCTTTCAACAATTTATCGCCCCATGTTGAGAACCACTGGTTTAGAATCTCCCTGCAATGTTTCTGGTAAACCGTAAAATTTAATTGAATTGTACAGAAGTAGAGTCCTTGTTCCTCATAAAGTTGATGTAATAAAATAAGAATCGAACATGTTTAGAGTTTTGACAGGATGTTTTGTGCATCACTTGATGCTTTTGTGACTGTGGAATTGCCCATAAGTAAATAAACCTTTGAGAAAAATCAAAGAAAGTTGTGAAAAGTGAATTACAAAACTAAAGCAAACACACACACACACACACACACACACACACACACACACACACACACAATGCCAAAAAAACTATAATAATAATATTTTTTTGTCAATGATTTTTTTAAAAGCGGACAGGTTTAAATTACCAAGATCCGATCAAATTTTCCCTCGGATCGGAAATTTATTCGGTCCAACGGATCAACTGTTGAGAATCAATGTAGGAAACAACCTTAGCTAAAAATTCAAAATAAGGTAAAAATAATAAAAAGATATTTATGCACGAATTAGTTTTTAATTAGTTTTTTGCATTTCAAGCATTTTTGAAATGCATTTTTTTTAATATTTTTGTTTCAACATTCTCGATAATGACGTGCAAGGGTACTCACGAGGGCAGGGGGGGCTGGGACACTAAGTTACATTTTAGGAGGGTACGCCATCGCTCTTGTGGGCGATGGTCCCCTGCAACGCGTATATTAAAACATTTATGACTGAGTCACCGAAAGCATAATCTAGTTGCAATAAAACCTTGTAATTATCTCTCTTCTAGTGTGTTTCATGTTTTTTACCATCCGTTTCATGCACACACTTGCATAAATTATCTTAAAATGTTGATATGTATTTGAATTGGAACAAAGGCTTACTGTCAAGAAAAATGTCAAGTCTCATTCGCAAAAAAAAAAAAAAAAAAAGTGAGAGATTTTTCCGTATCACAGAATGAAAATTATCATAAAATTAAGTTGAAAGCAAGATAAAAAAAATTCAATGCTCAATAAAGCGCTAATATGATTTACTAAATATGAACTACAACTTTGCATGTGACACCACAAAATATTTCTCTTTTGTGACCATGACTGAAAAGCTTTTTCCACATTTTAAATTCAGCCATTGAAAAAGACAAACAAAACTATTTCATAAAAGGAAGTCTTGGAATTTCATTTTCTCTTATCAAAAGTTTGTGTGCATAAAATTCAACCCCCGACACAGGAAAAAAATAATAAATAAATAAAGCGGTACATTTAAGAATCAGTTGTTTTCTTTTACAGAAATTTTTCGGCGCAACAAGCTCAAAGACTTTGAAATAGCTCAAATTCTTTTTGGAGCTTTGAACCATTCATTCAATTCTTTTATGGAAATGTCGGAGCCTGGAAATTTTAGAAAGAAAAAAAAAGGAAAGTTGTCTCATTTCCATTCGTATATCATTAATCATTGGGATATTTGGTCGCTCTGTTGCCACCCTTCATTATGAACTACATTTTTACTTATTCATTTCATCCAGCCTTCTCCTACCATAAAAATGGCTGCTTTAAATATATATAAATATATGTAACAGTAGAAAAAAAATGGTTAAACAAAATAGAACTTCAGAAAATTCTCTTTTGTAAAAGTCATGAAATATCGCCCTCCTCTATTTCCGCAGCGTGATCTGGCAACGATATTTTCTATTCGAATAATGGTAGCTATGGAAACGGCGTTTCTCGAGTTGCCATCGTCCCAACTGCAATTGTTATCGAAGAACGACATTAAGTAATTCAAAATTTATTCTAGTATTTTTATTTACAATTTTTGTCCGGTTGTTGCAGCACAAATCCAATTCTCAACGTAAGTGCAGTTTTGCCATCTTTTCAACGATTTGAGAAGGGAAGATGTTCGGAGTGAAATGTTATCTCTGCCTACTGGCACAAATCTATTTCTTTATTTATTTCTTTAAAGTTTCTTGAACCGAACAGATTTTGGCAGCAGTTCCTTTTCAATGCCCTGCAAGCAATTACAGTTGATATTCTGTGTAAAGTGAACAGTTATCAACTCCAAACTTCGCAATATATGAATACATTTCGTGTTTTTTATTTTATACCTGTTCATTGTCAGAAAACATGAAGAAAAAAAAAACAAATACTTTTTTGTGTTTTCGAGAATTTTGAAACATGTTTAAAATATTTCTGCAAAAAAAAAAAAAAAAAAAAAAAACTAAGCAATCAAATAAGTAATTTTAGTGTTTTATTACTTATGAAATGACAGCATTAAAAGTAAACAATCAAATGAGTACTTTTAGTGTTTCATTATTTATAAAATGGTTGTATTAAAACTAAACAATCAAATGAGCAATTTAGAGTTGGTAAATGAGTAAGTTTGTATTTCATTATTTAAATGGAAAAAACTGAGTAGTTGTTTGTACTAATTTCATCGAGTAGACTAAGACTAAATCAAGATGAAGTGGGAATAGTACTGTTTCCTTGATAAAGCATTGAGTTTAAAAGCATGTTTAAAATATTGTATTACAATTCGCAATGAATACATTTTACGATTAGGCATTTTTGTAAATGGGTGCAATGGTCACGTGCCCATGAACATGATGCATTGGAGACACAACGAAGGAAAAAAAAACCTTTCCCAATAATAATAAAACTGATAAAAGTAAAAATCAGAAATGAGGGATGCATCTTAATGACTGAACAATACATTCGAAAGACTAAAACATGAAAAAGGAACAAGTCCATTAGTTGTCTTTGTAAAAACTTCTAACAACTAAAGTTGTTTAAAAGTTAAAGAATGCTCTAATAGTTTCAGATTTTTTTTTTAGTGAGCAAGGAAAAAGTTCAATTGCTCGAAATATTGTAATAATTAGTTATAGTATTATGTAAGTAGAACATTTTTGGAAAATCTCATAGGATCAACTAAAATTTCTATTGAGAGAAAATTATTGCATGTTGACTCCATGAAAATGACAACTTTCACAAAAGTATATTTTGAACTAATTATATTGGAAAGATTTTTTAAATTATTTTGCTAGAGACTTATTATTTCATTTGAAATATGGTCACTTTTATTCCAATAAATGGACTTAGAAAATTCTTGTTATTCTGTATTAACATGTAAATTTTAATTATTTTAATCCATTGTGTGAAACGTTATTTAAATTAAACTATAAACTTAACTTTTATGAAACTTGATGTAACTTAAAAATTTGATGTTACATCAGTTGAAACAAAGACTTGAACATAATTCATAGAAACTTCTTTTTACGTCCAAAAACTTGGTTGACAGAAATGTCATTCCGTCACGAGGCAAAAAATAGCATAGAAATAAAAAAAAACAGTAAAAATTATTTGTTCTGTGTTTTTTTAAAAAAGAAACACTTAATAACTTGATTTTTAAAACATAAATAATTACATAAAAATAATTTAAAATGCGCGATTCAAGTGAATCGCTGTTGATTTGGGGGGTTAAAAAGGTGTTACTTTTTGCTAGGTGTTCCGAAGATTTACTTAAACGTTAGACTAGATTAGGAAGCATCATGCGATCATTAGAAATTGAATTTGCTACAATTAATGAAAATTTTGGTTGAAAACTTCACCAATGGGAACAGCTGACTAAATTGTAATAAGATTGAACATTAAAAAAGGAACGTTAAAATTATTCGGCATTCTTAGGGGGGGGGGGGGACAAGCGCTATTTCAAATTCGAACAAGTTCGTTGATTTGAACAATCGGTGCGGTGCATAGTAGTCTTTATGTTCAGATAAGTTTATTTCATTAAATTATGTCAAAAATGAAACTTTTATTTATTTATTTATTTATTTTTTTTTGAGCAAAAATAAGTCTCTAAATGTTTTTACGAGCTCTACTTGAGAAGGAGTGTTTTAAAAAAATATAATAATAAACGAGCGTTGGTTTACTAATAGCACAACATATCTCACGGCGAAGTTACAGTAACTTCACTGCGAGTCATATTGGTGACAAGTCACAAAGGGACAAATTGAGGCATCTCACAGTAGAGCCGCTATATAGATAGGCTGACGCATCAGCTTAAGTTTAGCCATTTTGGATCGGATTTTTCATTGTTGCGCTGCTAGGGTTACCGCAGCAAAGAATTGGATTTCGCCAAATTTGCCGAAAATAATATTTTATTTCATGTGCCGCTAATAATTTCTCGCAGTGAACAATCACCAAACACGATTACTCGCCAGAAAAGACAACCACTCACACACGCTCTCCGATCCTAAATGGCTAACCTTAGCTGATGCGTCGGCTCGTATATATAGGGGCCTTATCTCACTGGAGTCACGTTGTGACGTGCTTCCTGTGACTTCACTGGAACGTCACTGCAACAATAAATTTGTGATCAGTCACGGTGACACATTTTAAAGACATAACTTCTAATATCATTTTGTGGCGTAGCCTGTCAAAATATTTCAACAAGTGGAGGAAACTGGTTCGCAATCTTGGATTTTAGGTGCGGATTTTCAGTTTCTGCTTCCTATTTCAAAAACTATTTACTTGCGAGTAAAATCATTAACAGATTCATTAAAGAGCATAAAATTACTTTTAAAAAGGTGTTGTTCTTTTGATTGTAGCTGTAGGGGGTGCAGATATATTTAATTTCAAAGTTCGTGATTTTTGAACCAGCGTCCAAGCTAAAAAGAAAAATGATTTAGGTCTTTCACAGAATTACAAAAACAAAGCAAGGGGGAGAGAATAATTGTTTTTTTTTTTTACAAATACACGAACTTAATTGTCTCTGAATCTCTTACAGTTACAAAAAAAAATCAAAACATTATATAAAAGGTGATTGAGTTGCTCTCAAAATTTTAAAAGTATTTTTTTTTCTGAAAGAGCATGCTTAAAAACATAAAATTTAACCATTTTTTAAATAATTTGACAAAGTTTAATATTTCGTAACAATTATTTTAATTGGTGCGCTGATTCTATTTCATTTTTTACGCTTCTGCACATGACATCACAAGTGATGAAATGCCATTCACTGATGCCATTAGCGCAATATTTAATTCGCTTCTTTACTCACATGAACTGGCAACGATATGGTTGGTAGCAAGCGTAGAGCGCAATATTTAATTCGTTTCTCAATTATCATAATCTGGAAACGCGGTAGACAGCAAGCGTAAGCATTCAGCGCCCCAGTGAAGTAGAGTCGCTATATAGGTAGGCAAACTCATCAGCTTACGTTTAGCCATTTTGGATCGGATTTTTCATTGTTGCGCTGCTAGGTTACCACAGCAAAGTTTCGGACTTCGCCAAATCTGATTTTATTTAATAAACAATTCACGTGTGTGTGCCGCTAATAAATGCTCACAGTGAACAATCACCAAACGCGATTACTCGCCAGAAAAGAGAACCACTCAACACGCATCAGCTTAAGATAAGCCCCAAATGGCTTATCTTAAGCTGATGAGTCGGCTCGTATATATATATAGGGGCCTTACAGTGGTGTATAGCGCCTTGTGACGTCATAAAGGCCACGCCTTATTTTCAAAATCGGACATTAAAAAAGTAATTAAAAATTAAATGTTGGGAAAAGGAGAGTTTTTTCTAATCCCTAACTATTATTATTACTAACTATTATTTTACTATTATTATTATTATTATTATTATTATTATTATTATTATTATTGTTACAAATTCTGTAAATAGTAATTATTGTAGGAACGTAACCTGTAAATAGTTTCCCGTAATGAATATACAACCCCTTTTTCATTCGGCTAAAGTATACGACCCCTATTTTCTTTCTTTTCATTGATAACGGTCTACTACTTTACAGAAGCGTGTGGAATATTTGAGAAATTTCTTTTCGGTGTATTTAAGCCGTTAGCGATGGATAAACAGTTTAGTTTCGATTGAGAATTTGCGCTGAGTGTGTATTAGCTCTGTTTATAGCGAGGCATTTCGCTGTGTTGTTTTCGTATTTGGAAGTAAATACGTGTGTAAACGTTGAGTTTACGGTGTTGTGTGCTAATTGCTTAATTGCTGATGAATAATTTCGCAGTTGTTGAAGATCTTTCCTGTACATAGTGTAAATAAATTTCCTGTGTTTTTATCAAGAACTGTGTTTTCATTTCAAGAAAGTGGAAGTCGCACCGAATCCGTTACAATTTGGCGCCCAACGTGGGGCTTCTTCTGGACTTTCTTGGAGTAAGTGTGACTTTGGACATTTTTTCATAAAGACTTCTTTTGAATTAGGACTTTATTTTTTTATGGTGATTACTCGCGCAATGGATGAACAATTAAAACAACTTCTTGACGCAATCATCTCTGTGAAGAGTGATATGGCTACTAATCAAGAACAATTAAAAAGTGACTTGACTGCAAGTTTTACAGCTAATCAAGAACAATTAAAAAGTGACTTGACTGCAAGTTTTACAGCTAATCAAGAACAATTAAAAAATGAAATGGCAGCTAATCAAGAACAATTAAAAAATGATATGGCAGCTAATCAAGAACAATTAAAGAATGATATGGCGGCTAATCAAAACCAATTGAAAAGTGATTTAACGGTGCTGAAAAATGACCTAGTTTCTAACCAAGAGGAAATTAAAAACGATCTTACTTCGGTAAAGACTGTGATGGAAAATAAATTTAATGAGATAGAGCATCGAGTTGATGCTATTGAAGGAAAGTTTGAGGCAGTTGAAGGCCGATTCATCGCAGTGGAAAATAAAATCGAAGAGAAATTTGAAGAAAAATTAAGTTACGTTGAAGGCCGATGCAATGCTGTAGAAAATAAACTGGAAGAAGAAGATAGAAAATTTCATCAACTTAAAGAAGACATCTTTAAAGACCTGGAAAGGAGATTGGCGACCGCGGAAAGCAGCTCTGTACAGTTTGGCGCTCCCACATCGGTTGCTCGACCGTCCATTAAACTTGCCACATTTGATGGGAAAACTTCGTGGCAGGTTTACAAAACTCAATTCATGATAGTGGCGGAAGCGAACGGATGGGACTCTGCTACCAAGGCCTGCCATCTTGCAGCATCCCTGAGAGGTGACGCAGCGGACATTCTTCAGACCCTTCCGGACAGCCAGCGCCTGGATTTCGCCGCCCTCACATCTGCGTTAGAGCTTCGCTTCGGTGAGAAGTGCCAGAAAGATTTCAGCCGACTCCAGTTGAAGTCCCGTTTCCAGAAAACTGGGGAAACCCTGCAAGAGCTTGCGGCGGACATCGAGAGACTGTCTCATCTTGCTTTTTACGACTGCCCTGCGGATGTTCGAGACAACCTGGCACTCAACTACTACATCGACGGGGTTCGAGATCCGGAAATCCAGAAAGCTCTACGGATGGCGGATGTCAAAGACCTGAATTCTGCCGTTGTGTATGCGATGAGATACGAGGCCGCCCAAGAAGCAACCCGTGTGGATCGCCATCTAATCCGGATTCAGGAAGCTGATGAGTCTGATTCCAGGTCGTCCCACCTCGCTGAACTTGAGAGACAACTCGGTGACTTGACAAGACATCTGAGCAGCATAACAGCCCAAAAGAAACAAGAGCAGAAGTGCTGGAAATGCGGTAGTGAGGGGCACCTGCGAAGGAGTTGTCCTGCTCGCCAAGCTACGCGAGGGAAAGAAATCACCTCCACCAGAGCTCTGCAGATTTCCTCTTCTAGTAGTGGCAGTGATGGACTTTTCATTTACGCACATGTAAATGGGAACCCCTGCAGACTGATTGTCGACACTGGAGCCAATGTGACAATCATTAGGACAGATGTGGCTCGTGAATTCGGATTGAAACTGCTGTGGACATCGCCACGCGTAAGTCTCCAGACTGTGACAGGTGACAAAATTGAGATTGACGGTAAAGTGGACTTGGAAATAGTGTTTGGGAATGCCACCTACCATCATACGGCATTCGTCGCTAATATCACGGACCCCTTCATTCTCGGATTGGACTTTTTGAAGAAATATGACTTCACTCTCGACTTCAAGACTAATGAGCTGCACTCGATGAGAGAAGACATAGCCGTTTTCCCTGCAGAGAGTGATGTAAAATCCGCTCATCAAATAATAGCTCAAACAGATTTATCGATTCCCTCAAGGTCAGAATCATTAATACCTGGCTCCCTTGAAGAAAGCAATAGTTTTCGATTTGGACTCATTGAATACCCTAACCTAAGCAATAGCCTAAAAGGAGTGCTAGTAGCATCTACGCTTGTGGACCTTTCTAAGGATGTAATTCCTGTGAGAGTCGCCAACGTGAGTGAAAGGCCAAGGAATATCCGGAAAGGCGAAGTGTTAGCAACTTGTACTCCCGTAAACTGCATCATTAGAAGAATCAATTCCCCCCAGACTGTGTCTTCTGAGTCCTTGACATCGAAGTCAATTGGGAGTGCACCCTTATCGAAGGATCAAAGAACTGCTGCGGAACAATTGGTGGACGACTTCAAGCATCTGTTTTCATCTACATCGGAGGATGTTGGCCGTACGAATTTAACGCAGCATAGGATTTACACTGGAGAACACCCCCCTATTAAACAGCATCCAAGACGACTACCGTTCGCTAAAAAGGAAGAGGTTGAAACCCTTCTGAAAGAGATGAAGGAGAATGATGTAATCGAACCGTCATCCAGTCCTTGGGCCTCTCCCATCGTCTTGGTCCGAAAGAAAGATGGCTCCACCAGATTTTGTGTCGATTACCGACGACTGAATGAAATCACCAAGAAAGACAGTTACCCTCTTCCACGGATAGACGACACCTTGGACACTCTTTCCGGACACAAGTGGTTTTCGACCCTGGACTTGAAGAGCGGCTACTGGCAGGTTGAGATACACCCTGATGACCGAGAGAAGACAGCGTTTACAACTGGACAAGGCTTATGGCAGTTCAAAGTGATGCCCTTCGGTCTCTGCAATGCACCAGCTACGTTCGAGCGTCTTATGGAGACAGTGTTAAGAGGACTCTCTTACGAATCCTGTCTGGTCTACTTAGACGATATCATCATCGTGGGACGCAGCTTCGAAGAACATCTGGCAAATCTTAGGAAGGTGCTGCAAAAGCTTAAGGAAGCCAATCTGAAGTTAAGTCCGTCCAAATGTAATTTGTTCCGCCGGGAAGTGAACTATCTTGGTCACATCATCTCTTCTGAGGGTGTACAAACCGATCCAGAGAAGGTATCTGCGGTCAGGAGTTGGAGTCGTCCCGAAAACATCCATCAGTTGCGAAGTTTCCTGGGGCTCTGCACGTACTACAGGAAGTTTGTGAAGGGTTTTTCCAACATTGCACGACCTTTGCATAAGCTGACGGAGAGCAAGCAAAAGTTTGAATGGACCAAAGAATGCGAAGCTGCATTTCTACGACTGAAGGAGGCTTTAACATCAACGCCTATCCTCGCCTATCCTCAGCCTGAAAAATCCTTCATCCTGGACACTGATGCGAGCAACGAGGGAATTGGAGCTGTTTTATCCCAAGAAATTGACGGAAATGAACATGTCATCGCTTACTGGAGCAAATGCTTATCAAAGTCGGAGCGAAATTACTGCGTCACCAGAAAGGAGTTACTGGCCATAGTGAAAGCTGTAGAACACTTCCATCATTACCTCTACGGCCGAAAATTTCTGCTTCGGACAGATCATGCCTCATTAACTTGGCTTTTGAACTTCAAAAATCCGGAAGGCCAGATAGCCAGATGGATACAGCGACTCCAGGAATATGACATGGAGATCAAACACCGAAAAGGGTTATCTCACGGTAATGCTGACGCTTTATCAAGGAGACCCTGTCCTGAGAACTGCCACTATTGTTCCCGAATCGAGAAACAGTATGGAACGACTAGCCCTATCGCCTATCAGGTGACAGTGACTCCAATATCATCAGAACCTGATCCATGGAGTGACGACCAAGTTCGAAAAGATCAACTTGAAGACCCCGACATAAAACCAATTTTAGAGTTCATGGAAAGTGACAGTCGACGCCCTAGCTGGCAGGACGTTTCCATCTTCAGTCCTGCAACAAAAAGATACTGGGCTTTATGGAACTCACTCCATTTACGGAACGGCGTGCTACACCGGAAATGGGAATCTGACGACGGCAAGACATCTAGGTGGCAGTTACTACTTCCTCGATCCAGGATTTCAGATGTTCTGAAAGAAATACATAGTAGTGCGACTGGAGGACATTTTGGTGTCTTGAAAACTCTCAATAAAGTTCGGGAGCGCTTCTTCTGGAGCAAGGCGAAGGATGACGTGGAGAAGTGGTGCCATTCTTGTGACGCCTGTGCTGCTCGTAAAGGACCGAAGAAGAGAAGCAGAGGGAAGCTACATCTGTACAACGTTGGAGCTCCTTTCGAACGAATTGGGATCGACATCCTGGGTCCTCTACCAAGAACTGCTGATGGGAACAAATACATTCTTGTTTCCATCGACTACTTCACCAAATGGCCGGAAGCATATCCCATTCCAGATCAAGAGGCTACTACCGTAGCAGAGACTCTAGTCCAACATTGGATCTCGAGATACGGAACACCTTTGCAGATTCATTCCGATCAAGGGAGGAATTTCATCTCTGCTGTGTTTAAGGGCCTATGTCAAATTTTCGGAATTGAGAAAACTAGGACAACACCACTACACCCACAATCGGACGGCATGGTGGAGAGATTTAACCGCACAATCCTGAATAATCTCTCACTTATGGTATCCAGAAATCAACAGGATTGGGACAAGAAGCTACCTTTGTTCCTGCTGGCCTACCGCAGTGCTGTCCACGAGACTACCGGATATGCCCCATCTCAGATGCTCTTCGGACGAGAGCTTCGGCTACCTTGTGATCTCGTCTTCGGTCGTCCTCCGGATGCGCCTTCATCGCCTGAGGAGTACATCCAGGATCTCCAGGCCCGGTTGGAAGACGTTCATAACTTCGCACGAGAGCGAATCAACATCGCGGCGGAGAAGATGAAGACCCGATACGACACAAGGTCTACTGGACATGAATTCAACGAAGGCGACAAAGTTTGGTTATGGAATCCCATCCGACGGAAAGGTCTTTCACCCAAATTGCAGTCGCATTGGGATGGACCCTACAAAGTCGTTAACCGACTGAATGACGTCGTAGTGAGGATCCAAAAATCACCTAATGCAAAACCTAGGGTTGTACATTATGATCGGTTAGCCCCATACTATGGCCATAGTTCATGAGTATTACGTAAACAACCATGGTTGATAACATAAAAGTTGTAGATAATTTTTTTTTGCTTTTAATGTTTAGTAATATTTCTTGTTATTATTGTGTTTCCTATGCATTATTGGTTATTATTTAATGTGTGTATTTGTAAACTTGTGATAGAAGTTTGGCACCCTTTCTGGGGATTGTACTGCCCGGGACGTGCAGTCCTTAGGAAGGGGGCAATGTTACAAATTCTGTAAATAGTAATTATTGTAGGAACGTAACCTGTAAATAGTTTCCCGTAATGAATATACAACCCCTTTTTCATTCGGCTAAAGTATACGACCCCTATTTTCTTTCTTTTCATTGATAACGGTCTACTACTTTACAGAAGCGTGTGGAATATTTGAGAAATTTCTTTTCGGTGTATTTAAGCCGTTAGCGATGGATAAACAGTTTAGTTTCGATTGAGAATTTGCGCTGAGTGTGTATTAGCTCTGTTTATAGCGAGGCATTTCGCTGTGTTGTTTTCGTATTTGGAAGTAAATACGTGTGTAAACGTTGAGTTTACGGTGTTGTGTGCTAATTGCTTAATTGCTGATGAATAATTTCGCAGTTGTTGAAGATCTTTCCTGTACATAGTGTAAATAAATTTCCTGTGTTTTTATCAAGAACTGTGTTTTCATTTCAAGAAAGTGGAAGTCGCACCGAATCCGTTACATTATTATTATTATTATTATTATTATTTATTCTGTCAATTTCAGTGACTAAAAGTAGCACTTTTGACTGAAGGAAACATCCCCATTTTATGCTCATTAATTTATCAATAAATGGTTCGACTCCCAAGAAAATAGTTTTTTAGATAAAAAAGGAAAGCTGAAGAAACACCCCGAAATCCAAGATGGCAGCGCAAGTTAACCCTACTTGCTTTGCGGCCATATTTTAATAGTAACCTGGCAGAACCATATTCCTTTGATTATAATCTATGTATATATAAATGAATGTTTGTCTGTATGTCATCCATGAACTCAAAAACTGCCGTTTGTTATTTTTGGTACTGGGAATGTTTATAGACCAGTTCGAAAAAAATCCGATCGATAGTTCCTTTTTCTTATTCCAATTTAAGTCACAATCCATTGGATAAATACGAATAAAATTATCGGCTGCAGAAATTAATTTTCGTGAAAGATCTCATTGATAAGAAGTTAGCTGTTGCCATTTTTCTTGAGTTTGAACAAATAAATTCTTTCTTTATTGTTTTATGGCTTTTCATGCAACGGGGGGATTTAAAACTTTTTCTATTTGATATTTTTAGCGATTGATTGATCTTGCAAAATGCATGAGTACAAAATTTGAGTATAGTCACGGCTTCACTTGATACCTGGACCGATTATTATGAAAATTGCTATATATATGTATTTTTCCACGGAGAAGGTGCATAATATGCTCATAGAAGCCACTCGCCACCAGGAGGCACTGCAGAGTAGCAACTTCTGCCCCGTTCAACCGATTGTCATGAAAATCAGTATAATGATGTATTTTTTTGTTGGCGTAGCAACGCGCGTCGGGTACAGCTAGTTATGTATAAAAATTGTGCTTGGTTTAAAAAATACACTTGGGCAAAAATTTGGAGGGGGATCTTGTACTATTGAGAACTTAAGAGGCCAATTTCTGTTCCTTTTGTTACCCTATCTCTTGATGCCGTAATGGGAATTGTTCCAGCTTTAACTCTTTTTCTTTTAACTTGAAACGATCAATGATAATGTGAAGTACTTGCTTTATTTTAAACATCAATGAAACCAATTTGATGTCATAGAACAGCTTATTTTATGAAAATGATATCTTATTGGTAATGGGGTGGTTTCCTTCAGTCAAAAGTACTACTTTTAGTCATTGAAATGGATAGAATGAGAAAAAAAAAAAACATAGACCCAAAAAATACTTTCATTTTCCCAACAGTTTTTTTTTTAATTAATTTTTTAAAATGTCCGATTTTTCAAACAAGGCGTGGTCTTAATGACGTCACAAATGATGCACTTTGCCGCATCTTTCTACTACGTTTCCACGTTATGATAATCAAGCAGTGAATTAAAATTGCGCTCTACGCTTGCTATCAACCATATTGTTGCTAATACACGTGAGTAAAGATGCGAACTAAATATTTTGCTCTGTGGATGGCAATTCTGAATGGCATTTCATCATTTGTGGTGTCATCGGCAGAAGCGTAAAGAGTGAAAGCGCTCCGATTAAAGTAATTTTTTAAAAATATTAAACGTAAACAAATTTATCAAAAAATGGTCAGATCCTATGTTTTTAAGCATGCTCTTTCAGAAAAAAATATTTTTACAATTTTGGAAACGACCCCATTGGTTACGAATATTTCACTTATAAGATATTCTTAAGTGCCACCTACTTAAACTTCTATGTATTTAATTTACTCGTTTACTGAATTTTTGAATTTCGAAAGGTTGCTTCTTATTAAAAAAAATACATACAAAAACATAAAAGCACTTAAATATTCATGATTCAGTTCTCATTATCCGTATTTAATTAAGTTGTTATTTTTCTATCAAAAATAATTAACAGTATTTTCCAAACTGACTTCTTGTACTATTTACCCAATTGTAATCATTTATTTCGAAATTAAGTAATTGAATTGAAAATTTAATTCAATAATTTGATGCAGTAAAAAAAAAAAAAATGCAGCAGTAGCATAAGGGAATTATTATTAATTTTCATCATAACCCATTCTATAAAGTGTGCACACATTGCGCATGAATTCCTTTTTTTTTTTAATTGAAACGTTTCTCTTTTTAAGTTTTCAATGACTCTATTTGCCTCGAAATCTTTAGAGGTCTTTAACAACTCAAAATTGTATTGCATATTCAATTGCTTAAAGAGTATGAAATTATTCATGGGCGATTAATTTCTGCTCCGATCGAAGTTTTGTGCAAGAACTTTCGCTCAATATTTGATGAGATCGGCCCTGGGTGTGGTCTATCCCTTTGTGAACGCGACCCCAGTGTCGTGGGTGTGGTTCGTCTGCGATGACAGAACCTCTCATGATTGCTTGTTCCGGGAACACTGGATTTCCATCTGCTTTGGGGATATGTCAAGATGGGAGGAATAAAAGGAATACATCCACAGCACCGAGAAGGGAAGAGTTCAAAGCGGATGCCATCCTCGTTGTTGCTTCAGTTCAACAATATTAGTTTTGCTATTTGACATCACATGTATTTTGTCAAGTATAAACGTTTGTTTTGGGGAAAATCTTCGTTTATTTTGAGTGCATTAATACAAAGTGCTATATTGGGATATGAAACGTCCAAAAATAAAATTTTGAAACATCAGATTGAACGAAAAATGAATTGCGCTCCCAAAGTTTATAGGCAACCTTTTTTTCGGATTTAAAAGCTAGCAAAACAATTAAGGAAGACGAACGAAATTATACAGTTAAACAATTGTGAAATACAAATAGCAAAATGATCAAGCAGCTTTTTTACGGTTAGGAATTTATTTTAAGTAATAATAATGAACAGAAATAGCCCAGTGGCTTAGTTGTAGAGCGTCGCGCTTCCACGGCGTAGATCTTATGACCGACTTTCATTCCTTCAGTGTGTCAGTAATAAGCGAGCTTGGGAACTAAATCCTAGGAATTCCGCTTCGGACTCATCGCCTAATCGGAACATCTGCCTTGCAACCCAGAACCCTCGGTCATGAAAACTGAATTGGGCACAGTAGGCCTTGGCCCCCATGAGCTTTTGCGTCACTGAGTTTAGTTTTCTTTTAAATCAAAATAATTCTCTCTCCAAAATATATAAATTGCCACCTCAGAGGTCTCCTACGAATGTCATCTCAGAGACGATCTTTGAGTTGATCTCTAACGCGGGGAAAAACATGTAGGGACAACCAATGTTTAAAACTGCTTTAAGTTTTAGAGTGACTCGGGGTAATTCCTGATTACTCCATTTCTAGAGTAAATAATAATCACCTAACTTTTATTTAGCAAAAAAAAAAAAAAAAAAGAAATTTAAAAGAAATATGAACTATTGCCTAGTACCCAAGAACACTTTACAGTACAACTACATTTGCTCAATCGTAATATGCTGTTTAGTTTATAAAATTAAGCATTTTCTAAACTTGAAATTTCAAATATGGTTTACCAAACATACATAATTATAAAGATCCTCCTTCCTTTCTTAAAATCAGATTATTTGTGTGACTTTTTGTGAAGTTCATCTGAAAGGAATGTTATCTTTTGGTTAGTGTTTAGACATCTATTAATAATAGTAACGACACAAATATTTCATATGTTAATACATTTAATTTCAATGAGATACATCACGATCAGCGTTGAGACTAAAATAATTCTATGTAAAAAATTGATAAAATTGGTTATCCTGTATGGGAGTGAATGTTTTGCACTCAACAGGGCAGAAGAAGAGATCTTATTGGTTTTTCAGAGAAAAATATTAATAAAATTTTTTGTACCAATAAAACCAGATAACTGTTGAAGAAGAATTTATAGCCATGAAATTTACAAAAAGTATGGTGAACCTAACATCTTAAAGGTTATAAAGGCGCCTCGCATTTGGTGGCTGGGCCACATATTTCGATATGCAGATGCGTTCCTCACAAAAAGAGTCACCTTCTCCAACATCGAAGGAAAACGCCGAAAAGGGAGACCCCCCAGTCAGATGGCTGGATGAGGTTGAAAACGACTTAAAAGTAGTAGGAGTGAACCGATGAAGGGCCATTGCACGGAATAGGGTTAGGTGTGAAAGACTTCAAGAGACGGTCTTGGCGTGCAACAGGCTGTAGCACCAGAGAAGAAGAGGTATATCAAGTGTACTGCCGTGTAAGCACAAAAGTCGGTCGTATCTGCACTTTTTGTCAAAATTGAATTATTGTCACCAGGTGGTTCTTTGTCACATATTTTACCCTAATACAAAGTTTTATGGTCATTTGTCGATAGGAAATACTTGTTTAAAAAATCTGAAAAAGTTTCATCTGAATCAAATACATGAAGACAAACAACTTCAAACGGGAGTTTCTCATTTTTAACTCAGCTGCAGATACCACTTTTGCGCTTAGCACGGCAGTGTAGTAGTTCCTTTTAGATGGGGCAGTTATCGATCACTGAGATAGTTGAAGGGCTTGCTGTAAGAAGGAGGTAGCTCCAACTTCGTTGTTTACAAAGTGTCTGCAGAACTTAAAACGTCAATCTCCTTTTTCCTTTCTTATATTTTGATAATTTTCCTTGTATGCTTCTCAGTACAGTTAAACAAGAGTACAGTGAAGTTATAAAAATTAGACTAAATTTTAAATGTGATTTGGTGTTACAAGCTTTAATGCAAACCTCTTGGAAGTTGAAATTTGGAGCTATCTCCTTTTTTCAGAAAGCCTTTCTCATCAAGTTCACTTCCTGAGAGGATTCTCATCTGATTTTGGGTTATGTCAAGATAGAGTGAATAAAAGGGAAACATGCATAACTTCAGTTCAACAATATTAGTTTTGCTATTTCACATCACGTGTATTTCCTTAAATATATATTCTGGTGGCCAAAATTGTGGGCGTTTTGGGAAATTTTTGTTTTTAACTTACTAGGGAGATGCTTATAGAAAACTACGCTTATAGGAAATATTACGTTTATCAAAATACAAACTCGTATATCAATAAGGAAAATTTAATATCAATAAGGAAAATTTAATTTCAATGTCAATAAAAGAATTTTCAATTTTTGCCAAAAAATCGAGTTATTTGCACTTTTATCTCAAAAACAAATATTTTGTGTGTTAAGTGTTTGTAATGTCCAAGTTTCCTAGTCAATCATTTTTTTGTTCTGGGAACCAGTCAAATGTTAGAAACTGCCAGCAGAAACGGACATTATGTTTAAAGTTGGAACAAGCCATTATTATACATTGTTTCGTAAAATGGAGGACTGTTTCTTAAGCTTTGAAGTTACAACTATGCCGCTTATTATTATTATTTTTTAACTGAAAGATCTGATTTTTTAAAACTTTAATTAAATATTACATTTTTTAGACGATCTATAAAAATTTATATTTTTTAAACCATAACATTTTATATAAGCATGCAAAATAATGAAAAAGTCCAAAAGTCTCCACAATTTCCTCTAACATTGCAATTGTTCATTTTGCAGCGAATCTTATTTCGACATTTATTTTGAGAGCTGTATGTTGAAAATTTTCTGTCTCTCTTTTTGAGTGAAAAAATGAGACGTACTTGGTAGTGTAAGAAAATGAATACTTGGAATTTATCTAAAGATTTTTAACATATTTGCAAGACGTCCACAGTGTCAGATTTTAGAAGCCCAGATTTTTTTTTTACTTTATTGAGTTTCATTAACCATTCCCTTAAGAGTGAAGGGGCACCTCTTCAGTTTCGATGAAGCAGCTTTAAGAACCAAATCCCCTCAAATTAGACTATGATCCGTAAAGCAAACTCTAAAAATATTAATGATGCAGTCTGTGTCATGGGTACTTGCCTTAACAAACTTGACTGCTCTTAATGAAACAAACTAATAAAGAATGAAGGAAATATGCTTGGTACATTTCGACCGGTACCTACCACTGTTTGTGGTTTAACCGGTTGGATGGGGCTCAGAAGAAAGCTCTGTTTTTTTTTTTTTTTTTTAAATCCAGACCAGAAGCCGAGCAATCCTTGGTCCAGCACTCCCGGAAGTATAGATTCACTTGAAGGGCGAATCTTGAAAAAGTGTCCTGTGCGTAACGCTAAGTTTTTTATTTTTTCCAGCTAACCAAAGATTTCAAAAAACAATGCTGTTGGGGAATAATACATGCTTTAATGTACTATCAAAGCATAACAGTTAATCTCATAATTAATTAATAGCTACTTGAATAAAATTAAAAACTTAGGGTTACGCACGGGACATTTTTTCAAGAATCGCCCTGAAGGACTTCGTGTGCACGACATATTTAACGTGCCTCAGTCACCATTAAAGAATGGCTTCTTCGGCCGCCTGACATGGAACGCAGGACCCTTCGGTTACAAGTCCGACACCGCTTATATACACACTATAATAGGTAGACAATTCTTTTACAACGTGGGTTAAAAAGTTCTCCATTGATTCATTGTTAGAAAATTGTTTTAATAATGTTATTGAATGCCTAAAAAGTAGTATGTGTTGCAACGAATAAATACCTATGTGATTGAAAATTAAATGAATGAATTACCAACGTTTTGACACACAAAAGTTACAAATTACTGCAGAATGTGTATAGGCGTTACAAGGAACACATTTTTCAATGAAAAGAAATGTGAGCTTTGGATGAAAAGGAAAGCTTTCCTCGGATGACTTCTTGTGCATTAAAACGTTGGCAATTCATCCATTTAATATGTGGTGCGTTAATATGGTGACGCTGTTGTTACATAGTTTTCAAATAATCCCAATAGAAAATATGAACATTTCATGTATCTTAATACATTTATTGAAAAAAAAAAAGTACAGCAACATGAAATACATGTATAGTGCTGAATAAGCGAGTATAATGCTAAAGTACTTTCACACACTGCGAACTTTTAAGCAATATTTATGTTTTTACATAAACCGAAATCACGTTTTGATAATAGATTCTTCAAGAAGAGAATTTTGACGTTTGAATTACGACCTGCCCTTCCGTTTCTCCCTCTTACATCCGCAAGATGATCATGATTTTTTCCCTGCACCTGTGGCAATTGCTATAAATTCTACAGCACGCCAGCAATTTTTCCTGGATTCTGTTTTCCCTCTAAAGCATTTTCATCAGCATGGCTCGGAACGAAACATATCTCATGACCGAAATCGAACTTTATAGTCCACCCCTTGTTGCTGCAGCTAAATCTTGCGGTGGATGCCCACTTGCTGGAACTAAGTCCTGTGGTGAAGTCTTCAACTTGTCAACACGTCGTGCATCCCTGTCCCCTCTCCATCTTCCAAGAGATCGATCCCGACAAAACCCCTCTCCTCTCGCTCTACCTCTGGTGATGGAAAGGCCCCGCCATTTCTGCGAGAAAAGCTCCGTTTTAGAGCCCTCCCGGAGCAATTGAGTTGATTTGAAATTATCTTACCTCGCTGTGAATATAAGTACAGATGAACTCAAAAATAACGGTGGAATTTCATCGGAGGACTACCGATTTGGGAATTTTGTTTCTACAGCTCTCTGCAAAATGCTAGTCGTGAAGTTTTAATGGGCTACTTCCTCACCACGTGTCTCTGCGTGTTATCGTACACTGTTAAAAATTTTCCTGAAATTTTTCGGTAAACGTTACAGGCGTGCATGTTGCCATTAACTTTTACTGTGAAATCCTATTATACTGTAAAATTTTACAGTAGAAGAAACGAGAATGCTACGGCTAGTTGTCCTGAGTAAAAATAACAATTCGCTTGCAGTTGGGTCCGAACCTGCGCTGTCGGGATTCGAGATCGCTTCGTCATCCACCTCACCGAAGTGGGCACGGGAAGTGAACGGGGATGGAGAACTATATGCCTCGCCCCTTAGCTCACGTGGTGTACAAATTGGAGCTGCAATCGCTTACTTTTTCCGGTACAATTTACTGTAAAAATTTTCTGTACTGCAAAAACTCCGTTTTACCATCATAGCTACCTGAATATTTTCCTGAATTTTTAACAGGGTATGTGTCCTACGTGTTGTTTATTATCAGTTAGTCATAATAGCAATCGAGGGAGAGGTGATTTAGCAAATATTTGGCCGTCCGTAGGTCACCAGACCTAACGGCAAGTGTTTTTTATCTCTTGGGATAAGTAAAGGATACTGTGTTTATACCCTTTAAAAAACTAATCCTGACGAACCGAGAAATCGGATCCCTGCTTCTGTGACTGCGTATATGATACAACGTGTATGGCAAGAGTTACAACGGCAAGAGTTACAACGGCAAGAGTTTAAGTTTAGGTGTGATATCGTTTGTATGACGATGGGAGGGCACAAAAGACATCTTTAGAATAATTCAAGTATGTAAAAATATTTTGTTTGTGTGCCTTTTTCATTCTTAGAAATATACCCGTTTAAAACCCCATCATTCTTTTTGAATCACCACCAAACTAGCTGACATGAAGAGAATCTATCAAAAATAAATTTCTCAGTTAGGTGCACATATAAAATAAATGAAGACAGTTGCGTAGCCCAAGAGACGCGGCAAAAGAGGAGGGGAGGGGGTTGACAAGCAGAAAAATGCTTTGTTTTGACAAGGCTGAGTTGGATCCAGTAACTCAAATGTTTTTTCTAGTGAGTCTGTGTCATTTCAGGAGAATGAAGAAACGAAATGGGTGGTCAACAATTATTGCTATCTATTGGAGTTTGGGGTTATACAGAATTGTTGTTTTGCATTATTTATCACAACATTTTATTATTTTATCATAATTTATAGCAAAGTTACGGTAACGCGATCCTGAAGAGTTAAAAAAAAAAAAATCCTGGCGCCACAGCCTCTCCAAAAGTTATATTAAAATTCAAAAGTTCCGCAAAGTAAATGAAACAGGCCATCAAAAACAATTAAGAGTTTCATTTCATAAAAAAACAATCCTCCGAGTTAATAAAAATGGCCATTAAGTAGTATTATGCCATAAACAATAATAAGAGCTCCATTATTTTCTCTGCAAGCGACCACGTTACTGTTACCCAGCCTAATTTATCTATCATTTTTCCATACGACTGGGAGATCCTTTTTTTCCCTTCTGATCAATCCATATCTCTTTTTGATTTCACTTTGTCGGGGCTCGATGTTATTATTTTATTCGTATGTTATTCTTTGTAATTAATAGATAGAGAGTCACTTGATCATTTGCTTTATGAGGCGAGTGAGTCTTAGGTAATTCGATGTCGTGTCACCTAGGTGAGTTTGATTCCTTTTATTTAACTTTAAATACTTCTATACGGTTATTATGTTTGGTTGTGATTAAGGTGACTATTTTGGCGCCACACAATAAATAGTCATATTTTTAAAGATTTTTATTTTCTTCTATACATTTGCAAAAACAGCCTTTCTTTTTTTTTAAAAGAAAAATCGCATAATTTGCATTGTTTATAGTACTTAGATTGAAAACGAAATTTGTGCTTAATCTGCAGTACAAAATTTGGAAAACATATTTGAAAGCTCATCAAGTTTTTCGTATTTCAATAATCTCCCCAATAATGGACACAAAAGGATTTTTAAATTTAAGATATTTTTTTATAACCCAAAGTGTATTTTCCTTTATAATCATGAATTACTTTACAATTGAGAACGTATATTAAATTTTGTATAAAATTTTTACGAGAAGATTTCAACAGTAGAGATTCTTTTTACTTTTTTTTATTGTGGAACAATAAATTGCCCAACATTTAGCGATCCAAATTTTCAATCATCAAAATATCCCCAAACAGGCATTTGCTTTGCTCAAATGAAGAAGTAATTTTCCCCCGTCATACCTTGACGGGTGATTTTCTAGTTCTAGTAATAATTTATCTACTCCCATTAGTGGGGCAAGCGTCATGTAACTACGTGCCTGTAAGTATTGATGAATACATGCACATACACTGACACACACACGTGCACACACACTTCTAAGTAAAAGGTGTTTCTTTTAGAGGTATAGAACTTTAAGTCAATTACACTGTTCGATCTGTGGGCAATTTGATAGTTGTCACTTGTTTTGTGTTTAGTTTGGTTTGCCATTTCATCATGAATAGACAACAGGACGGTGCAACACGCCACACAGCGCGTGTCACAATTGATTTATTTAAAGAAAGTTTTGGTAACGAATAATTTCGCTTAATGGACCCGTGAATTGGCCTGCGAGATCATGCGATTTAACTACGTTGGACTATTTTTTTCGGGCTGTGTGAAGACTCAGGGCTACACCGATAAGCCACAGACGATTGACGCCTTGGACAAGACCATTCGCCACATATCACTCACATACGGCCCCCATTGCTGCAAAAAGTGAGCAAATTGGACTTACCGATTAGATGTTCTTCAAGCCAGCCGAAGTGGCCATATACCAGAACTCACATTTAAATAAAAATGACAAAGGATCATCTTTCGAATAAAGCCAAATTCATGACGATTTATATCATTTAACGGTGTTTTATTTGAACCTAAAGTTCTTTACCTCTAAAAAAAACACCCTTTATATATTCTTCCATTATTATTATTATTATTTTATTCATTTATTGATTAATTATTATTATTACTTTTTTTTTGAATCGGGGAGTCTAATAGTTTTCAAACCGACTACATGCTTAGTATGCTTACACCATTTGCGATATTGGAATTTGGGGGTATAATTTTTTAAAAATCGAGCCCTAAAGTCATGAATTACAAAACTGCCGTGCGTAAAATGAGCTGAGGTATATGGACTTCAGAATTGAGTTTCCCTGTCAACCTGAGTTATAGGCAGCTATTTTCTAATCAATTGAGGCATATTTTTAGGTCTCTCGTTTAAACCCTGAAAAAATAATAAAATTCTATCGATTTCGCAGCTATCTTAGACACGCTTCACTTATTGGAGCTCTTGAAAGAAGTGGTATTAAGCTTCCTCCAAGGAAAACGAGTTCTATGACATCATTGCCACAGACGTGTGACCTTTATAAATGTCTTTTTTATCCCGAAGATTTCTTATTTATTTCGGTTTTCTATCAGCTTAGTTGTGACTTTACAGGATACCTTAACAAGGTATCCTGCATCTTATTTTACAAAAAAAAAAAAAAACTGTCATATTTTGCAGAGGAGTTCCAACTGAATGAGACGAGAAATAACATTTTGATGTTACAGTGCTTTCGTAGAGCAAAGTTCTTACTTAAAAAAAAAAAAAAAAAAAAAAAAAACATTTTCCACTGAAAAGTGCTTAAAACCTTTAATTTAGTCTAATATTTTGCCAATGTATCGTGCTATTATCAATTTTCACAACCAAGCGTACGGTAGTATTTTCGATTTTCTTGGAAGTACAGATTTCTCTAATGTGTAAACTTTTTTATCAATATGCAGCAGTTCTGTTCACAGCTCTGTTCTTAAATCCTAATTATTATAAGTGACAATTAGAAAACGAATAGCTTTTCATACACAATTCGTAATTTTTCCTTAGCAGTATATGGAAATATATTATTAAAATATCACATCCGTGCCATTATCAGAATATTTTTATCCGTTGACTGATCAGAATATTTTTATCCACTGGAAAAAAAAGAAAAAAAAAAAAAAAACATAAATCTGAAGAAAAGAAATCAGTCAGAAAAAATAGCTTGATGGACATTAAATACGTCTGAATGGTTTCAATCCTTCGGTACACTAACTCATATACATAAATCTGTTGAAAAGAAGTCAATCAGAAAAATGACGCGTATTGAAAAAACATCAATAGAGTTCTAATCAACTGTTACACTAACTTATAAACACAATTCTGTAGAAAAAAAGTCAGGCAGAAAAAGTGAGTTAGAAGCATGTGAAAAACATACATACAGCTCTAATCATAGCCTCTTGAACTAGACTCCTACTTTAGGAGGCTACGATTATAATCACTCGTTGAATTACATGCATAAATCTGTAGAAAAGAAACCTGTCAGAAAAATCGGCTTGACGCGCGAGGAAAACAATTCCTATCGTTCTAATCATTCTTTACATAGCCTTATATTCATAAATCTGTAAAAAAGAAAATCAGTTAGAAAAACTCAGTATGACGCACAGGAAAAAATCCGTACGGGTCTAATCACCTGTTACTCTAACTTATACAATACTACATAAATCTGTAGAAAAGAAATCAGTAAGAAAAAAATCAGTTTGAATCATGGGGAAAAAACCCACACATTTATAATCATCTGCCACACTAACATAAATCTGTATATCAGTGAAAAGAAATCAGTGAAAAAAAAATGAGTTTAACGCACAGGAAAACAACCTATATTGGGCTAATCAATCTGTTACCTTAACTTATAAACATAAATCTGTAGGAAGAAAATTGCTCAGAAAAGCTCAACTTGACTTAAAGAAAAAACCCGTATAGCTCTAATCATCTGTTACACTGACTTATACAATACTTAAATCTGTAGAAAAGAAATAAGTCAGAAAACAAATCAATTTGAATTATAAATCAGTCAAAAAAAAAAAAAAAAAAAATGATGTACAGGAAAACAATCTCTGGCTTATCATACGTTACACTAACTTATAAACATAAATATGTAGAAAAGAAAACCGGTCAGAAAAACTAAATTTGACGCAAGGAAAAAACCCGTAAGGCTCTAATTATTTGTTACACTAATTTATAGAATGCATAAATCTGTAGAAAAGAAATTATTCAGAAAAAAATCAGTTTGAACTATGGGGAAAAAACTCATTCAGTTACAGTCATTTGCCACACCAACGTAAATACGTAGAAAAGAAATCAGTCAAAAAAAAAAAAGAAAAAAGAGTTTGACTTACAGGAAAACACTCTATATTTGGCTTATCATCCGTTACATTAACTTATAAACATAAATTCGTAGCAAAGAAAGCCGGTTAGAAAAACTCAATTTGACTTAAGGAAAAAACCCGTATACCTCTAATCCTCTGTTACACTGATTTTTATTTTATACATAAATCTGTAGAATATTAAATCAGTCAGAAGAAATCAGTTTGACGCACAGGAAAAAAAACAGTTCTTATCACAGGAATATTGCACAGAAAATTTTGTTCACAGCTTACTCGAAATCACACTGAGGTAAATTATTTTGCAATTCTAATTATTTTTCGATTTCTTGCATTCAACGAAAATTGCCCCCGTTGCCGAAACTTTTGACATGAGCAGGAAACTGTTGCCAACCGCACGTACACAAAATGTAAAAATCGATTCCTGCAAAACATTTGATCCTGTTACGACAAGCAAATTACATACTCCGCAACATATCAGAAAAAGATACAGGAGCCAATCTTTAACCGTGTTTCGGCGCGGATCTAATTAATATTTTTCGCGATTCTAATTTCTCGAGAGTCTTTTGTCAATAAATTCTGTCGATAGTGACTTAATTCATAATCGTTGCGCATATTAAAGGAGACGTACAGCGGTGAGTAATATTCTGCCAATAAAACTATTCCAATGTAGATCGTCTGTCGTTTGGGAAAACGTGGTTTCAGAATCAATGAAATGTAAGGCTAGCAAGACGTTATTCAACTAAGAGAGAGAATGGGTAAAATTCATTTTTCATACCTAAGAAATTTTTATAGACATCGCGGATAAGGTGGAATAATCATTTAAAATTTTGTTTCCGGATTATTAAGATGTCACGTCGAACGACAATATTTCGTTATTGATTTTTTCGGAGGAGAACTGGAGAAATGTTTATTGTTATGGATTTTTTATCCCCTTATTTTAGTGAATCATTTGGTGCGTGAAAGAAAATTAAAATTGAATAACGTTTTCCACGTTTGAAATAAATCAAAATTGTGAAACGAATCGATAAATTCTTCTAAGTAGGTTGCTGGGGGAAATTGAGTTACAGCAAGACAAAATTTTCAGCGATAGATTTGGATGCGGTTATTTTGGTTATCTCGTACTACTTTCGCCTACATTTTTAGTAGTAAAAATTTTTCTTTCTTTTATTTCGGAAATATAGAGGGAAGCACGGATACAAAAATTTAAAAATTTTCTCTCTCAGAAAATTAATAATGTAGTTTTTCTAACTCTTTGGAAAATAAGTATCCCCGATTAACAGAAATTCAATTTATATCTGAACCCTATATTTTTTCACAATATATTTTATATACATTTTGGGTACCAGACATGTACGCTCATGATTTTGTAGTTTCTGTTTCATAACCCTGGGGGACAGTAATTTGGTGTCCGTAGACTTGTTTTTGATTAACTTTTGGTCCCTGAATCCAAAATTGATCTCAGTTTTAGTCCACTACGTCAAATGTTTTAGCTACATAGAGATCAAAGTGACCGTTTTGCAAAATATGCGACATTTTTGTAAAAATATGTAGGGTTATAAAAAGAAAAAAAATATTGTTAAATAAGCAGCAAACATTAAATTTTCAGTTTACAACGAAAAAAAAAAAAGGATTTTTATTGAACTGATAATCATGGAATCATTATACATTTATTGGTCTGTTAAACTTTTGGCGTGACAATAGAATGAATTCAAGTTTGTCGCAATTAACAATAATAATTTTGGAAAATGAACAATTTTTTTCAATTTAAAGAGGTTTGTTTCAGCTAATCGGGTAACTGTAGGGCTTCCCGTGATACGCGCTCTCCCGCAAAAAGTGGTCGTATTCGCACATTCACATAAGATATGGAGAAAAACCTGATGTTGTACAAAATAATTAGGGGGATAATTTTTTAAACTAGCATTCCTTCTTTACTGAAAAACAACGCAAAATTCCAACTCACCAGAAATTCTGACGAAAATAGCTCCCCAGTGTTATCATTACTTTCAGAAGATAACACATTGTTAATAGCAACACCAGCTGCGTTGCTCGGCGTTGCACGGTCTATCACGAAAATAAAAGTTGTGTCAAGTAGTAGCTGTGTCATGTTCAGCAATCAGGCTCAAATAAAAGAGAGTAAAATTTTGTAAAATTTCCTCTCAACGTGTAGAAAAAGCAATTTTATGACTCAAATGTGAATTTAGATCTCCATGGATTTTTTTTAATTCCAAAAGTTCAGTCACTAACTAACTGCAAACATTCCATTTCCCGGATATTCTGGCGAACCCCCCCCCCTTTCTACGTGAATTTTTCAGCATCAAAGTTGTGCATCTGTGTCAAATTTGAAAAAGATTGGATTTGTACAAGTTTCATCTCGATAAAAAACCGACTCCCCCCCTCCTAATTGTAAATTCCTGAGCATAAAAAGACCCCCATATGTGGCAAAGTTCCGACGAAAGTTATGGATTGGTATTAAAAAAAAAAAAAAAAAAAAAAAAAAAAAAACACGCACTGGACTTGATTACGATATCGAGAGGCACAGGGCCAAACACTTTCGGGGCCCCTCTGTAATAAAACCTTAAAGTTTTAGCCATTGGATGAAATAATTTTGACCGTTTAGGGGCCCTTAAAACCCGGGGACCCTTGAGCTCTCGACCTAGTTGACCTATTCAGTGATCATACCCTGAGACACTTATGGTGACAGTTTTTGATGCATACCTACTTGCACCGTAAAAAAAAAATCCGAAACGTCATTGGAAAATAATGGGCATCTAATGTGATTAATTTCTGACAACAATATATCTGGTAAAAAAAAAAGAAAAAAAAGTTTCTCGTTGAAAGTCAGTAACCATCTGAATATTAACCTATAATGTTTCTGAAGAATTCAGAAACCTTCCTAATCAAAGCTCGACATGTTTCTGGAGTAACTCAAGAACCTCCACTGAAAACTTATATAAGTTTGTAGTAATGACTTGGCACCTACAAAGTTACAATATCTAGAGACTGCATTTTGCCCTATTTGGGTGTCTCCGTTATTCCAGAGGTGCCGTAGCTAAGCCGTCAGAGAATCAGCTAATAAATAAGCTGAATATATTTTTCACTAGTTGGCTAAAAATATTTTTTAATACTGTAAATCGGCATTCATGGAACTTGCAGCGATTTAGGCAACCTTTTCGCAAAAAAAAAAAAAAAAAAAAAAAAAAAAACAGGAAACTAGTAGTAGAAACCCGTTAACGTTATCCAAAAATAAATTCGGATTTTTTGAGCAGTCACGAATTGCTTACTTTCCTCACTTAACCAAAATTGATGTTGATTTTTCAGAATACATGATAACGGTTGTTTTTAATATTTATTTAGACAGCGAAATTTCAGCCTCCATAGTAACAAATCGCCTGCTGTTTGATTTTATTTATGTTTCTTCGGTTTAACGCTAGCAAACTTAAAATTAAAAAAGTTTTTCCTTTTTTTTTGCGTAAAATTACGTTTTTGCGAGAAAAAAAAAACCACCATTAGAGATGAACTTAAGCAGCAAAACTTTATCTAAAGGTAAAATTTCCATATTTATAATTCTCATCATTTAAGGTTGATAAGAAATAAAAATAAGAATACATAACGTTATTGTATACGCTGTAAATAATCTGTATATATATATCCGGTCACATGGTTCAACTACGACGACAGAACACACGTTTTGCGTGAACCTTCCAGTACTTTACTTTAAAATACATCTCGGGACCTAAAATCGTTGCTTTCAAGAGAGAAATGAAGGCTTCACTCTCTCTCTCTACGTTTTATCTATTCTCAATTGACATATCACAGTAAAAAATTTCGTTACAAAAAGCAGAGCTGACTTTCTTATTGTCCTTTGGCAACGGGCTAAATATTTATTTCAGTTCTCGCACAACAATAGGTTGAAATAAATATTAATCATTTGGGAGATATAACCATCCAATGTTTAAATTAATTAATTCATTAACAAAAACGTTTCCGATTCTTTCCATCGTGCTTCGAAACCATGCTTGCCACAAATTGATTACACACAAAAAATTTGATCAAAATCGGGGCCAGCCGTTTAAAAGCCTTATGATGACAAATGTCCGCACAGAAGATATATATATATATATATATATATATATATATATATATATATATATATATATATATATATATATATATATATATATGTATGTGTGTGTGTGTGTGTGTGTGTGTGTGTGTTAAGACAAACGTGCGAACATGCGAATCTGGTTCCATAAAAATTTCTGGATACGGCCTTGGTATTACCTACTCTAGAAAATCACAAGTCGTAATGTGAAGGGTGCAAATTTCTTGGCAATTTCCATCCTATTCCATTTGTAGAAACAAGAAACTCAACGAGTAGTGTCTTTTCGCAACTCGTGTTTGCGAATAACATAATTTGAATTCAAAACATCAAAATTCAATTGATTTTACCTTTCTTTTTTTAATGTGTAGTTAATCCAAGAAGTAAATGAGTAATTTTACAATCGGTAGCAAACTATTCGACGTAATTTGTGAATCGCCCCTCAAGTGTATCTATCTCGTCGGGAGATCGTTCTCAATATGAGGCGAACCAAAACATGTGTGTCTGACAGATTCCAAAGAAATTGGTTTCATGAGCTTTTGTAGGCTCGTCTTCATCTTAGTTTAACGTCACTGCCGGTGCTCCTCACGTGTAATCTATTGCACGTGTTGCTTAATTCTTCCAGACGAAAAAATATTCGCTTCTATTTCTGTTTTTGGATCTTTTGTTTTCACAGAGACTATTTTCGACTTGATATGTTTCTTTGTCTTCAGTTAGTCTTACAGATTTGTATGATGGCGAGATTAACTGTTCTAAGCGAAGAGATTTTTTTGGTCTCGTTAGTGTTTTCTTAAAGAAATATTTCACAGAAATAGCGAGCGAGAGAAAGCAGATTTGGACTGAGAACGTTCTTGCTAAAAAGAGGCTTAATATTTAGTTTTGTGTTTGAAGAGAATCAAAAGGTCTGCGACCGTGGAGTTCAACCGTTTTTAGGACGTGATTCTTTTGTTAGTTTTAAAGATGCAAATACGGAATTAAAATTGCGTTTCTGAATGTTTTTTTTTTAAAATCATTAGGGCAACGGCACCAGTAACAGACTAGGGTCCAGAAACAGACAGTCATAAGTTTGGATTTAAATAATAAGAGTTTTAGGCGGGTAAAACTGATGTTGCTGTGGCCCATGATTACGGTGCAATCATCTAGTGTTATCAGAGTAAATTTTATGAGCCAGTTCATGGGTGCTCAAGGTGGGATTATGGCGCAAGTTGCGCCATCAAAATTGTTTGGGAAATTTTTAATTTTTTAAAAAATTTATTCATTTTTATTTATTAATTAATTTATTTTAAATTTAAATTATTTATTTTATTTTATTCTGTTTACATTTTATTTCATTTATTTATTTAGTTTATGTGTGTGTGCGTAGCACCGAACTTTTTTAATGAAATAATAATTAAAAACAAATAAATAAATAAATAAATAAAAAATATTTTTAAAAAATAAATAAATAAAAATATTTAAAAAAAAAATTAAAAAAGATTAAAAAATAAGAAAGGGAAAGAGGATTGAGGATTTTTTTTTTTTTGGGGGGGGGGGAATTTGCGCCATTGAACTTGGGGGGGGGGTTGTGCACCCCTGAGCCAGTTGGTATTTACAAGCAAGTGGTGGAAGGTTATGAACAGATACCACGAGGTAAACTGATATTTCATTTTCAGTTGAATTTAATAAGGATTAGTTCGAAAAATAAAGAACTTTTACTCCGTCTGAAGAGAAAAAGGGAATTTTGAACATTGCTCCCCCTTTCCTCATCCTATCTGTTATTGGGTATCATGAAATTTTTCGGTGTCTGTTGTTACTGGGTGGTCGGAACTTTTTTCGAAATTGAGCAAATACAAATAGAATTAACTAATTCAGAGGATTCAGAAGCAGCCAAACGTTAGATGAGATGTAGTTGCATGAGGGAGAATTAGTTTTTACGGTCTAAATACATTAAAAGGCTCAGAAAATTGAGCTAACCTGAGAGCGATGTCTTAAGCATGTCTGTTACTGGTGCCGTTACCCTATTAGCTGCTTTTTACAAAAATGTATAAATAGCAGATTCCCTGTATACAACCAGGTTGTGAATCGCTTTTCTAAAACTTACTATAGTATATATATATATATATATATATATATATATATATAGTTTTAAAATACTTATCTGGCTAAATACTAAAGATTGTATTCGTGCCTAACTTGATGCGAACAGGGACTTTTACCTGCTATTGGATATAAGAAGAAGAAGAAGAGGGGAAAATATGGGAACGTAGTGCAACGTGAAATGGTTAAGCTAACTTGCCTTTTTCAAAATGAACAAATTGGATACTTGTTCTGAAAATTATACCACGCAAAGAAGGAACAGTGTCGTTTAAATGTCATTGAAATATTATCATATATTTTTGGTAATACATATTTGTACCTTTTTTTTTTAAAAAAAGTTGAAAAGTTTCATTTTTCATTTCGTTGGGCAGAGTGAAAAATAAAATATTTTCTGTTTGATTATTTTAAATCTTTTTGATCAAACGAATGAGTAAATTAAAGAAATAATGAATAAATGAATAAATAAGAAATTATAAACGAAAAAATAAATAAATTAAATTGTTAATGTATTAGAAAAAATAATAGTGAGCAAAAGAGAGAACAAACGGAAAAGAAAATGAATGCATAAAATAGATGTATAAATAAATAAAGGAATTTAATAATTAATGAACACAAAAGTGATTTAATAAATGAATGAATAAGTAAACAAAATGAATCATTTTACTTTCTCCCATTCACTTTGATATGCGTGTACCTGACATATTGTATAGAATCAAAACATGCCTAATACTATACAAAATAACTACAACTGACCTTGGACATCAGTGGATTTTAATCAACACTAAAACTAGTAATTACATAAACTTTATCATTTTATTCAAAAAAAAATGTATATATATATTATTTTTGATGAACCACGAAATCGTACACTATGTGTATCAAATTTTGAAAATGATTTGTACTTGTATTATATTACCTATATGTACTTTGATGTTTGGAGCTACTTATTTTCTCACTGAAATTAACAATATGTTTCCGTACGTAAAATATTGTTGTATAGGTGACGTTGCAAACTGGTGAAATACTTTAACATTTCACAAAAATTCAAAATGTTTTTTATCTTTCATTAATTGTATCGGGTGGTGGGTGTGTATGCTTTTTATTGAGGAAACAATCAATGTGTAAAACATTGGTTAATAATGGGGAAAAAATATATGTCGTTGTTTTACATTTTCTGAAACAAATACGTGTTCCGTGGTGAAAAGTTACAGCAAAGGGTTTTTGCTGCTTTAGCTCCTCATCTGAAATCACTGTTTGTTCTGACAACCCACATTTAGCATTTTTCATTCATTTTTGCTTTTTACGACGTTTTTGCCTAGCACAGCAGAATATTTATTATTATATTTAAGTAGCTATAATATTTTTTAGTTTAAAATTTAAGATAAGCTGTAGGTGACTTTTTTTTTTATATCGAAACAACTCTGTTTTTTTTCTATACTTTAATAGCAAATTTCCCGAAATCCATGTGTCGAAGTTCTTTCAAAATTGACTTTTTCGCTTTTTTTTACATCTGCACGTGGGCCATTCCAAGGAAAAGCAAACATTTTGTCCCGCGCGTGAAAGGTCCTATTCCATTTCAAAAAAAAAAAATTTTTTTTTGATCCCTGAAATCATGCAGGTAGTGTGATTTCCTAGGCACAAAATATTTTTCCTTTTCTAACATTTTTTTAACACGATTAGTTGTGTGTAGCTTGGTTTATCTTTCACACCGACAGCGTTACACCGTATTCTTTTCTTAATCGAACTATTGTATGTATAAAAAATTTGAAGCTAATGTAATCGCAAGGAATAAATAAATACATAAATAAGTTAAAAAAATAAATAAGTAAAAATAAATAAATAAATAAATAAATAAATAAGTTAATAAATAACTAACTAGCTAAATAAATAAACAAGCAAACAAATAAATAAATAAGTAAATAAATAAATAACTAAATAAATAAATAAAAATAACTAACTAAAAATTAAACGAAAATAAATAAATTGCACAAATATAAACAAAAAATAAATAAATGAATCAGTAAATAAATAAATAACTAAATAAATAAATACTAAATAAATGAGTAAATAAATAAACATACATAAATAAATAAAAATAAATAAATTACACAAATAAATAAACAAAAAATAAATAAATTACTCGAAATTTGAGCAGTGTAACGTCTTAGTCGAGTGAACATTTTTTTTCAAGCTCTGAAATCCTCTTTATTTATACCAAAAAGCGATGCTTTCCAAAGTATCATTCTGATTACCCGCCTCCATTTTTGCGCGGCCCCTCTCCGAAGCACGAATCCGGCGACAACTTGTTCCGATTGAATCGAGCGAAGACACGTGCTCTTGACAGCCTCTAAAGAAGCTAGGTTTCGCATCCAGCACCACTGTTCCTCTCATTCATTTAATGACGATAGACACGAGCTTTTGTCCGTATATGTCTTGCATCTTCCATTTCCCTGCAAATCCACCGATACATCCCCCTGATAGTCGAGTCACGTTGCTTGATGCTGATATGTGTTTTCGGAAAATTAAACTAGCCAGTAGTGCTTCGTTGCAAATTCAAATGTGAAACCTATTATATGAAACCTCTTTTAGATTTGAAATTAACAATTTCTTGAGTATGAACTAAATGGAAGGCGTATTTCTTTACTGTAAAATCTTCACTTAGATGTAGTGGTGGAACAATAGACTAAAAATCTTCCAAGAGACAAATTTGCACAGAGTTTCCACATTATTCTGTTTGAGTCAACGAGCAGGGGTGGGGGTGAGGTGGGGGGAGGCAGATGACTGAAGAGTAAACCATGTGAGAATTTCTTGGGGACAACATTGAAGACAACATTGTCTTTGAATTGTAATCATGCAATTACTTACTGTTTAACTTTCTGTAATGTGTTAATTTCATTATATATTTTAAGAATGACATAATATCAATTTTTAAAGTAAAATTTAAACTACAACTTTTTTCTATATTCTATAATTAATGGGTAAATAATTTTCTGATATGAATCAATAAAAACAAATATTTGGAGAAAATACAATGCAATCCATTTTTTATTATGTAGTCTCCTGCAAAATGCTGTTTAGTAAAAGGACACATTTTATTCTTCTTACTTGTAAGTTTACTTACAAGAGCACCCGCTTTCAAAAGTGTTACTTTCAAACCACATTGCATGTACAATCTCATGAGCATGCGTAGTTTGCTTTATTCTAAGTTAAATATCAATTTAGTGCTTAAATAAAATGTAATGCATCTTCTTATAATTTGAAATGATATTGCATATCCTCAAATACATAATAGCGAATGGTCCAGTAACGCTGTCGTCATCAGCAATGAAACTCGCGCCACGGCATGATAATTTGATAATATTTTTGGTAATGTTTGACATAGAGGGAAATGCTTTATTTTGACGAGACTGAAAGGGATCCGATTACTTAACAGTTTTACTGGCAAGACTCATTTTACGAGAATGAAGAAACGTAAAAGCGATCAACAACAAACGCCATCTACTGGAGTTTAGGGCTAATCCACTGGAGTTAGGGTTAAAATTTCAACTATCAAAATATCACCAAACAATCAATTGCTTCGTTCAAATGTAGAAACAATTTTCAACCGTCATACCTTGACGAACGATTTTCTAGTCCATCAATAAAAGCAAATGATTAAAGAAAACAGAATAAATTGATGTTCTTACTTTTACGGTGCAGTTCTCTTGTGCAATGCTTTCAAAATGACACATTTTCCTTTTCTGAAGTCATTTTACTTACAAGAGCACACGTTTCATAATGTACTCGTATTTTCAGCAAACCACTTTTCATAATGCACACGCATGGTTATTTTTTTCCCCTAAGTTAGATTTTAATAATCAAGATCTAATTATTACTGTGTGACCACGGATTGTGTGGAAAGACAAACATCCGTTTTACAGCCGGAAATGAACGAATCTATTATTTTTTAGCGATGCCAGCTTTTGCAGAAGCAGAGTCTCATTCAAATGAGCGGAATAACAGCATCAAAGTTTTACTTTTCCCCCTCATTCAGATAGATTTGTCTAATCTGAACGCTTGAAAATTCCATACAATCCGTGGTTAGACAGTAAGTGACTTAATTATTAAGTAAGTAAGACTTAATTATTAAGTGCTCACGTGAGGAACAATGCAGCTTTTTATTAATTGGAACTAATTTATATATCTGAGGAACTTTAAAAGATCTTATTGCATTAGAATGTATAACATTCATTATTTTATACAATTTTAGAATAAATGGCTTGTGATCAACAATTTACATAAAAACACTTTTCAAATGATGAAATCCGTCAAATGTTGTCAATTTTAATTTGTGGATGAAAATATCTTGTTAGCTCTGTATGTCCTTTCGGTACAGTAATTGCTTTTCTGATCAGTTCCGTGGCTATCTGTAAAATTATCTTTCTTGAACAAATAAGCTTTGCATAATAATTGAAAAATTCTCCAATTTTACTGTTCATTAATTTTGTCAGTTTCTTAGAGATTTTATATACTCGTTCAAAAGAAACTAAAATCTAAGATAATATAGTTTATAACCTCCGACACATAAATGAAAGGGGTTACAAAGTTTGACGTGTCTGTGTCTGTGGCACACTAGCGCCTAAACGGATGGACTGATTTTGGGGGAAAAAATGTTCAAAAAGAGAGTTTATCGAGAGTGTTCTTATTTATTTATAGTTATAGTGTTATTACTTAGCTAGGTTGCGTCTTTAAATGACATTAATTAACGAAGATATTTATTAAAAACCTCTAAAGTTTTTTTTTTTGCAATTTTTGTAGTGAAAACTTATTTAAAAATTTAAAAAGTTATTACCAAAATAAATATTATTTTTTTCTGCGTCTGATAGAATGCATTTGGAACTTCCATGTAAGGGAGACTGGGAATACTTGATCCCCACTTAGTTTTCAATTTTTTTTTCTCTGCTGCAAATTATTAGTTTTTTTTTTTTTTTTTTTTAAGTACGTGAACAAAAGTAATTTTTTCCTTTATCTAACAGTATTTTTTAGTTGAAATTAAGCAGATAATTTTGGTAAAATATTTTTTTTTCAATGATTTCATAAAGGGATCATTTATCCCCACATCAAGGGATACATGATCCCTTAATGGGGGATACTTGATCCCACTGAGAAAATACATAGACTTTTCATTAGATTGGCAATTCATTTATGGATTTTAGTTTTCTATATAATGTTTCTAAAAAATAACACCATTTAATTTTCTTTATTAGATTACAATAATGTGAATATAAAATAACATAGTTTCGAATCTCACTAGACATTTGTAAAAAAAATGTACGCAACTTTCATGAATTTATGATGCTTTTGATCAGTTACTTATTATCCAATATAGTTGCGAACAATGTTATATTTTATAAATAAAACCAACATTTTTTTAAAAAGTAGCGTAATGAAACTAAAATTACAACAAATAAAAAAAAAAGGATGACAAGCACGAAAATCATCTTATTTGCTTCTTGTCTTGCAATAATAAAATTAAGAGTTTCATCAATTGAATTAATTTTTAAAAAGAGGGTAGAAAAATGTAAGTATCAGTGTATTTATTAAAAAGAAAGCCTAGCTCATATGTTGTCAAAACCTGAAAAGTTAAATAATGCAAACAATTCGTTTGTTGTAGTTTTTAAAGTTCGCTCAACCCAACTCGATGTGAGCAGCTTAACACATTTTGGCAATTTTTCAAGAAAAATAGATTAAGTATATTACCTTTTCGCTTCAGAAAACATAGTTAAAACTCTAGAAATCCAACATTGCATTCTATCCGCTAATGGGTCTACACAATGGGCAACTCATCTTTTTGTTGTAAATCTAAAACTTGTTCAAGCTCATTTGACTGATCAGAACATAATTCATCAGTAGAGTTAGTTTATGTTTAGCTGTTTGAGGTGTTATGTGGGTTACCAGTGCTATATAAGATTTTAATTATTTATGCTATTTACTGCAGTGATTGTTTAAATCTATCACTCAAACTATGATAAATTTTATTATGTTAACATAGCTTTGAATGCTAAAAGTTAATGTTAACTAAGTTTCCAACAATTATATTGTTTTCATTGTGTTTATATTGTTATATGTTGTTTGATCCCTCTAAACGAAGGGATCAAGTATCCCTAATATGCGATTTTTACAAACATACTTGTTCTATTATTAACAATCAGGGGCAATTTACTAAAAACATGTCTCAATTATTAAAGACTGTCTATACTTTAATGTTACACTTCGATATTTTTTTGAAGTTGCATTTAACGGATAATGTAAACTTCGGAATGCTTTCCTAAAAAAAGATTCCCTTGACACATTCAGACAATCATTTCTTAAGCCAAAACAAAATGACTAAAAAATCAAAATGTAGCCAGTTTTTATGTACAAGTATAACTTTAATATAATTGTCAGGATTTAAATCTCTACTTAATGCTTTTGGTACATTTTTGGCTACGGGATCATGTTTCGGATCAAGTATCCGCAATTTTTCCTAGTATAGAAATCGAAATTAATGTTTTTTGAAAGCAGATATCAAATACGGCTAAGGCCTTATATTTAATTAATAAGTACAGTTGAAATATGTCAGGTGGAATGGTGAGTAACAGGATAATAAAACCTATTATTAGCGATTAAAATGAGAAGGGAAACATCTAGAATTTAAAGTTTACTTCTCTTTTTACTTTCCTGCATTTATCCATATCGTGCAAAATGGATTAATCCATTTTTAAGGCGCGAATTCAAACTTTATACGGGTTAAGAGTTAGAAATTTCTGTGGCTATGATATTTCAAAAGCATTTATTTATAAATACAGTAGAATGCCAAAATTTTGGTACTAATTGGGACCATAGGTAGTTTGGATTTTAAAATTGTTCACATTTTTGGAAATAACGATTGAAAATTATGAAAATCGTATGCTGCTTATTAAAACAAAGTGATTTTCCATAAGTATGTATAGAACATGCAATGCAGTACATAACGCTGCAACATGGCAGTAGCACTACTACGGAGAGGGGAGTGTTCATTCGGGGTGACACACATCCGGAGGGGGGGGGGATACCAAAGTGAATATAAGAAATCATAAAAGATATAAACACTTTATATCTTTTATGAATTCTTATACTCACTTTGGTATGGGGGGGGGGTTTGAAAAATGCTCCCAAAATATCTTAAATTATATTCACTCCTTCAATTTTCTACGGAAATATAGTGTGCAATATTTCGAAGAGAAGGGGGGGGGTTACACATACGTCTGGGGCACAATTTACATAAAAAGCATTCTTGATTTTTACTGGTCTTCTTCTACTTCTTCTAATTTAAAATTTCGTTACAATATGAAAAGGATTTGCTTTTGAAAATTTTAAGGTTCAAGTTTACATAAAAATTAAATTATTATTTTTGTTGCAAGGAACGCCACTGGAATATGTAATTAAGTTTTTAAAAAAATCACGAAAAATGATTATCAGTGCTTGTTAAAATTATTAAAACTTCATAGGAGTATATTCTGATTGTTGATGCTTCACTTGTTAGGTCTTTTAGGGAAATCTTGGCAAATACATTTCTGTTTTAATTTCAGCTTTACCATGGTTGATTGGACCATGTCATGAGGCTTCGAAATTACATATAAATTTGAAAGGAGGATGGTATACTGATTTTTCTTTAAAAGACTGCTTTGACAAATGTGGTAAACCATCACTGAGGTAAGTCCAGTATACATACCTCTTTTTCAGTGATCAAAATAATCTTATCACTTTCAGATGTAGAATAGAACTTGAAGACTAGCTATATATCATATTGTACATTTTAAACTAAATCAGTTATTGATAGTTATTTGAATCTCTAATATATAGTTTATAGCATATAGTTTTGATTTTAAACTTGTTTTCAAAATCAAATGAACCTCTAATACATAGATAATAAATAGTAATTTTGAAATAAAAGGGAATTTAAGAAACAAGAAACTGATAAATATGTGGTAATGAGAGATGAAATATAACTAAACAACGTATGATATGCATAAATTTGCAAAACAATGCTGACACATGTTTCGGAGTTACAGAGAAGTATTTTTCAATGCGCACGAAGTGAGCTAATGGATGAAAAGACATCCGACAAAAAACAAAGAAGTCATTGTAACCCCGAGACACGAGCCTGATTTTTTTTTTTTTTTTTGATTTCGTGCAGCGTTGCTATTGTATACGTTGTTTGATTTTCTTTTAAAACGGAAACTGTTAATTGGTTCAATATAAGCATGTATTTTGATTCGTCATGTTCACGGTGCATTTTATTTTTTGAATTTGGTCAAACATATCTTTTAGTAAAAGCTTGAAAAGTTACGTATGATCATTTATAAGAAAAGTTTGTTGAACTATACGAGCTCAAATTACCACAACTTCAGAGCCTTGAGAATAAAATTAAAATACATTTGATTACTAATGAATACACTTGTTCTTATTTACACTAGTGGTCTATACCTTATTCTAAATGGTCATTAAATACCATTGAAGTGAAACTTTTCATGCGAGGGCTTTGAAATTCTGATCCACAACCTTTTTGCTTGACGGAAGTGACGCAGTTGCTTTTAAATTGATGCCGAAAATAATTAAATTTCTTGAATTCCATTACAACGAAATTTCCGTTACAATGACGAAAATGTGGACTCTTTAGGTTTGTTGTAACAGAGTTTCACTGTATTTTGAATGTATAAAAACTGAATTTAAAAAAAAGTTTTAGAGTACCAACTCCCCTTAAATGGTTTCAGATTACATTTGGAACATTCAGCGGGCCGCCTGCGTTCTATGGGCCTGAGATTGAGTAGAACTTCTTAAGTGTCAAACCTGATTGTGTATATTATGATCATCAACAACACAAAGAGATAAATCACCGTTTACATTTACCCCTCTAGTCTCTGGCGTAAGTGTAAGCATGATTTTATACACAAGCAAACGGTTATTAAATAAAATTTTTCATACCCAGTTAATCTCGTATAGTGTAGTCTTGGACACAATGCATCGAATTCAATCATTCATCCAAAAGTAAGAGAAGGATCGAAAAACACCTTACCTCGTTTACCTTTACAACCCTACTGACCTTTAGCCTTATAAAAGGATACCTCACAAAAAAAAAAAGAAAAAAAATTATTTGAACTTTGACATCTTGAATTCAAATTATGTTTTCCGCAATCACGAGTGTGTGTGTGTGTATGGGGGGGGGGGGGTATGCTTGTTTGTGTGTGGGCGATTTGTGTATGTGTGTGTAGGCATGTGTGTGTGTTAACGTGTGACACGTTGCTGTGCGTGGGGGGCATGAGTAAGTGTGGGTAGTTGTGCTTAAGTGTGTGTATGTGTTTGTGTGTCTGTATGTATGCGTGTGTGTATGTCTTTGTGTGTGTGTTGATGTATGTGTGTGTAGGTGTATGTGTGTGTAGATGTATGTGTGTGTAGGTGTATGTGTGTGTAGATTTATTTATGTGTAGGTGTATGTGTGTGTGTAGATGTATGTGTGTGTAGGTGCATGTGTGTGTGTAATTGTAAGGGTAGGCAAGTAAGTGACGCAACCTGGAGACGGTTTTCGCTAGAGGAGCAGCATCGTGAGGCGGTCGGCCGGTCGACGGTGGTGCTGCAGAGGGTGCTGGCGGGAAAATAAAATGATAGCACATCAAAACAGTCAAGTGAGAAAAATAAGCAATTGTGATTGCTGAAAAAAAAAAAAACCCTTCCATATAGAAACTTGTTTTTGTATCCACAAATGCCATTCTTCAGAAAACATTTATTTGTATTTCGAAACAAATACAGTTAGTCACTACTTTATTTTTTGAGGGATAGTTACTAGTTTTGTGGATTAAATTATCGAACCTTTAACAGCTGAAAGTTTTCCTTAAAAATAATAACTTAGTACAGAGTGAGAGAAAAATTAAAATTTCCCGTGTGTCGTGATTAAGAGCAATTTTTTTGTCCCTCGTAAAAAACTCATTTTTTTCTCATGGTGTGAAAAAAAAAAGTTTCCGAATCATTAATTTGCGATGAAATGGATTTAATTGCAATTCCCCCGTCAATTTTCAATCTTTTTTTGTTTGCTTCTTGCCATAAAAAGTCCCCAATGGAGTTTTTTGCAATGTGGACTTATAATTGATTTTTGCTGCTGGAAATCTTTGATACATTGAAAACTCTTATTGTGCTGAACTGAATGTAATTTGTAATTCTGTACTGATACCTATTTTGTTTATACAGTAGTTTAGTAGGGTTTTTGGATTCTTCAATGTATAAAACAATAGTTTATAAAATATAAAATTTTAGTTTCAATGAGAATATTCATCTAGGTATGATATTTCAAAGACAAATACTAAGATATTTTTTACTCCTCGAAAAGGGTCATTCACACATTAACTAGGAAGTTCCGTGCAGAACTAAAGGAGCCTACTTTTTAGCATACCAGCATAGACTTTCAAGCATCTAATCAGTATTCTTTCAATCAGTTAAGGCTTCAAAACATGTCAAACATACCTTTTTAATGTTTTAAGCTGATTTCTAGAAATAAAATATTCCTAGCTCAGCTGATGAATTAGATATGTAAAAAAATAAATGTGTCAACAAATAAAATATCAAGTAGCACCTTTTAAACAAGGCAGCAAACATATTTTTTCCATAAAAAATTCTTTCAAAAGAAAAAAGAGAATTAAAGATAAGAAATTCATCAAAATAAATAGATTTAATTGAAAGAAAGCTGTTAGTTCAGCTCTTTCTTCTGGGTACAAATGAAGCACATCTGATTTTATTCCCCCCCCCCCCCGCTCTGCTGTCATAAAATAAAAAAAAATAAATAAGTACACTTTAGAAAATAAAAATAAATAAAGGTCCTCATAAAAAAACATTTTCCAGCACACACACACACACACACACACACACACACACACACATATATATATATATATATATATATATATATATATATATATATATATATATATATATATATATATATATATATATATATATATATATATATATATATTTATATATAAATGTATGGAGATATTTTTTTGTTAAAACATAAAGGACTCCAAATTTCCTGTTGCTAAAAATTGAAAAATAAATTAAAAATTAAAATGAAAACAAATTTTGACAGCAATCATTATTTTACATTATAAACCAGGGTTGCGGAGTTGGAGGTTTAAGCTTCAAGAGACAGAATTAGAGTCGGTCATTTTCCCCTCAATGTCCGCAACTCTGCCAGTGCTTGCAGAGTCAAGAGTCGGATTGATTTCGAGGAAAAAGAGTCGGAGAGGCTCTAAAATTCTCAGGGTCGGAATCAGAGTCTGATCGGTCATTTTCCCTCCTGAGTAGGAAAGAAAGGCTGCGGAGTTTTACTGATTTTGTGATGTCGGAGTCAGAGTCAGGAGTTGAAGAATTTATATTCCAAGAGTCGGAGTCGGTTATTTTCTCTCCGAGTCAGTATTTCTGCTGAATCTGCTGAGTCAGGGTCGGTTTTATGGAGTAGGAGTGGATTGATTTCGGGATACTGGAGTTGGAGTCGACGACTCTGAAATTCTTAGAGTCGGAGTCGGGAGTTGGTCACTTTCTCACTGACCCCGCAGACCTGGTAAAACACTTGCACCTTTAATTCATTCCATCTTGATTCAGTAAAATTTTTTCTGATTTCTGTCAGTGCTAAGTCTGCGCGATATCTTGTTTTGGTTTTTATCAGTAATCTTTTTTTTTCTTGTCTTCAAAACTTGAGTATAATTTCAAAATTTGCATAACTTAAAAAAAAATTGATGCATTTTTTGTGTTGTTTTTCGGATTAAAACAATTTGAACGGTTCAATAAAAACTCTAAAATAGCTAAATCAAAAAAAAACGTTTTCAATGCATGTTATTCATCTCCAACGAAGTTTGTTTGAAGCCTTTAAGTTCGAGATCTTTATTGACCATAGTTACCCCCCATAAGCGACAATGTTAAGGTTTTTTGAACTGTTCAAAACTGAAAGAAAAATCGTTAAAATCAAAAAAATATTTTCGATACATGTTTTTCATCAATAGCTTTTCCAACAATATTTACTTGAAGCAAATCTGCCTTTAAGTTCGGGATTTATGTTTGTTTTAAATTTCTCCGTAGGCGTTCATGTAAAGTTTTTTTTTTTTTTTTGCAATGTTAAAAATTGAACGAAACCTTGTTTAAATAAAAACGTTAGACATAAAATGAAATGTCCTCGACGAGATCTTTTGAACCAAGAAAATTTTGTTCGAATCGGACTATTCATTCAAAATTTATTGAGGGGGAGGGAAGACAGACCGACAGACACATTTTCCCCATCCCGATACCCTACTTTAAAATTTCTAATTTCTTGATACTAATTTTATTATTATATTTATTTTTGACCTTTCTTTTTGTTTCTAGCGATATTTTAAAGATGCAGTTAGCCTTCTTTCATATGTTTTCTTCTTTCTTTTACTTTTACGAGAAAGTAAGCGAAAAACCAAACATACACTTTTAAAATTTTGTCTTTAAGGAAGACCACGTGCTACGTATAAACGAAGTTTAATTATAGTATTTAATCAAAATAAATCATATGTATTGCTTGTAACTATTATTGAGTAGAGCTGACTTTCCTTTGCTGACTTCGGTTGTTTGATACGGCATCAAAATAAACAAAACTTTAACCTTTTCTGTCTTCATAATCGAGCTCTTTACAAGACATTCAACTCATCATTGATTGTGCTTTATCTATGTAATGCAGTGCTTATTTCTAGTAATAAGAATTACCCCTATTGACTGAACATATTCGACTTATAGCGGAAGTTTCCTAATTTCAGCATTCACATAATGCTCAAGGAAACTATTACCCAGGGGCGCCCTTGCCTTTACTTATCCTTTATTGCTCTCCTCCAAAATGTATTTCACTCTTCTAAAAGCTATCAAGGAGCATTGTCACTCATGGAAAAAGTCTCTGCTTCCGATAATTTACTGCAAAGGTAAATGCAAAATATTTTTTGTACTGAATTTTGACGTTAAAGATTCCCGCCCCCCCCCCTTTTGTATAAATCCTAAAATTTGGTAAACACGATTTAGAGATTTCGTCTTCGAAAGCTATTTACCTGTACATCTAGCCTTGACAGTATGACCACCAATGAGATGGAGAGGCAGATATCCGGTTTACAGTCAGAAATGGACGCATCTATTAGTTTTCAGGGATTCCAGCTTTTGAAGGTGCATGTTAAATTGAGCAGAATTACGGAGAAATGGGCAAAACACGAGCATCAAATATTTACTCTCTTCCTCTCTCAGATAGACTCGTCTTAATTGGACATTTGGAATTTCGATATAACAAACGTGGGCAAACAGTACATTGTACAAAAAAATGTGTAAGGTTACCAGATTATTAGTGGGTGTAACGTTATACGAATTCTGAAGTGTGTAGCATCATTGTTTCAAAACCTCAAATTATTGGAGGAACCTTATACTATGGTTTCAATAGAATTCAAAGCGCATGCGTAAATATCAGAATCGGCACAGACCATTTAAACCGTTATGAGCGAAACGAAAACCGTCCTTGGTAGCCGAGCGGCTAAAAAGAAAGTTGTATTAAACTTGCATTGTGTTGTAGAAGACATAAATTTTCAGACTTACATTTTTCATTTTCATGCCTCCGCTTATTTACATTTTTTTTTGATCTTCCTGTAAGATACCTACTTGTATAAACATTTGCGTATGGGTATCGATCTTAATTGCAAGATAGCACATAACTTTAATTTTTCTGTATGAAGATATTGTAATATCTTTAAAAGGTTCCTATACTTCAAAAGCAAAAAAAAGCATATTTCTATGTTTCTTTCAACAGTTGGAAACCAAGTAAAGAAAATTGTCTTCTTTTTCCCCGAGTCTAAAGCTGAAATTCTTTCTAAGCTTCTCAACAAATCTTTTATACCAGAACTCCATGCAATGACGTGAAAAGACACTAAAAAAAGAGTTTTTCCAATTCGATATACAATATCTTCTCGCTGCACGCAATTCACTCGTCAATAACTGGCAGTGATGGATGTGGTTCTGATGAACACAATACAAGTTATATTTATGATTCTAACAAAGAAAAATGAACTTTCGGACAAGCATTATTGTCGTCCTTTTACTTTATAGGGTCATATTTGTTTTATGTAATTTTTGGGTTTTGTACTTTAAATTCCCTCATTTATTTAATTAAAACCATCGATGAAATAATGGGGTTTTAGCATTGAAATAATTCGTAGGACTAAAGTCTGAGGAGCTTGTAAAACGGTTTCTCGACGTACTTGTATAACACTCATATCTATGACAAATAGTAGTCTAAGAATGGTGTCGTTTCCGAAACTTCAAAAGTATTTATTTTTTTAAATAGGATTTGCCCTTTTTTAAAAATAATTTGACTTTACTATTAAAATTTACTATTAAAAAATATTTAAATTGGTGCGCAGACGCATTTTTATTTTTTACGCTTCTGCGCATGACATCACAAATGATGAATTGCCATTCACTGATGCCATTAGCGCAGATCGCAAGATTTAATTCGTATCTTTACTCACGTGTACAGGCAACAATATGCTTGATAACAAGCGCAGAGCGCAATATTTAATTCGCTTCCGAATTATTATAAGGTGAAAATGCGGTAGACAGCAAGCGCAAGCATTCAGCGCGCCAGTGGATCACGTTCCAAAGTGCATCACTTGTTACGTAATAAAGACCACGCGTTGTTTGAAAAATTTGACATTTCAAAAAATAGTTAAAAACTAAATGATTGGAAAATGAAAGTATTTTCCAGGTCCATGTTTTCTTTTTTTTGCTCATTCCATCAACTTCAGTCACTAAAAGTTGTACTTTTGACTGATGGAAACAACCCCATTAGGTTGTTTTGACCATTTTTCAAAAATATTCCCGTCTGTAAGAGCATGTCGGAAAAATATGGTGAGTTGCTTTTTTTACTTAATTTTGACTCATTTTCCCATTGAAAAGAAATAATTTAAAATACTTTCAGTCGCTGTTTTCATTCTCGCTGCTGATGTTGCAAGGAGTTGCAAGTTAAGAAGTCGCTGGGTTATCAGGAAAAAGTTTAAAGACATTGTCAAACTTCGCCAACGGAATATTCTATTTAACTAACAATTCTCGTTCCGCTAATACTTGCTCACAGTGAAAAATCACCAAAAGGGTTACCTTGTCAGAAAAGACAACCACGCGCTCCGATCTAATATGACTGTCTGCCCCTTTTTTTTTAGAATTCTGACATTAAAAAAAAAAAAAAAAAACAATTTTCTAGCTCTATGTTATTATTATTGTTATTTTTTGCTTATTTTATCAATTTTAGTGACTAAAAGTAGTAATTTAGACCCTTCTGTCGGTTTAAAATTCCCGACTTCTATGATATTAAAGTTGCCTGTATTGATACAACTGGTTTAATGTTATTTTATGCCGCAGAACTACTTAGGTAAATATTTGGCATTTTTCTGTTAGCGCTTCAATTTCTTCGAAGCGATAATTAACCAAGAAAAGGGAAAATAGACTTAAAAAAGCAAAACTGCCATAGAACATAGCATCGAAATTGTTTTAAGTTTTCAATGAAATTCGCAAACAGACTTTGGCAATTACCTGGTTTTGGAATGGGAAAGAAAGAAAAAGTATTTATTACAAGAATAAATATAGCATGACACAAAACCTCCTTTGGAAACGCTTTTAAGTTGATGATTTGAATCAAGCAAAGAATCGAAATCGTGTACTATTTTTAAAGTTTCAAAACTCCCAAAACCACCAAATCTATGTTCACTTAGTTTCAGTCTTTGAATTAAGTTACTAACAATTATTTGACTATACTACCAATATTAACTAAGTAATTACTGATGCAGTCGAGTCTCGACCTATGCGAGGGATGCGTTTCAAGACCCCTAGCATAAGTCAAAATGTCGCGTTGTTGAAAAATGCATGCAATTTTTTATAAACATACCCAATTACTTTGGGTATTTCTAAACAACCCTCAAACTGTTTTAACATATTTCTCAACTTAATACTACCGTTTTTTTACACAAAGAACTGAATTTTTACTGTAGGGTTGGTTGGGGTAAGTGGGACCCCTTTTGAGAATAGTTCGTTTTTGAAACCTTATACAAAGGGTTTGAAACAAAAAAATTTAAACCTATTATCTTATTTTATCTTGGACATTATTAATAAACAAAAGTTCATCATTAGTTTCTAAAATAATGCTTTAAATATTCTTAATGATTATATTTTTAAAAAATCGGATTGTGTTCGGGGTAAGTGGGTCACCCCCCCCCCCTTTTACTTTAATTGAAATGAAGCACATCAAAAAAGGGGGTAAGGGAATCTTACATGAAAAAATATGTAACTTTTTAGTGCGACTTTTTTTTTTTTTTTGCAAATGCATCCATTTATGTCATATTTACTCTCTTTTAAATCTGTATCACGGAAAATTTTAAAACGAAAAGCAAAACGATTTCATTTGTGAAATTTATTGAAAGCCTATAGAAATATATTTTACTTTTACATATAAAGGTGTGTTTAATGAACGAAATACAATTAAGTAAAATCAATTTGAGTAAACTTGTCAAATCTATAAGTTGAAAAAGAAATTGGAAACACTAAATAACTGCGTCTATGTAAAGCTGGATAAGGAAGAACCATTATCGCTTCATCTTCAGTAATTATTCCAACATCATCTGAACTATACCAATAAAAAAGTCACTATTTCTATTCGTTCTTGCACATTGTTTAACATGTACCAGCAACTTCCAACATTTGACCTACTTAAATCTCAATGATTTTCCTTCATGTATGTTTCTCAAATACATGATCACCAGCTTTAGCAGGTTTTTATTGCTGAACTATATCAATTCCTACTAAGTCAGGGGCGGCAAATAGAGGGGTCAAGAGGGGAGGTCGCACCCCCAAATATTTTGAGCAGAATGATAGAAAATGGGTGAATTCAATTTATGTGAGTCGGAAATCAATGTTAATTAAAAAAAATCTCGCTGGTTCTCAGTAACTATTCGATGAAACTCGATACATTTTCAGACTGGAAAAAGTGTTTTTTCATTATTTGTATGATGACTTATAAATTCATGAAGTATTTTCTGACCTTTTCAGAACACAGAAAACTGATAGAGAACCATGGTTAATTTTAACTAAAGAAGACATTTCCTCATATAGGCTAAATATTTCATACTTCAGTGCCCAGTATGGTGTGTCCAATATGATAGGCTCGTGCAAAGTAGTGTGGCTGCAAGGTTTTCGCAGGAAAACTCCTTGATATTTTACATTCACATTTACGCTCATTTTTTAAGTGCACAGTCGAGTCCCGACTTACGCGAGGGATGCGTTCCAAGACTCTTCGCGTAAGTTGAAATTTCGCGTTGTAGAAAAAGGTATGTATTCAAATTGTTTTGAAACATACCGAAGTCTTTAAGACGCTTATAAACACCCCTCAAACTGCTTTAAAGCATTCCTCAAGAAAACATTAAAGTTTCTTATAGTTAAGAACTGTACTTTTACTGTAATTAAAACATAAAAAAGCTGCTTCATTCAACATAAAAAAAAAACTGTTAAGATGCACAAAATAAATGATCAGTGGCAGGGAAGGACATAAAATAAAACTACATGGCACGTACAGCACTTATATTTAATGTCGTGCTACCTTCGACGTACTTTTTAGTTCTTCAAGCATCTTTACAAACTTTAGATGAAACAGTGGACTAAGGTGTCATTTTATTTCATCAACTTTAATATTTAGAAAGAAAGAAAGACGCCGAGTGGCTATTTGATGCACTAATAAAGCGATTCGTGGACTAGTATGGTGAAGGGAACTTCCGCTATCAGTGACGCTATAGGGATAAAATATATTCACGAAATCAATATTTAGAACCCAATAACGAAACCAATACTTCCTTCCAAAAAAAAAATCGTATTGCAAATGAGGAATTCGCGTTACCCTAAAATTCGTTACTCGGAAAAAACTCGCGTTATAGCCATTTCGCGTAAGTCGAATCGCGTTGTACGGGAGTAGTGATGTAAAATACCCGGGTATTTATTTTTAGGGGTAAATACCCAGGGTATATACCCGGGTAAATACCCAAAATGGGTATTTACCGGGTATTTATTTCAAAAATTTATATTCAACTAAAATACTTTTCTGTATGTATTCCACTATGTATATATATGAACAACCATATACGAAACAATAAATTTTTGCTCAAAAGTTGTATTTTGATCACATATTTAAAGAACAATTGTGTGAAACAATTTAACAATCTAATATGATATCCACATTAGATGTGTTAGATATGCCTAATCAATGTTGATAGCCAAATTTCAGATATAAAAAGCCATTCTACAAAAAATAAAAAGCTTAACTGGTTGCAAAAAAAAAAAAAAAAAAAGCAAACATCAATTTTTTAAGGTCCTTGTCTTTTATAACCCAGTAATATGTCCCTGCATGACATCAAAATGTAACGAAATGTTGCTCAATTTATTATTACTGTTTATTTTCCTATAACTTTTGCAGAAATTTCCTCCAAACCTAGTTCAAGTGTTCAGACGTATTCTGCATATATATAATGGCAAGTAACAAAAAAGGAATTAAACATTTAAAAAAGGGGGAGAAATAAAAAGAATTATAAACAAAGCCAAAGACAAAGAAAAACTGCTTTGAGATTAAGCTCATCAGCATTGGAAATCTCAAAGTTTTTTCGTACCAGAACTACAACGCAACACAAATGGATAGTTAGGCAAATGCACTACAAATCCAAAAAATGCATATTTGAAGCGGCAGCCAAATTTTGAAAAAATAAAAATGGGGGGAGAATGTAATGAATATGTATACAAATGCCTGGTGTGGAAATAATCATTTACCACCGGCAAAAACAAATTCAGGAAAACTATATCAAAATTCTCTTTTAAATTTTCCTGTCATCCTATTTAAGTTTTAAAATAGTTCATTTTAAATTCTGACAGTTTTTTTTTTGATAAGATTTTACTAAGCCTTTAATTAGAAAAAAAATATAATATATAAATTTTTATATTTTTAATCTTTCATTTTACGGTTTATGTTTTAAAAAGAAATTCATCACCTTTTGATACCACCTATTTTTTTTTTTTTTTTTTTTTTTTGGCAAAATGCACAACTACAACTACTAAGGGATTTATTTACCCTGCCTTCGGATAAATACCCAAAAAAATATTTACCTTCCCACCCTACATCATTAATTGCATGTATTAAAAATAGTTTGAATCATGAAGTACTGGGGAGCAAGTGCAAATGAGCAAGGCAACGGAAAACAATATTTTGATTTATTTTTGCTTATTAATGTGAAAACTGTTTCTATATTTGCCACGTTATCACCTAAACAGCAATAAAATAAATAAATAATATCATAGTGTCTCAATAACTTCTCAGTTTATTCTTCCAAACAACCCTCCTGCTTCTTTTTTTTTTCATTTTGGATATGACTAACCTAGATTATGATTTTGAAATCCTTGAGTTCATCATTGAATTGCTTATACGTCTCCAAATATGACACTGAAAAGAAAGATTCTTTGCACACGATATGTTTCTTTCATAATTTCATCAAGTCTTTCAATAAAAAATATTATAAACTGTATAATACATATGTATGTTTCAGTTTTACCAATTATTTCATATTTAGATTTAAAAAAAAAATTCCATTCTCTTTTTGCATTTTTTTGTAAAATACCCAGTTTTTGGGTATTTACCCAGGCCTTGGGTAAATACCCAAAAAATATTTACCTACCCACTGGGTATTTACCCGATCCACATCACTAAGCGGGAGTCGACTGTATATTTATTTAATGAGTGTTCATTGCTTTCTTCTGCTAGAAACATGTTTCATCTGCTCAATGCATTATATGCTTTCACAGAAACTTCTTAAAAATGCATGTGATTATTGAAAAAAAAAAAAAAAAAAAAAAAAACGTACCAACAAATATTTTTTATGGGGCTCTATAATTATGCAATCTCGAAGTGACACAAGATGGTCTTCAAGAGTTAAAACCATAAAAAGATTTCTTTATAACTTCAAAGCAGTGATTTGATGACAGGAAGAATAATTGCAAAACGATTCTTTCAATGGTGAAAAAGCTCATGCCCTTTTTCATGTCTGATTTTGTTTGAATTTATTCAATTTGTTTGTATTGAAGAAAGTTTTTGAAAAATGCTTTACTCTGTCAAAACATCTTCAATTCGCTACGCTTAATTTTCGGACTATTCAAACCACAGTTCAATCTACAATTGATCTGTGCACCATACTACTTATAGTTCAATCTACAATTGAAACGGAAAATGGATTTTACATAGATGTATATTTCAATCAATTGTGAAACTTTTCAAAAAAATTCTTCCTCCGAGCCACTTTTAAAAAAACGCAAAAAAAAAAAAAAAAAAGTGACACAAATCCACATGATGATGTGAAGTCAAACATTGATTTTTCAATATTTTGTACGAAGTAATAGATTCAGTTTCGAATGAAATTAACACAAGATTTGAGGATAATTATTTTTCTGTATGGTTGACTCTATATTATCTGGATTGGATTTTGAAAACGAAAAATAAAATGCTTCAATTATGGGTAAAATTTTTAGCATGAGGCAGGAAAAATTACATGCAATATACCTAAAAACTGGTTATCACATCCAGAGACTGCAGTTTGTCCTTGTAATGAACTCATCAGTTTGGAATAGTGAATAACAGAGCTGGAGGCAGATGACGTCTTATTGAAGCTGAGAGCTCCCACGAGACTAGATTATTCAATGATGAAAAATTAAGCCCCTCACAGTTTTTGAAGTGGCCTGGGTGATTTTAAAGAGCAAGATATAAAAAGTGTTTTCATACATAACTTTGTTACTTTAATTGTTTTTTAACCGACTTCAAAAAGACGGCGGTTATCAGTTCATACCGTATGTATGTTTTTTTTTGTCCACTCACAGCGTCTCACCTAGTGAACCGATTTTGATGATTATTTTTTTAATGGATAGTGGATGGCTCAACTTAGGTCCCATTACTTTGTTTGACCATATTTGTCCTTTAGAAAAAAGGTTATGGGCAAAAAACAATAAATTTCATGCTATTTCCCTATTAAATGATTAACCCATTGTTATGAAAGTTTGGTGCCATACGACAGTAACATTAATAGTAATTGTAATGATAATTTTGAATGAAGGCTTCTCTGAAGCAAGCATCAAGCATGGCCCCACTGAATACTTAACGGCCGTGGCAATCGCTGAAACTCATGGCAACAAAGAGGGCGCCACTGGCTACCCCTGTTTTTGTTTCCACTTGGCGTGATTGTGAGCGTTGGCGCTTTGGCATCTGTGATTACGTGATTTCTCGACTTATTATCGGGCGTACGTCATTTGACGAAAATTTTAATTTCAAAAGAAGGAATGAAGAGAAAAAGTGCTAAATAAACATTGTATTACAAAGATGAAGAGCATTTCTTATTGTTGTTTTAATATCATATCAAAAATTATGCGTAATAAAAAATCTGAACTAAACACAGAAAACATATGATTTTTATTTAAAATTAATGCGTACTTCTTAATATATTTTTTCAAACGCCTTTTTTTTAAGGCTTTGCAAATAATTTTCAATTTTTTTTAAAAATCCCCTGGGGTTTCCTTTTTGGATACAACAGTTCTAAGATTGATGATATATGGCAGGCAGCCCTCATTTCTAACTTTACATGCTCATTTACATGCGAATTTTTTCTGCTCAATAAATTACATCGAAAAAAAAAAAAAAAAAAACATGCTCCGCAATCTGTAAATACATTCATTTCTCAAAACTTAAGAGGGTCATTCATTGCCCCTTTTGAAGCTGATGGGGATTACAGGGGGGGGGGGTGTATAGGAATTTACGTTAACAATTGCCATTCTTTCCGCTCGTAATGTAGTGTATATTTTACAACGAGTAGAATTTAATTTAAAATGTACGCTTGGTAACAGGCCCGACATTTAAAAATTTCCGGAGGGGGGGGGGGGCAAGGTTTTGTCTTCGGGAAAAAAACAACAAAATACGAGCAAAATGCCTAATTTTAGTATGTTTGTAAAATTTAGGGGTGACATAATTGCCCCCTTCCCCCCCGTGATATCCCCACTTGACAGGCCTGGTTAGGAATATTCTTTTTCAAATGAAGAAGAACAATAGAAAAGTTAAAAATATGATGGCAATTTAAGAAAATGAACCATTAACATAATTTTAAAAACATTTAAAATCAGAGTGTGACTAATACATGGTTCTACGACGGGTCCGTGGTTCTCGCGCCAATATTTTATGGACACCAAAATAATGTCATTTATCTTTTTCCCCTTCCATTTTTAGCACATCTCATGTTATAATAAATTTAGTGTAGATTTTAGTAGTATATTACGGCACAATACGCACAGAGATGCACAAACGTTTAGTGCCCAAGAGCTATTTCGAAAAAGTGCAGATTTTTTTCCTTACAAAAGGAAATTCATAGCATAATCAAAAAATAAATAAAAATAACATGGAGCTAGAAAAAACTTTCATTTTCCCGAAGCTTAGTTTTTAATTAATTTTCTTAAATGTCCGATTTTGAAAATAAGGCGTGGTCTTTATGACGTCACAAATGATGTACTTTGGCGCATCTGTCTACCGCGTTTCTACGTTGTGATGATCAAGAAGCGAATTACATATTGCACTCTACGCTTACTATCAATCATATAGTTGCCAACACTTGTGAATATTGTGCTCTGTGAGTGGCATCAGTGAATGGCATTTCATCATTTGCGATGTCATCGGCAGAAGCGTAAACAATGAAAGAGCACCGATTAATGCATTTTTTTTTTAAATATTAAACTTAGTCAAGTTATTTTAAAAAATGGTCAGATCCTATGATTTTAAAAATGTTCTTTCAGAAAAAAAAAAAAAAAGAAAAAGAAAAATTAATTTGAATTTTGTCATCTTGAATTCAAATTATGTTTTTCGCAATCACGAGTGTGTGTTTGTATGTGTGTGTGGGGGTGGGGTATGTGTATGTGTGTAGGCATGTGTGTTTGTATGCAGTCATGAGTGTGTGGGTAGTTGTGTGTAAGAGTGTTTGTGTGCGTGGGGGCGGGGTATGTGTATGTGTGTGTGTGTGTGTAAGCATATGTGTTTGTGTCTGTATGCAGGGTTGAATGTGTGGGCAGTTGTGTGTATTTGTGTGTATGTGTAGGTGTCTGTATGCATGCATGCGTGTGTGTATGTGTTTGTGCATGTGTGTATGGTGGTGTTTGTGTATGTGTGTATGGTGGTGTTTGTGTATGTGTGTGTATGTGTTTGTGTGTGCGTGTATGTGTTTGTGTGTGCGTGTATGTATGCGTGTGTGTGTAGGATATGGACGCAACCTGGAGACGGTTTTTACTAGAGGAGCAGCATCGTGTGGCCGGCCGACGCGACGGGTGGTGCTGGCAGAGGGTGGCGCCGCGCCGGTGGGAAAAATGATAGCACGCCAAAAACAGTCAAATAAAAGCAATAAGCAATCGTGATTGCTCAAAAAAAAAAAAAAAAAAAAAAAAAAAAAAAAAAAAAAAAAAAAAAACTTAAAATTTCGGAAACGACCCTGTTGCTTCACACGCTTTGAGCATTAAAAAAATGTATATATATATATATATACACCCAATCCTCTTTTTATGCGGTAAATAGGGACCGCATAAAAAAATCGTGTAAAAAAATGCTTGAAACTTCACCAGTAGCTTTAAAAAGTTTTCGCAACTGAGTTAAAAGATATTTTTTATGCGGTGGATAGGGACTGCATAAAAAAGTCTCACGTAGAAAATACCCAAAATATTATATTTAAACGAAATCAAAATAAACCAAACGATGATAATTTTGCCGACTCCCGAAAAATTTCTGGAATTTTGGAAAGTCACAGTGACTTCCCATCGGATGCCCCTGTCGACCCTTGATGATACTACCACGCACTCGTTTGATAAATAATTTTCGCTCGTTTTATAAATAATTTTTACAAACTACACACAAAAAAAAAATAGTCCGCACAAAAACAGGTTTGGGTGTACACACACACATCCGAAGGCGCAGAGACCGGAGAGCGTTCACTTTAGCTCAGGTTCTATCCCCACCCCCAGGCTCCCACCTTACGTATAACATCCCAGGTGCTGTTACTTCAATATATTTTTCAATTGTTATAAAGTGTTCACGCAGTAAATAATTTTTATGATAAAGGTCAGATTCGACCATAAAATATTTATCTTATTTACGGCCTCGTATTACCTATTCTAGAAAATCAACAGTCATATTATGACGGGTGCAAATTTCTTAGTCATTTCCATTTCATTCCATTTGTAGAAACAAGAAACCCAACGAGTAGGATCCTATTGCAATTCATGATCGTGAATAACTTAATTCGAACTCAAGCAGCCAAAATTCAAATTATATATTATTATTTTTTTTAAATTTATTTTTAACATTTAACAAATGCATGCAATAGGGAAAGAAACTCCTCAAATATCTACACATGAATTTGTGAAACTATTTTTTTTTTAAAAATGGGGAACAGATTATTTTACAAAATATCAACACTGTTGATATTTTGTAAAATCCTAGCAGGGGAGAGTTCCGTACAAAATTTATTTTGTCGTTGCAAAAGCAAAACAATGATATGATTTTTTTTTACTTGCCATTTTTAAGATATTTTTAAACATACATTCGATTTGCAAATAGCTCGAATGTAAAAAGACCGACGGAAAACTTCGACTTATCGAAAGTTTGACTTAACGATAGTTTTGGTTTTTGATATTTTAATATTAAAAACCATTGAATACTTTAATTAATATGTACATATAACAGAAAATTACAGAACTTAAGTTTTTTAGCACAATATGCACAGTTTAATCAAATGTATTGATAGAAAAAAATCAAAAGCATGCTGGAACCGCTTGAATAGAGCTGATTCTACTTCAGGAAATGTGCAATCTTCATTCGTTTCAAATTTGGATTGCAAGCGAAGGTGAAATAATTATTCTTCCATAGTCACTTCTTTCTTTCTTTCTTTCTTTTTTTTTTTTTTTTTTTGTTCTTTCGAAATAAATTTCGAGTAATCTTGAAAAAAACTTCGAGTTGAAAGAAGTTAACTTCGAGTTATTTAGAATAATTAGAATGAAATTAAAGACAAAAAAGTCGGGACTTGATAAAAACTTCGAGTTATAGTAATATTTGAGTTATTGGACTTCGAGTTATCGCAAATCGACTGTATTTTTAAGAAAATTAAAATATTTAGCGATGTAAAATCCTGTAAACATTGAATTCTAATCATAAAAAAACTATTTTCTGCACTTGAAAAATGAATGAGAAAGGAGCTTTGAACTAGAAACTTTGCAAGAAATTAGATCGCCAAGTTTGGCGAAAATTAGGATATGAATTTTCTGTTGGAAAAATAAAATATACACGGTAGACCGTCAAGAATCCGCAGGAGTCTAGGATCTGCTTACAAATTTTTGTAATCTTGCTCTAATTGTATAGCATTAGGAGTAGCTCTAAATATCTAGCATTTCTTAAAATGAAAAAAGGGTGGAGAGGGGGGTAATTTTCCGTTATAGGTACGTACCGGTGCCTTTTTTAAGCTGGCGATTAGTTTGAATTTTATTTATTTGTCGGGGACTATTTCAAGTTACATATGAAGTATTTATTTGGCGATACCATAAACTATTTTCTTTTTCAAAGACTTGTAAGAGAAGCGATAAGCCCTAGAAACAAGATCTAAAAGTCCATTAAAATAAAAATAATCCTCTGAATAATTATGTTTCTCCATTAAGCGTAAAATAATCCATCAAATGATACACAAGCTATAAATGAACATGTAAAATTAAATTAAAAGAAATTGCCTAACCAACTTTAGATCCACCATTTACGCATTAAATAATCAGCTAAATAACTTTACTAATTCGATTCGAATTGGTTGATTCGGTATATTTCTGAGCATCTTGCGAAATATTGATGTTTGTTTTCTGTTTCATTTATTAATTAAAGTAAACAAGCTTTGAAACTTGTCGTTGATTGGTTGATGCAACCGTGGCTTGTGGCGCCTCCTTGCGGTCAGAATGGGCAAATATGAAGTTTTGAAGTTTTTTCATCTAGTGTGGCCATGTTCAAGTGCAGAAATAGTTGCCCCGGTTTAACAGAGAAAAGTCAAAAATTGTCAAGGCCTGGTAAGCGCCAGCGCATTCAGTGGGGCCATGCATCAAGTTTCTTCAGGGGAATATTTCGATAATCTGGAATCTGGCGCTGTCGTCTCATTGTTGGCGTAAATAATTTTATTTTGGTAACCCTGCTAATTTATAGTAACCCTATGTGAATTATCGAAATCTTCCCTTCTTCAGTGTTATTGCTCCATAGCGGGGTAAACCTAACCTGGAAGCGAGGTGACGCAGTGATTAGGATCTGCTTAGCCTTCCCAATGCTATCATTAAGTTTGCGTCAACTACACACAGTAGTATTTTTATCGTTATCGTCTATGCCAATAACAGATGATCGGGGCTAAGTAAGAAGATACAGGATTGCATAATAAGGAACTTAGATGCTATGAAATGAAAATTAGTTAGGAAAAACGTAATACTTAAATAGTTATAATTAAATTAACTACACATGAATTCCAGACAGGAAAAAGATAAGTTTTTAGTGCCAATCGCTTAAAGTTTAACGCTTGTTTATAGTTTTTTTTTAGTATGGTGCATTTTTATGAAAAAAATAAGGCGAAGTTTCGTAATGGTAACTTTTTACTATTTCTGAAATACCTACATTTACACTAAAAAGAATGAAATAAAAAAAATTTGAAAAAAAATAGAGCCGACTTCAAAATTGCTCTAAAAAGTGAAAAATAATTTTATTCTTTAAACATCATCAATAATGCTTTTAAACATAATTTTTGAAGTTGGCGCAAAAACAAAACGTAAAATCCAGTGTAACCATGCTTCATTCATAATTTTTTTCAGAAAAGCATCCAAAGTTACGAACGAAGCATTTATATCATTAGCAAAAATACCCGGCGTTGCCTGGGTCAGTAATAATTATGAGAAAAAATCGTTACTTGCTTTTGTTTTCTGTTTTAAGTGAAAGAATTTAAAACACATCTTTTTGACGTGATTAAAAATCGAGTGCCTTCCTTACATATAAAACTAAAATAGCAATAAGTATAAAGAACAAAATAGTATTGATTTAGAAACGAAAGCACTATATTTAAGCACATACAAATTTCCAAAACATGAAATTAATCTTCTCATGTTTAAAAAGATTAATCTGTTGATACTTTTTTTTTAACATGGAGTCTAAAACCTTCTCTGTATGGCTAATGAAGAACGAAGTGATTAAAAAAATAAGTATAAAGAACAAAATAGTATTGATTTAGAAACGAAAGCACTATATTTAAGCACATACAAATTTCCAAAACATGAAATTAATCTTCTCATGTTTAAAAAGATTAATCTGTTGATACTTTTTTTTTTAACATGGAGTCTAAAACCTTCTCTGTATGGCTAATGAAGAACGAAGTGATTAAAAAAAAGTAGCTGCGCTCGTAATCCTCTTATACTTGCTTTAGTTATTTTGGGAAATTTCAATCATTGTGGGCTCTTGGTGCGATTTTACCGAATTTGCGAGAGTCGTTTTGGGGTACCTTCGATGATGCTCCCCCCTCCTTTCCTTACTTTGTAAAACGATATGATATTAATTTTCGTTACAGAGATATCGTCGCCAGATGCTGAGATACTTTTGATCACCATAAAATGGCGCTAAACAGTTTCATCTGAAATGTTTCCAAAATAAGTAGTAAAATCTGGTGACTGTTTGAAATTGTGCAAAATGGAAAATTAATGGAAGTTTTTGTGCTGTTTACGGATTTGCCTAATTTAGTTGCTGGACTATTTAACGCAGTAAAAAAAGTCTTTTGAAAATTCTTTGATTGGCGATATTTTGTTTACATGGTGAAAGCTGAGAAACATTATGACGTAGTCTTCGGCTTCAAAAACAGCGACGTTGAAAAAACTGCCAAATGCATCAGCTACGGAAATCTTTCTGCAAAATTTTGGCGATCTGCTGGTTGATTGGATAATGAGTAAGTGTTCAATCAGCATAAATAATAATAAAACCATTAATTACATTAAAGCTCCGTTTAAGTGGAAAATGATCAGCCAAATCATGTATTATTTGCCAATCTTGTGCAAAAATCTTACTTCAAGATTTGACTTGAGAAAAGCCTTGAACAGTCACGAAAAGCAAAGATAGTCAACAATACAACAATTGTCGCTATCGACAGGGAGTTGAGATGATACACTAAATACTGTATTGAGTTGAGGAAAGCCTTCGAACATGGAACTAAAAAGCTCATAACTGGTTTTTTATTCTACTTGGAAATTTCGAACAGGTGCCATCTTCAGCAGAAAAATCAGAGCTTTCGATGGACATAAAATGTAAATATGTGCAAGTATTTTTTCATCCCAATATTAGAGAATTTATACAAAAATTGTGTTTTATTGCCCCCCTAAGGGGATTTTGCCCCCCATAACGCTACGAAAACTACCCTATGCGTTATTCTGATGCATAAGCTATATTATTGTAAAGTTTTATCAAAATCCGTTCAGTAGTTTTTGCGTGAAAGTGTAACAAACATCCATACATCTATACAGACAAACTTTCGCATATATAATAGTAGTAAGATTCAAATATGTTGTCAGCAATGCATAATGTATGTGATAGTGAAGAAACTGGGCCTGGTTAAATTTATAGTCGTAGTTGAGTTATGTCTGTGAATGATTTTATCTATCGTTTTTGCGCCAACTGCAAAAATTATGTTTAAAAGCATTATCGATGATGTTAAAAGAATAAAATTATTTTTCACTTTTTAGAGCAATTTTGAAGTCGGTTCTATTTTTTTTTTTTTTTTTTTCAAAATTTTTTTTAAACTATTCCAATTAGCTCAGCTAGTAGAGAAAGATTTTTTGTCTCAGGAGATTAAAGACTTATTTTCGAAGCACAATGGGCAAAAAAAAAATCTATTTATCTATACTGGCAAAACAGCAGGGCAGTGGGCACTGGTAGATTAGTAACAGGATTCCCTGCTCTTCCGAATTCCAAAAATCATGCACTAAAATTTTCCAAAAGTTATAAAAGCTTTAGTATCGAGATGTTTTGTGTAACTTATTAGAAAGTGAATCAAAATTTTATTTGTTTTTAAACACTAATTTTTATTCATATTAAACCGATTTTTTGACCACTTCCTGTTAGATAATGTGTGTTTGGGACAGCACTGTGGTAATACATATTAAAGAAACTCGACCCCCCAAATGAAATGCTGAAATGCCGCCCCTGTACTAAGTCATAATAGTTGTCTTGTATTTCACCAATACAAACATTTAATCAGAGTTGCTTTTGATTTTGAAATCCCCATTATTGTAGGGGGACCCACTTACCCCGTATAGCAAAAATATACGGGGTAAGTGGGAAAAAATTTTAAAACGAAAAACAAAACAATTTCATTTGTGAAATTTATTGAAAGCCTATAGAAATATATTTTGCTTTTACATATAAAGGTGCTGTTTAATGAACGATCCCTCCTCTTAAACACTTATTAATAATATTTTATACAAAAATTTTGGTTCCTCTACAAACTTTAAGTTAAGCTGAACGTAAAAAATTAATTATCATAAAAAATAATAAAACCTAACCTGGAAATATTTCTTTGAAAAATGTTGCTTGAACTCCCAAAAAATGTTTTTTCGGAATTATTTTGTCTGATTGCTATGACCTAGAAAAAAACTCCACGAATCCCAAATGTGTGCAAAACCAATCACTGATGAAATTTAACATGACCAGCGCAAAAAAGTTTGAAAACTTTGTTTCAGTTTTAGGGGTTTAACCCACTTACCCCAGTGACCCACTTACTCCAGTCACCCACTTACCCTAACAAACACTATTTAAAACAAAAAAGAAGCTGGGTTATTTAGCATAAAATACTGTTACGATACGGATCACACATTACCGCGAGTCAGTTTACTGTAGTATTTAATTTTATTTTTGGTATCAATTAAAAAGCTTGTCTCACCCAAGACGGAGTAACTAGGTACCATAAAGTAAGGGATTTGAAAAGAGTATATCCGTCTGTCATGATAAAAAACGATATGAAACTGAAGCCGCAGCAATGGGATGCACTGGAAAGAAATTGGGCGGGATTATGATAACGTGGAGGCTTCGAGAGATTGGTTAATATATTTTTGTTTTTGTTGCCTACTTTTTTTTTCTGGAAGTTCATCACTGCTTCAAGGAAAGCATATACGCACACACGCATCTTTTGATCAAAAATCATTTCAAATTGAATCGGTCTAAACTACAATAACTTTTTTTAACTTTCTTTTACAAAAAAGAAAAGATTGTATTCGCGAAAAAATTTTTACTCGAAAATCGACCTTAATTTCCATTTTACTCACCCCCGAATAAATATTGAGTTTTTTTTCGACTAGATCACACGTGGATAAGTGCCTAAGAACGTATAGACGAGCGAAATATCCATAATGACGATTCCCGAGATAATTACAACGACTTTTCTTGTGACGTCTGTATGTACATATGTATGTGCGTATGTGCGTATGTATGTCGCATAACTCAAGAACGGTAAGTCCTAGAAAGTTGAAATTTGGTACGTAGACTCCTAATAAGATCTAGTTATTCACATCCCCCTTTTGGTTGCATTCGGGCGTTTCTAAAGGGGTCTTTTGCCTTTTTTTGGAGGGGGGAGGTCATTATTAATGTCGATGTAAACTCAAGTGGTGTTATTATTTGGCGGGCACTTGGCGATATATCGCCAGTCTTTTGTCGCCAAGTTTTGTCACCACCTTCGCGACAAATCTGGCGGTTTTTTTTAAAAATCTGTTTTAATTTGGCCACTGTTGGTGATACTTAGAGAGTAAACAATTGAATCACATTAAAATTGCCAGTAATGGGGAAATGACATTAAATTGGAGTAAAAGGAAGTCATGTGATGCTCGTTCATCATCATCAGCTCGTTTTTTAACCGAAAACAGGGATATACTGCCATGGAAATGTAAAACGCAGAAAAATTTTCTGCGCAGAGAGCTTCTAAGAATTCTGCAAATTTTTCTTTTGCATTATTGTCATCTATTTTACTTTAGCTTTATTGTGCAAGCTTGCTTATTTGGTTTCCACTGAAATTAAAGCACGGAAAAAAACGTCAAATTCCAACATTGAACTCTTGTTAGTGGGGAATCCAGAATGCGTTTCTTCAATTACATCTCAAAAGCTTATTTCAGCGGACACTGTTCATTACCTTTCCACGGCAGATCAACTTAAAATATAAAATGAAAAGCTATAAATGTGTAATTTGTTTTGGCAAAAATTAAATCATTTTCCTTGGAATTGAAAATCAAAACAAGTCCAAGTTAGTTTTTCGAAGAAACTTAATCTCCAGTAAAGAATCACAGATCAAATGAATTTCAATGAGAATAAGAGTGTTTTCCAAGAATGAAAAAATATATATATACATATAAACTTCAGAAAAATATTTTAAAAAGGAAATGAAAGTTTTATTGATTAGTAACAAAATATAACGTTTTAATAAAAAGTAGAGTGTTTACAATAATACAAAAGAACTCAAATTTCATGAAGATTATTTCCTGAAAGAAATGAATCATTTGATCAAAGAAAAACACACTGATATATATTATAACGTAAATCAGTTTTATCGGAGGAAAAAAGATGTTCAAAATAGTAAATACTCACTTCAGGCCGAAATCAAAAGGTTTTTTTTGCAAATTTAAAAAAAAAAAGTTTCAGCACAAAACAGTTTTTATTCTAGTTTATTGGGTTGAATTTATAAGAGATACTCTGTCAACAATAATATTTCTTAAATAGAACAACTTTCTTGAATCTTCCAGATGATTTAAATACAAGATTTGATCATTCAGCAAACGAAGTAAATCAAAACCTTCCATTCCAATCTTAAAGACTTAAAGTGGCAGCATATTTTCAAACTTTCAACTTATTTCTTACTTTTATTTAAAAAAAAAATATATATTATTAAAACTATTGACTTATACAAGGTGGCTCAGTTAAAAGTTTCAGAACTCTTTAGAGGGGTGGGATGCATCCTGACGCCTCGAAATCATACAGCAATGCAGGGTCGGAAATGCTTTCCTGAAGCGGTGATATGCTCCGAAGGACGATAAAGAAAAGAGACCGCAAGTCAAAAATCTGTTTAATAATACATGCCAAGAATCAAAAGGTACATGGGTCAAAGTGAATTCAAAGGTTATTTCGACTGACTACAATACTCACCTCACATCTTTGACTCATGGAACGCCGAACAGTCTGGAATACTCTCGGCATATCTCAACATTTTCGGGTTGGGAAAAGACTTCCGACTTTGCATTGCCGGATGATTTCAAGTTTTTCAGGATGCGTCATATCCCTCTTAGGAGTTCTAAAACATTTAACTGAGACACCCTGTATATAAAATTAAGTAGCGTCTTTACTTAAAAACTAGTGGCACCCGCACGGCTTTGCCCGTAATAGAAAATTAAAAGGTCTTTTGGTTCGCCTGTATATTTACAAATAATGTGTGGTGAATTTTCTCGCCAATTCGCTTGTGTCCATGTTACGGTTCCACGTTATGATAATTTCGTAATTTACTCGTCTATCTTATGATAATTTTGTTCTTAAAATTGGAAAGGAAAAAGAACAACATCGAATTTTCGATACATCGCTTCGAGGTGCACACCCCCATGCTACAAACTAACTCTGTGCCAAATTTCTTGAAAATCGGCTGAACAGATTAGGCTCTATGCGCGTCACAGAGATCCTGACAGACAGAGAGACTTTCAGCTTTATTATTAGTTAAAGAAAAGATAAAGATTAGGATTTTTTTTTATGACGAAAGAAATTTCTGTCTGAGCATATTTTAGCACGATTTAAAATAAATATTTAGAAAAACTGTAGATGAATGAGCATTTCTATCTTTAAAAAAAATTTCCTCTGAAATACATATTATTAATTTTAATATTAGTAGCAGTCATGTACATTGAAATATTTTCCAGAATTAATGGATAAAAAGGGATAATTTTTCAGGAATATTTGAATTTACGTTCATAAATAAACTTGAATTACATAATACCTTCACATTATTTTTCGGTTTTCTTTTTTTTTCGTGCCTTCATTTACAAACACATAATAACTTAAAGTCAGACAAAACAACGTAAGTAGAAGCACAAATTTGTAAATTACAGCAGACACGTGTTTCGGCGTTACAGGGAACGCCTTTTTCAATGCAAAAAATAATGAGCTCATTATTTACGTTGTTTTGTCTGACTTCACTGTTCAGCACAAAGGTATTTATTTATCTTAACATAATAACTTTTTTGATAAACTTATGAAATTTACTAATGTATGTATAACTTGATGATTCTTAAATGCTCCTGATGAATGCTTTTGTGGTATTCTTCAAAAACAAAGTCGGAAAAAATTTATCTTTAGGTCAGTTTATATATCAACAACTAGAAAATCACGCGTCAAAGCATGACGGGTGAAAATTGCTTCTACATTTGATCGAAGCCATTTCCTGTTTGGTGATATTTTCATAGTTGAAATTGTAACCCTAACTCCAGTAGATTAACACTAAACTCCAGTAGGTAGCGTTCATTGTTGACCACTTTTTCGTTTCTTCATTCTCCTGAAATGAATCTTACCAGTAAAACAATTAAGTCAGATCCAGTCCAGCCTCGTCAAAATAAAGCATTTCCCTGCATGTCAAACTTTCCACAAAAAAAAAAAAAAAAAAAAAAAAAAAATTATCAAATTGGCCGTGGTTTGAGTTTCATTGTTGATGACATCAGGAGCGTTACTCGATCATTTGCTATTATATATAAGAGGATATTTCAGGATATTTCTATAAATTCTAGTTAGTTTCTCAAAATAAGAGAAAAGAGATTTCTATAATGTCCCATGTACAAACTGAGGAGAACATATTCATTTTCCCCAATTCTTTAGCAAATCATGATTGACTATTATAATTTAAGCAAATGTAAAATTTATTCAGTAATTAAGTTCATGTATTCTAAGAATTCTAAAGAATAGAGTTGAAGAAAAAGTCTTCATTTTTCCTTATTCCATTTATTTGCTATAAAATAATTAGAAAGGAATGAATTTAATTATAACTCACATAGCTGATTTTTTTTCTTTCTTGACACAAAGCGTACACAAAGGTAAAAGCTTTTTTGTGATCAAGTTTTTTCCTTCCCTCGTTTTTCCTGGATACATTTTTAAGCAAGGATTTTTTCTAGAAAAAAACTACTACAGAGAAAAAATAGAGTAAATTAAAGAAGTAGACGAAGAGAATTTTTCATTGATGGTGTTCATTCTTTTAACTCACATGAATCTTAAGTTCATTTGATAGGGTTTTAAATCGAGTTTTACGCGTTTTAACGTTTTTTTTTGGGGGGGGGGGTAATTAATTATTTGAAAGTCTATTAGAAGACATTTGTGTGATAAGGATGGAAAATGAAATTTAATTCATAAATATTCACTAAAACAATCATTTTTTTAAAGCAGTAACTTTTTTGTTAAATTATTTACTACTAGCAAAAATACCCGGCGTTGCCTGGGTCAGTAATAATTATTAGAAAAAATCGTTACTTGCTTTTGTTTTCTGTTTTAAGTAAAAGAATTTAAAACACATCTTTTTGACGTGATTAAAAATCGAGTTTCTTCCTTACCCATAAAACTAAAATAGCAATCAGTATAAAAACAAATTAGTATTGATTAAGAAACGAAAGCACTATATTTAAGCATATACAAATTTAAAAAACATGAAATTAATCTTCTCATGTTTAAAAAGATTAATCTGTTGATACTTTTTTTTTTAACATGGAGTCGAAAACCTTCTCTGTATGGCTAATGAAGTACGAAGTGATTAAAAAAAAGTAGCTGCGCTCGTAATCCCCTTATACTTGCTTTAGTTATTTCGGGAAATTTCAATCATTGTGGCTCTTGGTGCGATTTTACCGAATTTGCGAAAGTCGTTTCGGGGTACCTTCGATGATGCTCCCCCATTCTTTCCTTACTTTGTAAAACGATATGATATTAATTTTCGTTACAGAGATATCGTCGTCAGATGCTGAGATATTTTTGGTCACCATAAAATGGCGCTAAACAGTTTCATCCGAAATGTTACCAAAATAAGTAATAAAATTTGGTGATTGTTTGAAATTGTGCAAAAAGGAAAATTAATGGAAGTTTTTGTGCTGTTTATGGATTTGCCTAATTTAGTTGCTGGATTATTTAACACAGTAAAAAAAGTCTTTTGAAAATTCTTTGATTGGCGATATTTTGTTTACATGGTGAAAGCTGAGAAACATTATGACGTAGTCTTCGGCTTCAAAAACAGCAACGTTGAAAAAACTGCCAAATGCATCAGCTACGGAAATCGTTCTGCAAAAATTTTGGCGATCTGCTGGTTGTTTGGATAATGAGTAAGTGTTCAATTAGCATAAATAATAATAAAAACCATTAATTGCTTTAAAGTTCCGTTTAAATGGAAAATCATCAGCCAAATCATGTATTATTTGCCAATCTTGTGCAAAAATCTTACTTCAAGATTTGACTTGAGAAAAGCCTTGAACAATCACGAAAAGCAAAGAAAGTCAACAATACAACAATTGTCGCTATCGACAGGGAGTTGAGATGATACACTAAATACTGTATTGAGTTGAGGAAAGCCTTCGAACATGGATCTAAAAAGCTCATAACTCGTTTTTTATTCTACTTAGAAATTTCGAACAGGTGCCATCTTCAGCAGAAAAATCAGAGCTTTCGATGGACATATAATGTAAATATGTGCAAGTATTTTTTCATCCCAATGTTAGAGAATTTATACAAAAATTGTGTTTTATTGCCCCCCTAAGGGGGTTTTGCCCCCCATAACGGGACGAAAACTACCCTATGTGTTATTCTGATGCATAAGCTATATTATTGTAAAGTTTCATCAAAATCCGTTCAGTAGTTTTTGCGTGAAAGAGTTACAAACATCCATACATCCATCCATACATCCATACATCCATCCATACAGACAAACTTTCGCATATATAATATTAGTAAGATACGATCGTTATTTGTTTAACTCATATCACTTTTTTCCATAAAAATAACTTGCCTGTAGAAATTGCAATGGGATCGTTTCCAAAATTTTAAAAGTATTTTTTTCTGAAAGAGCATGCTTAAAAATATAGGATCTGACCATTTTTTAAATAATTTGTTCAAATTTAATACTTTAAAAAAATTACTTAAATTGGTGCGCTTTCATTGTTTACGTTTCTGTCGTGCGATACCACAAATTATGAAATGCCATTCAGTGTTGCCATTCGCGGAGAAAAATATTTAATTCGCATCTTTACTCACGTGTATTGGCAACGGTATGGTTGGTAGCAAGCGTAGAGCGCAATATTTAATTCGCTTCTTGATTATCATAACGTGGAAACGTGGAGAAATATGCGCCAAATTGCATCATTTGTGACGTCATAAAGACCACGCTTTGTTTTCAAAATCGGACATTTAAAAAATTTAATTAAAAAATAACTGTTGGGAAAATGAAAGTATTTTCTGTGTCCATGTTATTTTTTTACTCATTCCATCAATTTCAGTGACTAAAAGCAGTACTTTTGACAGAAGGAAACAACCCCATTATTAAAACAAAATTTTTATTTATTAAAAAGCGTAGGAGTTTAGGCATGCCATTATTTCTGAACTATTTCACCATCACTACATTAAAACTCTTCCTGTTGAAAATTAAAAATTTCGCGACAATAAAATAAGGGGCTTGATAAAAATGAAGAAATCGATCTTTTTACATTAACAGATTTCGACAAATATTACTGCAATCATTATTCTGAGACTGAAATAATATTGCAAATATTTAAAAAATTCTGTAAAGTTTGATTGAGTACGGTAAACATACCCATTTTTGCGAACCATAAAGTTCGAGGGAAAAAGAAAATGAGTCATTTTGCGAGCTCAAAATTTCACCAAATTTATGCGAACAGAGCCGAGTGTTAAAAAAGATATCAAGGAAAAAATATTTTTTGGGGCTTAAATTTTGCATTAACGACCAGCTCGCGAAAATCGTAAAAACTAAAGCCTCACGAAAATCAGAACTCTAAAATCTTTAAACATCTATACTATTAAACCAGTGCTAGTCTTTATGCGTGTGTGTCTGTGTGTCTGTAACTCTATCTTCCTTCGGACTGGTAATGTCTACTAGATCCTTTGATACGGGACACATAGGGTGAGCCATTCCGCACTTTCTCATTCCCTCTAAACCAGTGTTTCTTAATTTGTTTCATAAGTAGAATCCTTTAAAATATAATTTTTTTTCGTGGAACCCGTGTTTTTTCTCAATAGTGGGGCAGATGGGTAGTACCTATAATAGTGGGTAATACCTATTTTTTACTGTGGCGGACACATCCTTAATATCATGATTTACAGATGAAAGTTGCATCCTTAGATCAGGTTCTCAGCATTAGGTAGGTTACTATATTTATTTTTTGTTGACTCATAAGTTGAGAATTTACGATAAATTGCAAATGGTAAAAAGTCCCACAGAGAATTTCGTGACAATTGAGAACATCCATTTTTTAATTGCACCAGAATTTTACTGAATGACATCAATTTAATATTTTGTGCAAGAAAGGATCAACTGTCATTATAATAAAAGAGCCGCACTCTACAGCTGACGTAATGGAAGGCAACAAATGGATTGACAACAAATGGATTTTTAATCCACTTTATATATTTTCTTCATCCATTCAATCGGAAAACACTTCAATCAAATCTTTTTTTTTTTCAAGTGACTAGTTAGATCGTCTAGGTTGAAAAAAAAACAACAACTCAAGATTTGTAGAATCCTTAGGTAATCTACATGGAACCTCGGGGTTCCGCGGAACACAATTTAAGAAACACTGTTCTAAACCTTAAGGGGCCGGAAATAAGGGGTGAGACATCCAGTCCTGAGGAGATTGAGGGATGTCATGAGGACATCCAGGGGTTAAAGCATTAAAATCCTGAATCGCAGAAAGCATGGAGTCACCGCAAGGGGCGAATTTGGGTTTGGGAGCAAAACGAGAAGATGGTTTTATATCTCCAGTAACAGCTTCTTGTATTAGAAACGAATTGCAAAAATTAGTCCACCGAATAACCACCGACGGCGGTTAGTAAAGTGATACTTCTAATGATTTTAAAACTCTTTTGGGCTAGAGTCTCAATTAATCTTCGTTCACAAACTGTTATCCGTCTCGAACTTCAGATTCAATCTGCATCAAAAAAAAAAAAAAAAAAAAAAAAAAAAAAAAAAAAAAAAAAAACTTATAATTTCTTTCTTATATCTAGGGTTTGAATCTAAGAAATAGATGTCATGCAAACTGGCAATCCAGGTTTTATATCACCAGTGTTTTAGGGCTTCAACGGGCAGAGTTACAGCTCCTTTAAAGTTGTTTAAAAGTTGATACACAAGTTAGCATTTTTTACTTTCACAAAGCTCTTCCAGGGAAAACTATTTATTTAAAAGCAAAATAAATTTCGAAAGAGTCAAGAAACATTACCAAATACTAAAGAGTATCTTAATTATTTGCAAAATACTATTTTCATTGCAAGACATTGATTAAAAACATTTGGTTACATAACGCATAAAATTTCTAAGAGCATTATTTTTATTATGTTTAAAATCACGATACATTTACTCAATTTATTCTTTTAAACTTCATTTAGGTTTAATGTTACTGATCTTTACTGGTGTTGTCAGGCTTAATACAAACAGTGAACAAATTAATTTTATTAAGTAAGTTACTTTATGCAATGATCAAATTGGATTCCTTTTTTGCAGTACAGGCGGGAATAAATAAAAATAAAAATATTAAGTACTATTTTTTAAAAGAGAGTTTCGCAAGAAGAAAATAAAATTCCAATTCATTAACTTGCGATAAATTAGATTTAATTATGGGAACATCGTCAATTAAACTCTTTTTTTCCCCAGATACTATTGAAAAATTTACTCGAAATACGAAGGAAGTTTATCGGCGCGGGGGTACTTCAAATGTTTTTTCACCTCATGTGAACTTTTTTTTGAGAATACCGTGGCACATAAAAAACTTAAGTTTGTAAAAAAAGAAGTAGCTTAAAGAGCTATGGAAGGTTTTTTTAGGAGTTTTCCTTTGAAAGAATGTTTATTAAGTAAAATGTAACTCTTTGATAAGTTGATACTTCAGAGCGAGAATAAAATTTCTTTTGCCTTACTTTAGTTAAAAATAAAGAAGATGTTATTAAAAAAATGATTTATGAATTTACACTTAAACTCTCTTAATACGACCACAGTTCATACGAAATCATAGCTAAAAGCAAATATTTTCTCGGTAATGTTTGATATGTTATTTAAATACGCTGAAAGTCTCAAGCATAATATACAAGCATTATCTTGAAAGTTTTGGTTCAGACGATTTCAAATTTTCGACCTGTAATTGAAAATTTTCACAACTGCACTTTGAATTTTTGAAAATAAAATTATTCACCATTTTGTGCGAGTGTAGAAAAACCAAGCATGTATTTAGAAGCTTATGTTAAATTTTTTTGTGTTGAAAAATTTAAGTCCTTATACTTGTTAACGGCTGAAATTTCAGTGCTCTGAAAGATTAACTATCTCTCAATCTTACATCATCACCTGTTCCGTCATAGTTGGTTATCGTCTTTCTATATGAAAAACGGTAAATTTTAACACTTGAGTTACATTTTTCGGAATGCAGGAAAATGTGGGGCAAAACTAAAAAGTTAAGATGACTAAACTTTTTCAAAATGAACAAATTGTTAATTTGTTTTGAAAATTACAGTACATTAAGAAAGAACATTGTATTTTTTATGAAATAGAAACAAACAGTATTTCTCATTTTAAACAGTAAATTTGTGCTTTTTGTCACTATTTTTGTTTTGGGCAAAGCGAAAAATAAAATATTTTTCTACTGAAATTTTTTTTATCTGATTATAAAAAATATTTTTGATCAAATAAATCAGTTTAAAAAAGGTTGACAGAATAAATGAAAGGATAATGAAACTATAAATGAACTAGCAAAAATACCCGGCGTTGCCTGGGTCAGTAATAATTATTAGAAAAAATCGTTACTTGCTTTTGTTTTCTGTTTTAAGTAAAAGAATTTAAAACACATCTTTTTGACGTGATTAAAAATCGAGTTTCTTCCTTACCCATAAAACTAAAATAGCAATCAGTATAAAAACAAATTAGTATTGATTAAGAAACGAAAGCACTATATTTAAGCATATACAAATTTAAAAAACATGAAATTAATCTTCTCATGTTTAAAAAGATTAATCTGTTGATACTTTTTTTTTTAACATGGAGTCGAAAACCTTCTCTGTATGGCTAATGAAGTACGAAGTGATTAAAAAAAAGTAGCTGCGCTCGTAATCCCCTTATACTTGCTTTAGTTATTTCGGGAAATTTCAATCATTGTGGCTCTTGGTGCGATTTTACCGAATTTGCGAAAGTCGTTTCGGGGTACCTTCGATGATGCTCCCCCATTCTTTCCTTACTTTGTAAAACGATATGATATTAATTTTCGTTACAGAGATATCGTCGTCAGATGCTGAGATATTTTTGGTCACCATAAAATGGCGCTAAACAGTTTCATCCGAAATGTTACCAAAATAAGTAATAAAATTTGGTGATTGTTTGAAATTGTGCAAAAAGGAAAATTAATGGAAGTTTTTGTGCTGTTTATGGATTTGCCTAATTTAGTTGCTGGATTATTTAACACAGTAAAAAAAGTCTTTTGAAAATTCTTTGATTGGCGATATTTTGTTTACATGGTGAAAGCTGAGAAACATTATGACGTAGTCTTCGGCTTCAAAAACAGCAACGTTGAAAAAACTGCCAAATGCATCAGCTACGGAAATCGTTCTGCAAAAATTTTGGCGATCTGCTGGTTGTTTGGATAATGAGTAAGTGTTCAATTAGCATAAATAATAATAAAAACCATTAATTGCTTTAAAGTTCCGTTTAAATGGAAAATCATCAGCCAAATCATGTATTATTTGCCAATCTTGTGCAAAAATCTTACTTCAAGATTTGACTTGAGAAAAGCCTTGAACAATCACGAAAAGCAAAGAAAGTCAACAATACAACAATTGTCGCTATCGACAGGGAGTTGAGATGATACACTAAATACTGTATTGAGTTGAGGAAAGCCTTCGAACATGGATCTAAAAAGCTCATAACTCGTTTTTTATTCTACTTAGAAATTTCGAACAGGTGCCATCTTCAGCAGAAAAATCAGAGCTTTCGATGGACATATAATGTAAATATGTGCAAGTATTTTTTCATCCCAATGTTAGAGAATTTATACAAAAATTGTGTTTTATTGCCCCCCTAAGGGGGTTTTGCCCCCCATAACGGGACGAAAACTACCCTATGTGTTATTCTGATGCATAAGCTATATTATTGTAAAGTTTCATCAAAATCCGTTCAGTAGTTTTTGCGTGAAAGAGTAACAAACATCCATACATCCATCCATACATCCATACATCCATCCATACAGACAAACTTTCGCATATATAATATTAGTAAGATAATTAAATAAATAAATTAATTAATGTATGATGAAAAATAAATTAAGCCTGTAAAGGAGTCAATAGATAAGAGAATGAATGAATAAATAAGTTAATTACTAAATGAAGGAATGTAAATGAATTGATTAATAAATGATTACGTAAGTGATTTAGCAAATGATTGAATGAGTAAACGAAATAAAGTATTTCACTTTTACCCCTGTCAATAAAGGGTATATGTCGGAACAAATTAGGAACAAGGTGAATTTTTGGCAGTTTTTAGTACTCAAGGGGGGGGGGGGGGAGTATTTTCCCAAGAGTCCCTGCCCCTTCCTTTTGAGCTTTCTACCCTCCCCCTCCCCAATTATAAAGTTATAGGTTTTAAAGCAAAAGCTTATGTCTCCGTTAAATATTACTCAAATATTTTAAACTTAACATATTTTTAATCCTTATGACATGATAAATGTGAAATTACCTTTAAATTTTTTTACACAATTTATATATATTTTTGTAATTTGAGCAATTACGTAATTTTTCTTCATTTTTCGTTTTTAATGATGTAATCTTGTGGGCTTCTCACGTCGTATATTCATAGTCTGAAAAAAAATTTCAGCGTTATCAATGTTTTGTTTAAAAAATGCATGCGCGCTATTTTCCACACTTTGAAAATCCTCAAATTGGAACTGGGTTTAACCTCGCGCCCTTGGGCATAAGACGGCAACGCCTAACCAATCCTTCATCCTACCTGCCGAATTCAAAAGGAAAAATATTCCTTTGGGATCAAACTTGAAACTATAACTAAAACTTTGCTGTAAAATCGGAGAAAACAGTAATTTTTATCCCGCACAATCACTGTAAAAATAAGAGAATGCGCTAAGTAGTACTTTTTAGCTCTCTGATTCTGCAGTTAATACAAAGCTTAAGACAAGTGATCAATATTCTGAACGTTTCGTAAATATGCTGTATGTGACTAAAGAAAGGGCCCATTTTCAGAGCGATTGATAGAAAATAAAACATTTAATGATACAGTTTAAGAATATTTTTCTTTACTTATAGATTTTGTTTGTTACTTTTATAACATATATATAAATATTTTAACCAATGTTGTGGAAGCACAATTATAGTTTACAACGTAGGAATTTAAATAATAATTGAAAAAAAAAAAAAAAACCTGCATATTTCTGTGAGTTTATGAATGTACTAACTTTGATCATAAGCACAGAGGAGTTCAGATCGAAAAGATAAGAGGTAATTCTGCTTTTTTTTTTAAAGGGGAGGGGGGGAGTTTTTTTAGTTTTGATTTTTTGTCCTATTGAACATATGCTAACTGATTTTATTTTGTTGGTAATAAAGCATCTTAAGCCTGAAAATATTAACCCTTTAGATGAAAAATGGAGAAGGGTTGAGAAAAAATGGGGTGCATATCGTCGTCTCAGAGCAACAGTAAGGCATCTAATACCAGAAATAACAGTACGATACCTACTGTTGATCTGAAGCGACGATATGCTTAGCAAATACAATGGTTTTACAGTTGTTTAAAAATTACCTCTTGTTGCCTTTTATGACTGGTTTGCGTGTTATTATTTTAATATTTTGCAAAAATGTAACGATAATACCAAATAACAGTCATTTAGAATTTCATATCTGCCATAATGAACAGCCTCAAAAATTTTGCGTAGCGTACTTTGCTTCTTTTCATCTATGCAAATAAAGCAGAAAATATATATGTATGTATGTATGATCCCTATAAAAATCCACAGTTTACGTCAAATCTTGAACAAACTTGGCAGAGACGTACTTGGGCACCAGAGAAGGACTGTAGGGGGAAGGGAGTCAAAATGCGAAAAAAGTACCGTACCGTTCGAATTTTGAGTCTAGCACCCCGAAAATAGCATCAAATAATTCTTTCTACCTGAAAATAACATCAAATAATTCTTTCTACCCGATAATAGCATCAAATAATTCTTTCTACCCGAAATAATTATCCGATTGTCTTGATTTCAGTCACATTCGAAATCCCGCATATAATACCTCTGAAATAGATTTCCTTCCTTCGGATTTCAAAACTACTAAAGTTGTAAAATCACCAGGAGAACCGTCATAAGCATTTTTAAGTAAAAGGAACATCAATTGTAAATCGGAAATTTGTCGTCTGCCGCGAGCTCAGTTTTAATTAGTGTGAATTAAAATCATTGAGAAGAAAGATTTGTTGTCATTTTCCCCCTCTACTGCGAACAAATGAAATCCTTGCTTTTAGTTTGGGTGAGATTTTCTTTTTGGTTATATTTCCGCGATCTACTGGTAAATTTTTATAGATTTTTTTTCTTTAGCTTGATTGTTGAACAAGCGTCACTTGACATAACTTTTATTTTTGAGGTAGACCGTGCAAAACCAGGTGATGTAGCTGGTTTTAAAGGAAAATCAATTTGAATTTTTAAATTATTACATTTATTATTTTTTGTGTTATTACTTTTTTAGAATGAAAGTGGCAGACATTTTAATGTTAAAAAAGACAGAAAAAAAGGGCGCATTTTTCTTTTTCCTAAGATTTTTAAAATTCGTAAGGTGTTTCATTTTTATTCCTTAGAATGTTAGCTTCATTAACAAACTGGTCAGTCACTTCAATATTTTTCTTTGCTGTTTTCTTATATTTCGCTGCAACAAAATAAATTTCCCTCCTCAATAAAAAAAAAATTCTTTTGTAAAAAAATTAAAAAAAAAAAAAAAACTGGCTATATATCTCTGCTTCTGAGAATTTAAAGTGAAAATATTTGTAGATATTTAATACTGGATTTTGTTGTGAAATAATCAAATTATTTTGCAGAAAATTACAGAAAGTTCATCGTACTGCAGCTCACTTGTGCCTACCGTGAAACACGATTTACAGATTTTTGCTTGGTTGAAAAAATTACACACTTTTAAAGGAAAAAGACACGGTTCTTACAATTTTAAGGATCATTTTGTTTCGTTTGCAAGAGTAAGGTAGTATTAAAGGAAATCCTGACAATATATGAGAAAGTCATTTAAATATTGAATTATCATTTAATAATCTTCATTTCTCTAGCACACTTTCTGCTAAGTTGGTGGTACTGCAGTCCGCATGATTTTACCCTGCCTGAAGATTTTCAGATTTCGACTAGAAAAGTCATTTTGACGAAAAACAACACGTTATTAAGAATTTTAGGGAGTTTTATCTACGAAACGTAGAAATTAAAGCACTACGATTGAATTGAATGGGATAGTTTCCAAAAATTTAAAAGTATTTTTTTTTCTGAAAGAGCATGTTTAAAAACGTAGGATCTGACCATTTTTAGAAATAATTTGCTTAAGTTTAATATTTTTAAAAAAGTACTTAAATCGGTGCGCTTTCATTGTTTATACTTCTGCCGATGATGAAATGCTATTCAGTGTGGCCATTCACAGAGCAAAATATTTAATTTGCATCTTTACTCACGTGTATTGGCAACAATATGGTTGATAGCAAGCGTAGAGCGCAATGTTTAATTCGCTTCTTGATTATCATAACGTGGAAACACTGTAGAAAGATGCACCAAAATGCATCGTTTGTGACGTCATCAAGACCACGCTTTGTTTGAAAAATCAGACATTTAAAAAATTTAATTAAAAAATAACTGTTAAGAAAATGGAAGTATTTTCTAGGCCCATGTTATTATTTTTGCTTATTCTGTCAATTTCAGTGACTAAAAGTAGTACTTTTGACTAAAGGAAACAACCCCATTGCGATATGCTTGTCATAAATAATAACAAACCAGCATAACGTAAGAGTATAAAGACGATGGTTTATTCTTAATAATATCTAATAAATTCTAAGAATTTTGAAATCAAAAAGTGGTTTCTTAAATTTTTGTGCTCATAGCTATAAATAATAGTCAAAATTCTTCTAACGATGAGCTACATTTTTATCTGAGGTGAGTTTCGGTAGCAAATATGAATTAATCCGGAAAATTATACTGCAGTGGAACCTCTTTAATCCCTACTAATTGGGACCGGGGGGAGTTCGGACTAGCAAATCGTTCGAGTTACAGAATATGTTATGCTTTTCATCTTCTTGTCTTGTATCTAACAGCAGCTAGAAAGTGGCTAAAATGAATCATACAGAAAAGAGAGTAATTCTATGCAGTGTAAAATATTGTCTATTTTATTCATAGTAAACATAGGATATTAATAGTATTATAGTAAGTAACAAATAATATCAATAAATAGGCAATATAGTACAGTCAGTTTAAGTTGTGTTTTTTTACTCATAAATCTATACCTCAAAGTCAGACTAACGTAAGTCGCATTATAACTACTTTTCAGGAGAGAGTAAAAACATTTCTCTGATGCATACATAGGTTGGAACTAGCACTCTTACGACACTGGTAAACAATTATATCTGATTTTTTTAGAATGGGGTCGTTTCCGAAATTTTAAAAGTATTTTTTCTGAAAGAGAATGTTTAAAACATTGGATCTGATCGTTTTTTAAATAATTTGTCTTAGTTTAATATTTAAAACAAATACTTTAATCGGCGCACTTTCATTGTTTACGCTTCTGCCGATGACATCACAAATGATGGAATGCCACTCACTGATGCCCTTTACAAAGCGCAATATTTAACTCGCTTCTTTATTCACATGTGTTAGGAACGATATGGTTGATAGCAAGCGTAGAGCGCAATATTTTATTCGCTTCTTGATTATCATAACGTAGAAACGGGGTAGACCGATGCGCCAAAGTACATCATTTGTGACGTCATAAAGACCACGCCTTATTTTCAAAATCGGACAGTTTAAAAAATCAATTAAAAACTAAGCGTTGAGAAAATGAAAGTTTTTTCTCGCTCCATGTTATTTTTTTTGCTCATTCTATCAATTTCAGTGACTAAAATAGTTCTTTTGACTGAAGGAAACAATTCCATCACGTTCATGTGGCTCTATGCGGAATAAGATTCTAATACAATGCAATAACAACTTGCAAATCGCCATTTTCGGACTTGCTTTAGTCTGGCTCTGAGGCACAGAAACTACGCACTGTTTATTCACTGGAAATGTTCATTCAGTGATCAGTCTACTCTATCCGCATGAACTTAACCTTCCAATTGTTGTAAATGGTATTGTATGCCATTAATATCATTATTTAATCTCCGTTTAATTTGAGTAAACTTTTCACTTACCGGTAGATTAGAATCACATGAAACCATGAAATGAAGTCGAAGTTACGTAATACTTAAATTAAGATTGAACAAAAATACAGTAAGAAAAAACAACTTAAAAAAAAGCACAAATTGCCAATTACAGCAGACATGTGTTTCGGCGTTACAGGGAATGCCTTTTTCAATGCGAAAAGTAATGAGCTTATGGATGAATGTCTTTTCATCCATAAGCTCATTTCTTTTTGCATTGAAAAAGGCGTTCCCTGTAACGTCGAAACACGTGTGTGCTGTAATTGGCAATTTGTGCTTTTTTTAACGTTGTTTTTTCTTACTTTACTGTTCAGCACAAAGGTATTTATTTATCTTGAACAAAAATAGTTTACTTAATATTTTTGCCAATGAAATGAAATTTCGTTTTGGTAATACGTACATTAGCCTCCTAATCTTCGTCTCTTTCAAGCGTTATTCTTGCAGATTCATATTTGTGGTATCCATTGATCTTCGCCTCTTTCAAGCGTCATCCTTGTAGATCAATATTTACGGTATCCTACTAATCTTTTTCTCTTTCAAACCTCAGTTCAGAAGTTTAATACTTGCGGTGTCATATTGATATTCGTCTCTTTCAAGCGTCATCCTCGTAGTTAGTTTCATTCTTCCTATTAATCTTCAATTCTTTCAAGTGTCATTTTTGTAGTTTAATATTTATGGTATCCTACTGATCTTCGTCTCTTTCAAGCGTCATCCTTGTAGTTTAATATTTACGGTATCCTATATCCTACTGATTTTCGTCTCTTTTAAGTATCATCTTTGTAGCTTAATATTTACGGTATCCTACTGATTTTCGTCTCTTTAAAGAGTCATCTTTGTAGTTTAATACTTACGGTATCCTACTGATCTTTGTCTCCTCCAAGCGTCATTCTTCTACATATTCATATTTGCGGTATCCTATTGATCCTCGTCTTTTTCTAGTGTCATTTTTGTAGTTTAATACTTACGGTATTCTACTAATCTTCTTTCCTTTCAATGGTCATCCTTGTAGTTTCATATTTACAGTATTATTCTGATCTTTGTCTTTTTTAAGCTTTATTCTTATAATTTAATGTTTGCGGTATCCGATGAATAGTTGACACCTTGAGAGACTCTCCAACCATTTGTATTAGTTACCTCGAACTTAATATTTTTGGCACTTAAACTCTTTTGCAGCTATTCCATAAGATTCATTTAATTATCAGATCATATATGCTTCAACTGTTGCTAAAAGGGACACAGAATTCGCACAGAGAATGTATACCTATGTACAAAAACTTTTACCTTAAACCAGATATCTCAGAACCGACACCATAGGCCCGAGAGCGATGTGAACAATAATCTTCTGTCTCCTTTCATAGCGTCCATCGTGGTAGAGTTTTCGTACATTCCACAAATTTGTAATATTTCCCTATTTTCATAATCATCGTTGATTTGTTGCAGCCTTAAAAATTTATCACGTGCTCTTAAAATTTTCATTTAAAAGCATTACGTTATCATAACCTATATGCTTCAAACATAACTGAAAATGACATAGAATTTGTGCAGAAAATGTGCCTACAAACCATAACTTTCGCAGTGCCATAGACAAGATATCTCAGAACCGACACCATAGGCAGAGTGCCCAAGAGCGATATGAACAATAATATTTTCTTCCTCCTTTCATAGCGTCCAGCGTGGTAGAGTTTCATATAGCCCACAAATGGGCAATGTTTCTCTATTTTGTAATCATCATTAGTTTAGTAGCATCGAAAATTCATCACATGCTCTTAAACTTTTCATTCAGAAATATTAAGTTATCAAATCATATATGCTTCAAACATAACTGAAAATGGTACAGAATCTGTTCAGAGACTACCTACAGATCATAATTTTCCCAATGCCATTGACAAGATATCTCCGAACCGACACCATAGGCAGAGAACCCAAGAGAGATGTGAAAGTAAATATCTTCTTGTTTCTTCCATAGTCCACAAATGAGCAATACTTCCCTATTTTCATAATTATCATTGATTTAGTAGCATTAAAAATGTATCTCATGCTCTTAAACTTTTCATTTAAAAACATTACGCATTCATAGCCTTCAAACATAACTGAAAATGACATAGAACTTGTGCAGAGAATGTACCTACAAACCATAACTTTTGCAGTGCCATAGACAAGATATCTCAGAACCGGCACCATAGGCAGAGTGCCCAGGAGAGATGTGAACGTAAATATCTTGTTCTTCCTTTCATGGCATCTATCGTGGTCACATCCATCATTTGGAACTTCTTTACGAGTGTTTTGCGTGTCAAAACGAACCTATTATTATCTAGCTTTGTTATTGATTCTGAGGTTTTTTTTTTCGTGTGTGATTCATCTTTTATTATTCTTGCTTTATTCGGATGCCAAATTTTTTCGTGTGGCATAATCAGGGTCAACCGATTTTTTTTTTAACAATAAGAAAGGGAATTCCAAATGAGCAGTAAAAATTCACAATTTTTTTAAATGTTTAACGACTATTGCAACAAAGGCAATAAGCTATTTATCCAAAAATGTGTCATTTTTCGGTACATTTTATAGTTTATCAGAAATAGTTTTAGAGATTGATAGATAACTTTGTTATGCATTTTGAAATTTATGAAACTGCTCTTTGTAGGCTTTATTAGCTATAGGGGGAGGGTGGCCCAAAGCGGGTAGGTTTTCGAAGAACGCTCGAAAATTGTAGTTTTTAGATTTTTAACGTAACAATTTCGATTTTATTTCCTAACAGGGTTCTTGAACTTCAAAATAAAAAGGGTGATTTTTGTATTATTTCAAACCCAATATTTATTTATTATCAAACTTTACAAATATTTAAAAAACCCGCTTTGCCCTTCCAAGGAACCCAAAGCGGGTAAGCTTAACTAATTGTGGTTGGGTACATTTGCCAATCAAATATGAAGTTAGAAATGATTAAAATAGTTGATTAGCTACCATTACATAAAAAAATATAAAACAGTTGTACTTATCCAATTTAAACTCAGCACATTTGTTTATAAAACATAAAGAAATAACTGATTAAATCATTAGACTAATTAATTGCCGTCCTAACAAATAACTTTTTAAAGTTATACTTGTCCTATTGAAATCGAAAATCTAAGTCAGCACACGAGTCAAGAAATTATAAATAAATATATGACTGGATCCTACACCCGCTTTGCCCGACCCGCTTTGCCCAAAGGCTGTTTTTCATTTCAATAGTTATAACCTTGAATTTAAGAATGAAACAAACTAAAAGACTATCGTAGTTTGTAGGTGGATTGTGTCAGAATAACCTAATATTATTGACAATAAAAAAAAAAAGCTGATCTTCGCCTAATCACAAGTTACAAAACTTCATTTGTTTTTAGAAATGTATCTTTTTTTTTAATTTTGAGCCTGGTTGCGCCATGCGGCTTCACTGCTGCTTCGCTGGAACTGATTGTTCATGTAAACACGACATACGTATGCATCGCCGTTTACACAGCACGGAGGGGGGGCATATGAAAGCCTACCCGTTTTGGGCCACCCTCCCCTAAATGTTTTCACTAACTCCTTATATTTTAGTGTCACTCCTAGCATTTCTATCGGGAAATTTCTAAAAGGAATATAAGTTTCTGTATTTTGGAATTTATGTGTGTATACTTCAAAATAATATAATTGAACTAAGTCAAAATAAAACGAAACATTAATTTCCCTTACCGTCTCGAGAAGTATTGTATCTGAATCTAAAAGAGCGTTTACCTATGAGTTGAGCGTAAGACGCTTTTATACTTCTTGGGTAATTAATGAAACGTAACAAAACTTTTTTTTTCATATATGGTTCTTTTTCTTATTCTTACTGCTTGAAATGGACCATCTTAATTAAATGTTCATATTTAGCTTACTTATTAGCTCTCAGTGAACTTGGTTCTTTTTTTTTGTGCATCAGTTCTTTTTTAATGTTTATATTTTACTCGTTGCACTTTTTCTTTTGTAGTACAGTCATACGGCGTAACTAGAAGCCAAAATTTCTTTATTTGAAATTGCTCCACTCATATTTTAATAGTTTTGTTTTGTGCTTGGTTGAAAAAAAAATCTCTTAAACTGGTGTATGGTTATCAAAAATCAAGAAATAAAATTATTAAATCCATTTAAAATGACTCATTATCCTAATTTTTTATTCATCTGACCATTTAGAGTCACTTTCAGCAACGTCAGAGATGAGATTTTAAATTAATTATTTAAATTGAATTAATGCATTTTTAAAGAGAGTTCGTACCCTGTATTTGCGTAATTTTAAATAGCTTAAATACTTTAATTTTTGGAGCAGTAGGTAGTTGTTGGAATTAGCATTAGCAATGGACAATCAGTGAAATTTTAAAATAACTGATTTTTAAAGGGTAGGGTTTAAGGCTATGTTATGAACGTAAACATTTAATGTTCGGGCAATCAATATCTGTAATTACGGTCAACACTAGGATGCATAATAATTACAATTGATTGGTAAAAAGAAAATGAACGCCAAAATGTAAAATATTCTCTTTTTAACCAAAATACAATTTAAGTTTTAAAACTTTGGATAATAGGCTGAAAATTTAGCAAAATGATGTGTATTTGCAAAAAGCAACAAGAAGCTTACAAGAAGTTTAAAAATTGAATGCATATCGGAAATACAGATGGTATTAATGGTGGGTAGTTGGGTAAATTTCCCATTCCTCCAAAATTCCGTGGACACGGGAATCTGGTCCCGGGGCACATAGAAGGGCCCGTGGAACAGACCGTCTGGCCCTGCCTTCAACATATCTTATATAAACGGAGCATCAAAAGGCTCTCAAACATTTATTCCTCTTCTATAATAACAATCTCGAAAACCTCTCTCCCCGTTTGTGCAAGCAACTCGGAGAATGGACAGTTAACCACGGTTCATATGTCGCTTAATAGAATTAGACGGCCATAATTTTAAATTTACGGTAATAGGCATCCCCCTTTTCCTTGACCGGAAAGAATATACTCAAGAAGTGTGGTCTTATTTACGACAAAGCAGCGCCACCTTCCGTCGGAAACTTATTCCGAAGGATGCAACTGTATTTAGAATTCCTTTTATTTCGGCTAAGCAATTTCTAGCGCCATCTTTGTTCTCTGTCAATAAGCCTCCTCTTAAATTTGAACCTGGAGGTAAAACGTCCAAACAAGTAACCCTGCCCAAGCGTCACTCACTAATCGTTATAAAATTCTGCACATCGATAGACCACTTAAAAATGTTGAACATATATTTTTTCATTGGCAATAAACACTTTTATCGTGGCAAAATTCAACCCTAAATATTGATTAATAGGGTCGTTAGAGGATGCAATAAATTTTTATTTCAAATTTTAATTAAAAATTGAAGTAATGATAGAAAATACGAAAAAGTATTATTTTCGAATGAGAAAAAAAACTGAAGTTAACGTGTTGTAGTGTTTTTCTGCAAAAGTCTTTTCCATTCACTTGAAGGGGTTGATTGCGAGGGATGGTTCACCCCAACAAATAGCATTTTCAGAAAAATCCTAAAACATCTCAACTTGAGTTTGTTTTTTTACTTAATTAATTCAAAATTTTTGCTTGAATTTTTGAAACTAAAAATTTAAAATGAAAGAATACATTCCACTCTCTAATGTCTCAACAACCCAATATTTAGGGGTCAATTATAACCCTTTTAAAAGTGTTTATTTCCAACAATATAAAAACAAGGGTTAAACATTATCAAGTATTTTATCAACTTGCAGAATTTTATTCGTATCGGTCAGTGACACCAGCGTTGGGTTACTTGTCAATCACAAGGAACAAAATTTGGTTGCAAATGAATTTTAAAATTTCCTTTCATGATGATTTGTGTTACTAGAGTGCTCTTATGAGGCTTGAAAAATGAAAATTTGTTCATCAAAATGTTACAGTTTTTTTCCGCTGAAATAGTTTGATGATAGCAAATGATATAAGATGGTGTTAAAATCTCGATTTTGTAAAAAATGGACATAGTGCCATTTACCTCCCAGGTAGGGATATTCCTTCATGTAGGAAAGTAGAGAAATCCTCCTACTCCCAGATAGAGTTATAATGAAGAATTAAATGTTGATATGAGACTATGATTAAGTTACGAAATACAAGATACCTTTTCGTAACCATGTAACTATAGTAAAACAATGTCGATAAAGCACAAATAGGCAATTTCAATTACCTATTTGTGCTTTACCGATTTGACGTTGCTTATTTGTTCTTTATGGATGTTGTTTTACTACTGTTAAAATGGTTAAGTTAACAGTACGGAAAGAATATTTTTGCGGATTTTTCGAAATTTTGTTATTTACTTCACGATTTATATTGCATACTAGGGGGCACAAACTCCATTCACCGCTTACGGTTTCTCTCTCTCTCTCCGCCCCCCCCCCCCCAATTTCAGTTTCATACTGAAAGGTATTGTTGGATATAAGATAGTTTTATGGAAATCATAAGAGATTCTTTTCAAAGGCAATAGCCGAGTTTATATGGGAAATCTGCCCTTACAGCCTTTTTCACTCGCTCTTGGGGGATCATTTTGGTGTCGAATTTTTTAAAAAAAAATAGCCAAATTTTCAGTTCTTTATCTCAAATATATAACCTTTGAGTTTTTCAAAGAAATTTTTTTTTTCGATTTTTTTTTTCACATTAAAATTTTAAACCAGTGAATGGTGATTTTCCCCTTATTCTTAAGAATAAAATACATGAAAAAATGTTACGGTCTTAATTTTTAAACGAAAAGGCGATTTTTGGCAACGGAAATAAAATTTAAATACCTTTTTTTTTCAATGTTTTTCTGGAGAATGTCACTCACCAAATTTTGTCAGAAAATGTTTTATACTTTTCTAAACACAGGATTTTTTCGAATTTTTGCAGTAGTGGAACAATATGAAAGAAATTAAAAAGTAATTATTTTGCATAATTTTACGTTTAAACAAAATTAAACATTTTTTATTGCTAAAAAATTCATTAAAAGTAATTTTTTTCACGAAAATAATCTTGCCAGAAAAAAAACATTAAGAAAACTATAAAACCTAAGGCATATCCTGCATAAAATTATTAGGATTGTGACCCCAGAAAACTTCTTTAAACCATCTGAATGTGGTAGCACGAGACGAACATTCATTACCAAAAGCTGATTACATACGTTGAACTCATTTGTTGTGATCTAATCCTGCGTTAAAATCATAGAAAGTCATAGAAAATTACATATGAAGGCTCTTCAGTAGACAATACAGTTGAGACAGTAGTTGAAGACGATTGAGAAGAATTTTACTAATCTCCGATATTCACCTAATCTGCTGATGCATCACCAGTAAGAAGAAGTGTTATACCTTGGGACACTTTTCACATTTTGATTTTTGAAGTCTATTATTTGAATCAAATTTTGATCTAAAAGTCACATTAAAATACCCAAACATATTTCAAAGCAATATATTTTTTAAACTTCAGACAGTTTGAAAATAAAATATTGCCAGCCATTCAAAGTAAGAGTTCCGAGCTGTCCGAAGGTGCTACATCCTATTACCTTGGGACATATTCTGTTGTACCATGGGAAAGCCTTAATGCTCAGGAAAAAGCAATATACTTGAACCAATTTAGTACCAAAAAAGAATAGTTTTTCATGGTAATGAACAAAATCATAAATAATTAACAATGAGTTATGAATTATCTAACTTTAAATGTGTTTAAAAAAACTACATAAGATTAGAACATTGTTCCATGTTCCTAAACATATCTTAGTTATTAAGAACCATGCATATGTTGTACCTTGAAAAATGTTCTGAGGTGCAATATGTTTGACTGTCCCTAGGTACAATCACCACGTGGTTTCAGAAAAACCAAAATGGCGGTCAATCTAGATGCACTATCATTATTTTCTCATAACCAAAATGTTAACAGTACTTCTCTTTCGTTACAAAATGAGAATCAGTTGATTAGTTTTACAAATACAAAGACCGAAAAAGAAATAAAAATGAAGAAAATATTTACTTTGGCGTCATGAAATTTTCTTTCTCTCACAAAATCGTCAATTTTACTCATTTGATGCTGATTTTTACTATGGCACCATTTAGTGGTGAAGATTACTATTAGAGATTACAAAAACATGGCTGCTAGAAATAGATTCTTAGAAATTAGCAGTGTCCCGAAGTACAACACTCTCCCCTATTCCTTTTTTTAAATTGGTCTGGTTAAAATTGGTCAACATTTGTTGCAAAAAATATCATTAACTAAGATTCTTTTTCCGATTTTTTCTGTCACAATATTAGCCTCATCAATTGTCATAATAACTTTTTATAGCCAATTAGGAAGCGGAAATGGACATTACAATTGATGCTTTTTTTAAAAATTAGAATCCATTCTGGAATCAAACAGAAATATATGAAAGAATAAAGGTATTTCACTTACTTCAGTGGGAGTGATTAGCTGTAACGCTATTTAACAATTAAGAATAATCCTACATAATGAGGGATGAAATAACAAGTTTCTCTACAATGTTATTTAATTGTAAAACGTAAAAATATTCTCAATATAAATTCCGCGGACGGGAAGTTACGAAGTATAAATATTGCTCCATTGTTGCTTAGTTTTAAATAAAATATTACTAGTGCACCCGTGGGGAACTCCGCACTGTGCTTCGAATTGTTTCATGTGGCATTTCGCTCTTTAAAAATTTCAAAGAAAGAACATTATGATGAAAAGAATAAAAAAAAGTTAACGAATTAAAATAAACGGAAAAAAGTAAACGCAAGAAAGCGACAAAATCTCGTTAAATCCAACGTTGTGATAGTGTAATCATAGCTCACTTTTTAGTTGTACGTATTTTCAATGCAAACATAAATGTCATTAAAAGTGTGACCGAGTGACTTGTGAAAAAGCAGTAATTGTGCATGTGAAAAAACGGATTGTGGCAACTACAGTCCTGCCTATGTGAGCATCTGACGGAAAAAAAAGAAACATTAAAGAGATATTTATTGGCACGGATTTGAATTGGGGCCATTCTGATCAACAGCACGACATAGCAACCAACTGAGCAGTTGTGCCTTCGTTTTCAAATGCTATTCATTGAAGCAATGTGTCATAAAAAACAGCAAAAAAGCTTTTTGCCAAAAAAAAAAAAAAAAAAAAAGACCATGTGTCTATGTTTTGTCCTTAGCCAGCATGATACGCTGTAAAATTATTCGTAAAACATGGAATTTGATTTAGGAATGAGGAAGATCTCGCGTAGCAATTGAAACAAACATTCTAGGGAAAATAAATTAGACTGATAATTAGATCTTTTTAATTTTGAAAATTGATAGAATTTCGCATAGCAGGCTGCTTTACCGTTACTGCTTGAATGCCAGCACATGTCTTTCTTTTAATCGAACATTTAAAATCCAAAACCAAAACCAGTTGAACTGAGTCCATTTTTTAAGTGTATTTTTTTGAACGTATAGACAAAATGCATTCTCCCCTCCCACCCCTCAGAAAGCAGAGGAGTAAAAAATGATTTCTTGCTTATGAATTTCATAATAATTTTAATGTTTTACATTGCATTCGAATAAATAATTAAAGGTTTACTGGGTGAAACTCGTAATTTCAATTTGGCGTAGTATTTTTTCATTTGTACAAAAGGTCGAACACTGCTATGAGAAAATTACATTTCAGCAATTCATTTCAGCATACAACGAAAACGTTTTTCTGCACAAAAAGGATTCCCTTGAGAACTGAATTTTTCAATCTAATACTTTTTTTATGCTTACATTATGCTTAGTGGTCTGAACGGAGTCAAAGCTTAAAAAAAAAGAAAGAACACCCTTCGGTTAATAATCAACTTATCTGAATAAAAACTGTATCCTTCATAAAGGAGTCAAAAGGTCAAGCAGCATTTCCGTCGTATTTAATTTCCTTACGTGTGTTATCTGTTGTATGTTATGAGTACATGTGATGCGTAATATTAATAAATTAGCTATAATGTCGGGCAGCTCGGGTGGGCCTGAAGTTCAGCTAGTTTATAGCCGATCGCTCAACCGAAAAAAAACTTATCAGTTTAACCGAACACCTTAGCCCAGTGCTTTTAAGCTTTATTAAAAAAAAAAAAAAAAGAAAAGAAAATAGGTTAATTGTAATTTTTTTTCGCCAAAAGCAACCCAAAAAATTGGAAAATTGCATTAAAATTTTGCTATTAAAAATACCTGCATAAGAACTACAGGCTGGTTTTGCAACAGCAAGGGGCGTTTCCGAAAAATTGATTTATAAACCGTAAGTCAATTTTTCGTCTTTAGCAGACCCGATAAGCTTTAAAATGAAGGGGGAAATTCTTTAAGAAATACGAAAGTTCTCGCATACTGACAGAAAAATAATCCACAAAAATAATATATTAAGGTAAGATAATTGAAGAGAAGTGTTTTTATGTTTGAAAATTTTTACAATTTGTTATCGCAGGCAGCTTGAACCGTTATAGCTCAGATGGCAGCAAAAGTTCATCATTTAACAGCACGGTTAAAATACAAAATAATTTGAACTAAGTTCTTTTTTAAGACTTGCTTTTCGAATGTAGTAAAAATGTTATAAGCTATTTGTTTTTTTTTTTTTTTTTTTGAAATTTTTTACAATTTTTATCGCAGGCTGCTTGAACCGTTATGGCTTAGATGGCAGCACGTGTTCATCATTTAACCGAAGGATTAAAATACAAACTAAGTTCGTTTTTTAAGCGTAGCTTTTCGAATGCAGTAAAAATGTGACTATCTATTTGGTTTTTGCCGAAAGAAGAAAAAAATGATATTTTACCCATCAAGTTGTTATTAATTTTAATGTTTTACTTCGTATTCTAATAAATATTCATAGTTTAACTAAACTAAAAGCGTAATTTCAGTTTGTGGTAGAATTTTTTTTATCTGTACAAAGGGTCAATAACTCATTAGAAGAATCTATACATTTCAGTATACGATTTTTTTTTCTTAACAAAAAACTATTCCATTGCAGTCTGAAATCTAAAACCTGATACTTATATTTTCGCTTACATTTTGCTTTAGCTTTCTGACCGGAGCCAAAGCTTTCAAAAAAAACCCTACACTTAAAAATCGATATAACTACATGTTGCATCAAGTTTTCGTAACACTATCAATCGTATTAAGCTCATTTATTTTATTGCCTTACTTGTATTAGTTATTACTTTTATGTGCTCATGTAATGCATGATATTTTTCTAATATTTTGATACAGATCGTCCGGGCCGCATATAAGCTACCTTTACTTCTGTTCGGTCATAGGAAAATTTCAGGCCCTCTCATTGGCTTATTCGAGTGTCAATCAAAGCGTCAAAGACGCCATTGTAATGTTGCTAGTCGTCTTTCGCACTGTGTTTCTTGTTTGTAATCTGCTAAATACGAATAAGCATTTGCAAAGGATATCTTTAATTGAATGTTGCTGGCAAAAACAGCATTATTATTTCCAATCAGTTTCATTCTCCTTTGCAAAACAAATGAAAACTGCCTTTGAGCAACTATGCTTTGAAGTAAAAATAGTTGGCGCCATCTTTGGGCAAAAAATGCGTGTTTTACGACATTGTTTTGATTTAAATTGAAGTTGTGAGGCACCGTTTATACGTTTTTGAAGGGACTGCATGAAAAAAGCGTACAAACGAAAAAACGTATAATATGTATAGGTTAATGTGTATTAGACTTTGCAGGGACCAATTTTAAAAACGTATAATTGATAAAAACGTATAAAAGAGAAACGTATAAACGGTGCTTCACTGTATTTTAAAAATAATTCTCATCGTAAATTATTTTGTAGATGGAAAAGAGCAAATTCTGCAATTTTTCATATTCTTCATGATATTTAATGCAATTTAAACAGCTCTTCTTAAAGAAATGATTATCATTTAACTTAATAATAAATACTTCTAGTGAATAATTTAATACATAATAATTTCTAATGTAATTTTCTCTTGTGCCAATTTTTTTCTAGCTAATTTCTATTGAATATGAGTTAGCATTCAAGAATAAGACTTCAATTGAATTTTGAGTGAGTCTGGCAAACATATCCTTCTTGTCTCCTTCTAATTTCATAACTCATAAAATAAAATAATGCTCTGCTTTTTAAAAAAAAAACCTGTAAAATATATAATTAAACGAATAAATAGCATTATCTTTAAGCAAAAAATGGCGCTTTTGAAGAAGGAGCTATTGGAGTTTGATTTAACTCATTTGTCAACTAATTCTCAAAGTAAGTTTTTTAATTAAACAGCAAATTCTTTATCTTTTAATATTCCTCATAATATTTAAAGTTATGTAAAAAGGAATAGGTAATTTAAACTCTTGAATGAAATAATTGAAAATAACATTAAAAAGCAACGTTTCATAATGTAAATATATATATATATATATATATATATATATATATATATATATATTATTTCAAGTCAAACTTTCAGAAATCGCACCGTTTGTTACCTTAAATTCATTTATTATTAATTTTAAAAAAAATATCACACACAGTTGATGAGGCAATTCAAGAGAATTTCATGCAGTTTCATTTACTATTTAACTTAAACACATTTGGGGGAAAAAAAGTTCCACAAAATTCTAAAACTTGAAAACTCAAAAATTTTTGAGACAATTTTGAAATCAATATATGACTTTTAATGTATTGTAATAAAAAATACAGCGAAATTCTTTAGACTGGCCCATGAAGAGAATTGCAGCTGTTAAATATTTTCAGCAAAATTAGCAAAAAAGTTTTCCTTATTTTTTTGCTATACTGCTGGTAAGACCTTCGTGGTTTCTTGAATAGTTCTGAAACAATTTGAATGTAATCATTCAAATACATTAAATATCATACATTCATTGAAAAAATTTTAAAGTATTTAAAAAAATTGAATTTAATGAAGGTGAGCCTTTCTTTTTTAAATATAGACATCTCAATTGTTTTAGCATTTTATAAAGAGTACACATCGACTATTTATAATTTAATTCAGGATTATGAATTTAACCAGTGAAGACACACATAAAGCAATCCAACCAATGAACGATAAGATAAACAAAATAGACAAAAAAAAAAAAAAAAAAAACGGATTAACATAAAAAAAAAATGGACAACCTGTTAGAGATCTTTATAAAGCTTTTGAGCAATAACGATATGATATTTTGTTCAGCTGACTTTATCAAATAGTACTGCGTGAACAGCTGATTCTTTTAAACATAATCTTTGAAGTAAAGTAAAAGAAGGAAATTCTTCCAAAACACAAAAAGGAACTTTTTGAAGATGCATTTACTACTCAATTAAAGGTCTTATTCTTGAATGCTAACTCATATTCAATAGAAATTAGCTAGAAATAAATTGGCACAAGAGAAAATTATATTAGAAATTATTATGTATTAAATTATTCACTAGAAGTATTTATTATTAAGTTAAATGGTAATCATTTCTTTAAGAAGTGATTTTAAATTGCATTAAATATCATTAAGAATATGAAAAATTGCAGATTTGGCACTTTTTCATCTACAAAATAATTTACCATGAGAATTATTTTTAAAATAACTTCAATTTAAATCAAAACAATGTCGTAAAACATGCATTTTTTGCCCAAAGATGGCGCCACCTATTTTTATTTCAAAGCATAGTAGCTCAAAGGCAGCTTTCATTTGTTTTGCAAAGAATGAAATTGATTGGAAATAATAGTGCTGTTTTTGCCAGAAACATTCAATTAAAGATATCATTTGCAAATGCTTATTCGTATTTAGCAGATTACAAACAAGAAACACAGTGCAAAAGACGACTAGCAACATTACAATGGCGTCTTTGAAGCTTTGATTGACACTCGAATAAGCCAATGAGAGGGCCTGAAATTTTCCTATGACCGAACAGGAGTAAAGGTAGCTTATATGCGTCCGGGCCGGACCCGAACTCTCGTTCTTCTGATTACTATTCGAACGCTCTGCCGATCGAACTATTCCGCTTGTCGGTCACAGCGCAAGTTAAACTTATAAATTTAACCAAAAACCTCATTCCGGTTCTTTACCACTGAATTATCAAATAAATAAGTTGTGATTTATTGCTTAGAAACAGCGCGTAAGAAAACTATTTTGAAAGGGCAGCAACTTTAAAAGTTTCATTTTTTTTTTTTTTTTTTTTTTTGCATTTTTATCACCTGTTGTATTTTGACTTTATTCTACGAGCTTGCTTATTTGGTTCCCGTTGAAAAAAAGCGCGAAAAAAAACGTCGAACTACAACATTTCCCTATTGTTAGTATTGAATCCAAAACGTGTTTTCTCAAATAAAGGGTGTTTTTTTAGAGGTATAGAACTTTAAGTCGGGAACACTGTTTGATCTGTGGGGCATTTTGATAGTTGACACTTGTTTTGTGTTTAGTTTGATTTGCCATTTCATCATGAATAGACAACAGGACGGTGCAACATGCCACACAGCGCGTGTCACAATTGATTTATTGAAAGGAATTTTCGGCGAACGAATGATTTCGCTTACTGGACCTGTGAATTGGCCTGCAAAATCATGCGATTTAACTACGCTGGACTATTTTTTGTGGGGCTGTGTGAAGTCTCAGGTCTACACCGAGAAGTCACAGACGATTGACGCCTTGACATTCACCACATATCACTCACATACGGCCCCATTGCTGCAAAAAGTGATAGAAAATTGGACTTCCCGATTAGACGTTCTCCAAGCCAGCCAAAGTGGTCATATACCAGAAATCACATTTAAATAAAAATGACAAAGGATCATCTTCCGAATAAAGCCAAATTCATGGCGATTTACATCATTGAACAGTGTTTTATTTGAACTTAAAATTCTACACCTCTAAAAAAACACCCTTTATCTCGAAAACTCATTTCTGCAGATACTGCCCTTTGCCTACCCACGGCAATATTCCTTTATAAGGTTTATCGATGGTCAAACATGGCGGCCATCAGCTTGCTCCGCATCTTTAGGAACCTCCCCTAACTGAATGTGGAAAGTGTTTTTAATGCCAGGACTAAGCAACGAAAAGCACTTAGGCGTTGATTACGTCTACTGCTCAAGGCGATGGGGTTACGGCCGGGGAGACAGTTTGACGCTTTTATATGGGATGACGAAATGCCATTTATGCACTATAGGGGGTAATAGTCATTTATATCTTTGGGGTAGCGTCGTAATTCGCTGCCCACTCTCTGACCCCCGACTCTGACTTTAAATGAGCCTCTTTGGACTTTTCTGCTGAGATTTTTTTTTCTGTTCCCACTGGCGCCCGGAGTTTCGGAAAGAAAATGTAAATTTTCTATTCCGGGAAAAAAAAAAGTAAGTTTTCAAAACAGCTTAATGCATGCGACATTAAGGAACCGTGCGATAAAATTGGAATTTGGCTTTCCAAAACCGCTTGATTTATCTGGAAATATCAGGGGTTTTGCACATATCCAAAAACACCACTTTTTTCACTTCCCACTAATTCGTTCTTATAAATTTTTAATTTTAGTCATTTTTTAAGTAATCAAGAAGGTTGCTTATTGATCCCACTCTGGCCACAGTCTGACGCTCATATTTCATGCCTTGTCGATTTCTACATAGTCTTTGTATCTGGCCAGACAGTTACACCAGACGGTTTTGAACTTTGTTGAACATCTACTAGAAAAATAGTCACCCAACCTAAATTCTTCAGTCGAAATTGGTTGGAAATTCATATCTGTTTCTAGACGTAAGAAAATTAAAATTTTGCAAAGAACTTTAATGATTTTGAAAAAATAACCAACTTTGACACAAGGATAAAAAGTTTGTCCCACAAAGTTTTTCACGTATTTCGATGGTGAATATCACTGGAAATTTGCAGATAATAAGACAATCTCTTTGTGTAATATTAAGACTATCCACTTACACTGCTTGACATTGAAAATGCAACACCAAGAAGGAGTGTTCAGAAATTTATGCAAAGTGTAGAGTAGACGTATATCACTGAGTTATGTAAATGATGTGAAATGCGCAGCTCTCCGACGCACGTGAAGTAAGATATAAGGGAAGGAGCTTGCAGAATGGGCGATATTCGTGTCGTTATTTCTGACTGGAGAATTTCCGAAGAAATTTTGTTTTTATCTTGGAGGATACGTGTAACACGAGAGAATGCCAGGCCGACGTCAACGAAGGCACTTCCAGCAGACAGACGATTTTACGAGGAGTATGGTGATCGGACTGAGTAGGGGAGGTTGGTCCGTACGTCAAATCGCAGCTGATACCCACATGGATGCGAGCACGGTGCATCGGCTGTGCCGAAGATGGTTGGACCAACGAAATGTAGCAAGATTGGGGGGTGCAGGGGCAGCCAGAGTGACGTCAGAACGCGTGGATCGACGCATTCACCAACAAACTGTAGCATTGGTCGCACGTGGTCTGCAATCACGGCGTCCTCTAAGAAGACTGCCATTGACCCCACAGCAACGTTTAGTATGGTGCCGGACTAGAGCGACGTGGATGACAGAATGGCGAAATGTCGTGTTCTCAGATGAATCCCGCTTCTGTTTATCCAGTGATAGTCGCCGCATACGTGTGTGGCGTCGACGTGGAGACAGATCTAATCCGGCAGTAACTGTGGAACGTTCCACCGCACGACAACGGGGCATAATAGTTTAGGGCGTTATTGCGTACAATTCCATATCACCTCCAGTTCGTATTCAGGGCACTATGACGGCCCAACGATACTTGGATAATGTTCTGCGGCTGGTGGTAATCCCTTACCTTTAAGGGCTACCTAATGCAATTTTTCAGCAGGATAACGCCCGATCACACAGTGCTCGCATCTGCCAACATGCTGTCCAAGGCGCACAGATGCTTCCCTGGCCACCATACTCTCCTGACCTGTCACCAATCGAACATGTGTATGATGTGATTGGACGCCGTTTGCAGACTCTGTCCCTGCCTCATTCAGAAGACGAACTGTGGCAAATGGTTGAAAGGGAATGGAGAGCCATCCCTCTGGACACCATACGCACCCTTATTGACTCTATGCCTAGACGTGTTTCTTCGTGTATCGCTGTCCGCGGTGGTCCTACATCCTACTGAGCCGACACCGTTCTCATTCTGTTATCTGCTTGTCATTTTGAAATTAAGATCATTTATTATTCCTTGCTGTCTCTGTCTTTATTTTTCAAATTTCATCACTTTCTGACCACTCCTTCTTTGATGTTGCATTTTCAATGTCGAGCAGTGTATTTTATAAGATAAAAACACATTAGGATTTTATTAAATATTTTCCAGAATATTGCCGCATTTTTTTATTGATAGTGCACATCAGTTTTTAACCGACTTCAAAAAATAGGCAGTTATCAGTTCATACCGTATGTATGTTTTTTTTTGGTCCACTCACAGCGTCTCACCTAGAGAACCGATTTTGATGATTCTTTTTTTAATGGTTAGGGGATGGCCCAACTTAGGTCCCATTACTTTGTTTGATCATATTTGTTCTTTAAACAAAAGGTTGTGGGCAAAAAACAGTAAATTTCACGCAATTTCACTATTAAATCATTTAATATAAAACCAATTGTTACATAAATTTGGTGCCATACAACAGTAATAGTTATTGTCATGATAATTTTGAATGAAGGCTTCTCTGAAGCAAGCATCAAGTTTCTTCAGTGTCATTGTTCTATAGTGGGGGTAATCCTAACCTGGAAGCAAGGTAATGTAGTGATTAGGATCCGCGTAGCCTTCACATTGCTACCAGGTTAGGTTTGCCTCAACTATATATATAGTGGTATTTTTTCGTTATCATCTATGCCAATAATTGATGATCTGGGCTAAGTAAGGAGATATAGGATTGCATCACAAGCGACTTGTATGTCGTTAAATGTAAATTAGTTTAGGAAAACGTAATATTTAAGTGGTTATAATTAAATCGACTCACAAATTAATGCCAGAGAGGAACAAATATAAATTTTTAGTGCTAATCGCCTAAAGTTTAAACTTTTAAAGGTTAACCTTTTTTTTTAGTATGGAGCGTTTTTATGAAAAAAATAAGGTGAAGTTTCGTGATAATAACTTCTTACTGTTTCTGAAATACAGTTACACTAAAAAGAATGAGATAAAAAAAAATTGAAAAGAAAGAAATAGAATCGACGTCAAAATTGCTCTGAAAAGTTAAGAATAATTTTATTCTTTAAATACCATCGATAATACTTTTAAACATAATTTTGGAAGTTGGCGCAGAACCGATAGATAAAATCATTCACAGCCATAATTCAACTACAACTATAAATTCAACCGGGTCCAGTTTATCCATTACTACATACATTATGCATTGATAACAGCATATTTGAGTAACGGTATAAATAATGTTTCATTCCTAAGTTTGGATGATTTTCTGAAAAAATATAAACGACGCATGGTTACACTGGACTTTACTTTTTGCCCCACCTCGTCCTACTAGTACTCCTGGTAGGACAGCATGATTTAGAAAAACTTTTCAATGAAAGCTTACCTAGAACCTTATCTTTAAACGCGTTTAACTCAAAACTTGAAAATTCCACTTACATTCCTTTGCTTCTCACTGCCTCAAATGATGGTGCATATTTTTTTTTTACACTTTGATGTAACGTACGCTATATAATTCACTACATCTATTTAATTGTATCTATTTATTCTCCTTTCTTTTGAGAAGAACTTTAAACTGTTCCTTTATTTCTTTTCATTCAGGGGAAACCAAATGAGTTCCAATTTCTGATAACATGAACCTTTTACTGATGGTATTTTTTTGCATGCTAGTTAAAAAGCAATTAACTTATTATTTTGTTCCAACTTAATCATGTCTTGTCTTAAACTAATTTAATGAAGTGAAATAATAAGATATGATCTAATTTGAAAAAAAAAAAAAAACAATTACACCAAAAGGTGTTTTTATGCGGTGGATAGGGACCGCATGAAAAAAAAAATGTTCGAAACTTCACGAGTAGCTTTAATAAGTTGTTTTCGTAACACAGATCAAAAAAGCTTTTTTTTTTACGCTGTGGATAGGGACCATATAAAAAAAGTTTCCCGTAGAAAATCACCATAAAGTTATTTATAAACGGAATCAAAATAAACCAAGTGATGATAATTTTTGCCGAGTACTCAGACGAAATTTCCCGAATAAGGAATTTTTTGGGAGGTCACAGTGACTTCCCTTCGGGATGCCTCTGTTGTCACTTGAGATACTACCTCGCACTCAGTCAAAAAATAATTTTGTCAATTAAATCCGAATCTGAATGAAATTTTAATATATCGCATAAAAAGTTTGCACAAAAAAAGTCGCAAAAAAGAAAAAAAAAATCGCATAAAAAAAGACAGTTTAAAAGCAGGATTGGGTGCATTGTGTTTTATCCCTTCGTTGAAAAACTCTTACATTTCTCAAACTTGCAGCATTTTTGACCAGTAGTGAAAGCGAACAACTAGCTTTTGCTGCACCACAATGTGATTACACTTATACACCATGAATTGGCGACAGAAAATATGCCCTATCTGTTAGCGCAAAATACAACACGTTTTTGCAGTGTACATTGTAAAATTGTTTATAGTGCGTTTCAACAAAAGTTAGTACCGATTTCCTGTCTACACATGATGGTGAATAATTTTGCCATAATTGGTGTAAAATATGCTAGTCTTAAATTGTGGTAGGATCGACGACTATAAAACCTTTTTGAACCGAGAACAAAAATACAAAAAATAAAATCTCATTTACTGGTTCAGTGGCGGACAGAAAACGAGAAAGACTACCAATTAGATGGCTTGACTCGGTTGAAAAAGTATTTCATAAAAGAAACTGGAAGAACCTTGCAATCAAAAGGGAATGATAACAAAGTGGAGTTAATCATTGCATTGTAGGCTCAATGAATGACATCAAAAGTAACTCTTGTAGTTGAAATATCGACCCCCTCCCCTCTAGAATCTGTTTATTATTAATACGCGTATTTTATAACAATTATTGCCAGAACATTAATTTTGAGAAGAATATACTAAGTAATAGTATTAATGATGCAAAGAAAAAAAGAACCAGCATTTTTTCCCTTGTATTTTTTATCTTTTGTGCGATACTTAACATATTTTAAGCAACAATTAAATTTCGTATTCTTCACAATAATTTTATTTCCATAGTACAGTTATTTTCATGCTCATAAAATTAAAAAAAAAGCAAATGGCATATCCAGAATTTCTGACATTTGTTACAAATTGTGCAGTAAAATTTTTATTTTGTGTTGCTCGTATTTTCGTGGAAGTTTTACTAATTTTCATTTCACAAACTGTAAAAAGAGAACAACTTTCAACCACATAATTTAAATATAAATTATTATATTACATATTTGAAAGAAATATCGCACATAACAGTTACAAAAATAAAAATAATTAACCATACATAATACTTAATTTTTTTTTTTATTTTATTTATTTTTTTTTATAGTATACGTGTTTTATCAGAAGAACGGAAGGAAAAAAGCAAATATATTTATAGGATTTCTCTTCTCCACAAAACTAACCACCTCCCACTTATTTGCAGTTCAATGACAGCTTTTGTTTTAGTGCAAAATCACCTCAAATTTAACTTTTTCTCAAAAATTAAAACTTGCCGTAAAAACTTTAAAGATCCCTCAATTTTAAGGTTGAAAGCTTGCAAATTTTGAAAATGTGTTGATAATGCTTATAATTGCAATAGATTTTTGGTTTTGAGTTCATATTTATGCATCTATCAATTTGTTAGAAACAACAATAAGCAAGGGTAATAAGTTAGACTACGTATTTAAAAAAGAAAATATCAAATATATTTTTTCTTTTCACTTGTCTTATTTGCGCAATATTCAAAGTTTCTGAACAATTCAAAAAACCTTTTTAACCATAAAAGTAATATGTCTAAAAATGCTTAGGGATTTTTTTCTGAATTACTTTGGTACGTCCGTTACTAATTGTCCCAAATTGTAGGCTTACTTTTTGTTTCAGTTGTATAACATTATACTGAAAAATAATCATTATTTGATAAAAATAATTGGGTAAAGTCATTGGGGTAACAGACGTACCAGTACGTCCATTACAAAATTAGGCATTTTTAGATCTTCCATTCTTTAGATGGTTTTAGATTATTTTTATATTCTAAATACATAAAGCTTTTGTTTTTATCAAATCGTCAATGATTTTATTTTAAAGTTAAAAAATATATATATTAAAAAAATCCCATAAAAAAGTAGATTTAGATTGAAAAAATAAATTTGACTTTTTATCTTGGTAATGTTTTTAATATTCATTTACACATTCTTGCTCTCGAAATGATTTGCAGATCAAATTACTGAAAAAGCCACTAAAACCCTCCTTAATTCATGTGTACGGTAAATACGGTTAAAGTCCAGAAAACTTGTATAGCAAAGTGCATGTGAACAAAGTTGTTTCACAGGTGGATTTCTTGAGTTTTATTTAAAAGTCAAAAGAAAATTCAAAGTGCTTACTGTGGAAATACTTTGTACACTAGATATGCATGGATCCTATGTGTTTGTTTCTGACTGTTTAGATTATGGAAAGAGTTTATTCCTATCTCAGTAATTGAAGAGTGAATCTTTTCAGATGAATTTCACACATTTGAAAAATTAAAACATTCTCAAAATAAAAAGGGGGGGGGAGCTTCAAGTTCAAGGCATAGTTAATTCAGAATTTGTTTCACGTGCAATGGAGGTCAAACCAAAAATGCATAAGTTATATGTTGTAATTCCAGACTTTGATAAAAAATTAATGAGGTTCGATAACAGCTGTACCTAATATCCTAAGACTACATTACATAAAAGTATAAAAGACTATCAAATCTTTGCACCTGGTGAATCTTCAGGAATAGATAAAATGAAGGAGTGGAAAATTAAACAAAACAGACTGAAGAGGATGAAAATGATCCTAATACTAAACTAGTATGTTGTGGCCATCACGAAACTTTCTTCTATATTTTTCTTTTTTTTTCTGATCCCTCCCCATGCTTGACGAGGAAGCAATATTCCCAGCAAAAACGAAATTACACATGCAAAAACTTGACGACCATCCCAATGTCTGAATTATTGCAAAAGCAAAGCAAAGAGCGAAAATTGAAAGTTATTTTAAAAGCCTTGCTTGAATTAATTACAAATATTTTATTTGTTTACAAACATAAGATAGCAACAGTTAAAAATTTTAAATCATTGAGATAATATTTCCGATCATTTCTATACAATTAAAATCACGAGAAATACGCAGACGACAATCTATTACGATTTATCTTTCTTATTGTTGCATTAATAAAACTATTTTTATTCGCTAAAAAATAATGATAATAAAAATAAATCAGCACCTCTTGGCGCGATTGGCGCCAAAATTGAACCAAAGCCTGTTTACATATGGATTCACATATATTCCAAATTTCAACCAGAACGTAGCATTACTTCTTGATATAGGGCACTCACAATGGAAAAAAAGAACGGGCAATTGCGCTACCCCCTTTTTAGCTGTTGACACCAAAATAAAATCAGCTCTTATACCCACTAAGGGCTACTTGCCGATAAATATTTCTTTCATTCCGTTCATTATTTCTTGAGATACAGCAGTCACAATTGACGACAAAAAACGTTCTATAGCTCAATCCCCATTTGAGTTATTGACACCAAAATTGAATCAGCACCTGTTCCTGTTAATGGCAACATATCGACCAAATTTTGTTTGATTCCGCCAGTTACTTCCTGAGGAATAGCAATCACGCGTAACTCAAAAAACGCCCCATTGCTCCACCCCCCTTGAAGGAATTCGCGCCAAAAACCAATGGGCACAAGTTCACATAGGGGCACATATGTGTACCAAGTTTCGTTCGATTTCATGCGGTAGTTTTTGCTGTAGAGCGGCCACAAAAAACTGGTCACACACAGACGTGACACACATACACACACACATACACACACACACATACACACAGACAGACAGACATTTTCCAAAAATAGTCGAAATGGACTCAGCACACCTCAAAACGTTCGAATCCGTCAAAATTCGAAATTCGAAAATTTGCACGAATCCAGTACTTTCTTCTATATATTAGATATAGAAGAAAGTAAAAATTAGGGTCGATTTGTCAATGTTAACATTGCAACTATAAATACAAAGAACTGTATTCATAGCTGAACTTACGAATCTGACGTGGTGGATGTTGGGTATAAGGTGCAATATTTAAAGAAAACTGAAAACAGTGAGATATTTTTAGACAACGGAACTGTATATTATTATTCCATTATACAACTACTTTATTATGATAGTGTTGATACTATGGATCTATTTAATGTTTTAATTATTGACAACCAAATTCAACATCATTTTTAAAATCCCGTATTAAAATTTTGATTTAATCATACACGCCTTTTTTTATCAATGGTTTTTTGGAAAAGGTACGTCCGTTACCGATACAAAATATTTTTTATCATGATAATAAAAAAATTTTCTTGACAAATTTTGATTGTTTTTGATCATAGAACACTTAAGTCTGTAAGAGAAATATTTTTTTTTTTTACTTGTGAGATGTAGTAAATCAGAGAATTTTGATCAACACTAGCGTTCTATTGAAAGTCTTGTCCAAAAATAGTACGTCCGTTACCATTCACAAAAATGTATAGTTCTCAAATTTATTTTATGCATGAGGACAAAAACTTGCACAGGGCAAAAGAAAATGTTGGGCTTGATCTAAACTTGCCAAAATTTTAACCACCAAATCAATAAATGAGCTGGAAAACACAATGAATTGCTGTATTTTTCTTGCAAATGGTATGTCCGTTACTTTGCGTTTGTCCTTTATGTAATCCGTCACGAGAAATCGCTCTCAAATCTAGTGCAGATTTAACGTCTGTATATGTCTGCATAGTGATTGCAATACTGGTATACCGGTATACCGAATACCGGTATTTCGAGCAATATTGCAATTATTGTACTACCGGTATTTGCTGAGATAAAATACCAGTATTTTCGGTATTAGTTGAAAATACAAATGGTTTCAAAGTTAAAGAATTTTCAATTTAACTTATTAAAAATCTACTTATATATTAAATGTACATTTTTTTTCTATGATAGAAAACCAAAATCAATCTATTGATGTAAAAATTTGGCTTCAAAAGCAAGAACCAATAGAGTGTCCTTAAACAAAAGTTTCGGAAAGATTGCAAGTTATGAATTTAAAATAATAATAATAATCATAATAATACCCATACACACAATACAAAGGAAACACACCCACCCACACACAAAAGGATTTATCCAAAAAAATTGGTCACGAGACCGAATAATTTGAAGATGAAGGACTTCTAATTAATTAGAGGGGGTGTATCACGCATTGTTAACAGTACCACCCATCTGCCTGAATTCTGATAGAGTATTTTCAATTGTAGAAAAGTTTAGCACTAAAATGTGTTCCAGGATTAGAGACAATTCAATAGCTGAATTATTTTTACTATTATTGATTTGTTAATACCTTTTCATGAATAATGCAATTTTTGTTCAAAAATATGAAATGTTTCAACGAAACAATATGTTTCAAGCATTTTTGAGCAATTTCGAATGCCGGTATTCCGGTAAAGGGAGAAACAAAAATTTTCATCGAAAAGTCACTCCTTGTGGCTTATAACATTTCTGCTCCGAACCCTTCAATTCAAGTAAGTATATAAAAAATATTTAATTTAAGTTTTTCTTTAGTTATAAAAAGTTTAGTTCTATACTTTTTTTTCAATAAAAATCTCTTTTAAATACATATAAAAGCATTATTAAACACCATTTCTTCTTTTTTTTTTTTACTGAGGTCTAGTTTTAGAATCAGCAGGCAAGATTTTAAAATGAATCATTTAAAATAGCCCCCCTCCCATTGCACTGAAATGTTAAGATCTAAGATGTGAAGAAAACCGTACAAAACAGTTACGTGTGTGACAGCTTTCATCAAGTCCTATTTAATATTTTCTATCAAATGAATTATTAAGATAAAAATTAAGTTACAGTACATGTCTTATGTACGTCGTTAACTTACAATATGAGATAATTTTCTCTTAGTTCTTAAATTTTATATTCTAGAAAAATTTCACTACTTTATGCGCTGCGTGTGGAACCAAAACAAGTTGTCTGAGCACTTTCTAGGAATAATTATTTTGTAAAAGTCTTAAATTTATGTTAGAGTTGTAAATTTATGATACATAACTATAGTGGAGCATTTGTTTTAATGGCATTTTTTAAAAATGTGATGATTAAGAATAATGTGACTACAGAATTTATCTCACTAACAGTCCGTTTTTTTTTTTTTTTTTTTTGCCGCTCTGTGGACTGACAAATGTTGATGACAATCTGATATGAAAAAATACTTTTGTCTGAAATATGATGTTGAAATTAGAAAGAACTGACAATTTTTTAACTAAAAATAATGGTTTTTTTTTTTTTTTTTTTCATTTTATGTGAAAAAAATCATTCTGGCAGGACCATTTTTCTCGGAATCATCCTAATTATACTGAACTTTTAACTCTATTTTCTACGGGATGGGAAACGGGATGTTCCTTTTGTTCTAATCATAACCCACGTAATTGAATCTGATTTTTTTCCTAGCGAATGATTTCAATCTTCGTAAATCAAATATAATTGCGGAGCAGTTCTCGGGGGCTGGTGAGCGTTAACGAGCAGCCCCCGAGTTCTCAAATAAATAGTACATTTTATATTTTTCCATTTCCAAATTTTTTGGGATTCACAAGAAATATAATTTTGGGATTACACATACCCCTCCTTACCCCGCCCACCATACAAAGTAATAACCTCAGCAGTTGGTAGTAAATCAGCTTACACATAATAAATTCTGTTGAATATGGTACAGTCGAACTCGCTTATAACGAGCCCTGGTTTAACGAGAACTCGGTTTTAACGAACTCGGTTCACATTTATTCCAAATTTCATCCAGAACGTAGCAATATTTCTTGAGATATGGCACTCACAATGGAAAAAAAAGAACGTTTGATTGCGCCACCACTTTTCAGCTGTTAACAACAAAATAGAATGAGCTCTTATACCCTTTATGGACTACTTGTCGATAAATGTTTGTTTGATTCCATTCATTATTTCTTGATCATCAGTCACAATTTACGACAAAAAACGTTCTATAGCTCAACCCCCGTTTGAGCTATTGACACCAAAATTGAATCAGCACCTGCACCTGTTAGGGGCGACATATGGCCCAAAATTTGTTTAATTCCGCCAGTTAATTCCGGGAGAACAGCAGGCACGCATAACTCAATAAACGTCCCATTGCTCCAACCCCCTTGGAGGAATTCGCGCCAAAAATTAGTGGAAACAAGTTCACATAAGGGCACATATGTGCACTAAATTTCGTTTGATTTCATGCGGTAGTTTCTGCTGTAGAGTGGCCACAAAAAACCGGTCACACACATACAAGACACACACAAACATACAGACATTTTCCAAAAACGGTCGAAATGGACTCAGCACACCTCAAAACGTTCGAATCCGTCAAAATTCGAAATTCGAAAATTTGCACGAATCCAATACTTTCTTCTATATATTATGTATAGAAGAAAGTAAAAATGAATGAAAGCGACGACGATAGCAAAAATTGTGAAAAATTTGAAGCTGAACTACCATTAACATACAATGTCTTTTGATATGCAGAAAACCGTGTTTCGAATCCAGGGGTGAAAATTACAATGTTTTGGCCAATGAATGTTCCCCAAAAGACAGCAATAAGGCATGAAAAAGAAAATAAGATAGTTTAAAGGTATTTACCCACTTTTTTGGCACAGGAGATAAATTGAAAACAAGCAAAGCACGTATGTAATAATTTTAATGATTTTTTTTTTGCAAACCCGTTTTTTACGAGCACTCGATTATAACGATCAAATTTCTTGGTCTCTTACTCCCCCCCCCCTCGGTTCCCCTCGTTATAAGCAAGTTCGACTGTAGTTGGAAATTGCATTGCGACCTCGAAACAAAACTTCACCCCCCCCCCGTAAGGAACTCTAAATTCACCAGAATGAATTCAAAATAAACAACCAACGAACATCAAGTAAATTTCAGAACATGCACACACACACTGGAAGCCCACAAAAGCTTCCCCCTGGAAAAGCACTGTATTCATTCCCCCTCCAGACACGGTGGCTTGCTGCTGAATTTTCACGCCTATTCTCCAGAACTCTTACATGGTTGGTTTTGAGATTTAAAAAAGAAATCACGCTAAATCGAGGAGGGGAAGCAGAATCTTGGTTCGTACTTAAATTTAAGCCGATCCCTTGTTGGTGGCCATGCATAATTCATGGTCCAAAGTGTGGCGCTGAATTTTAAAATACGCGCTGTTTAGAAAGCCACGTTTTTCTCCGAGCTACGGTGCCAGTGATGAAAAGCGGTTTTAAGAATTTTTGCGCATCATTTTGTGAGAAGTAAATGGGAAAATAAAGTAACACATTTATTTGCTGAAGTTAATTTGAAGTGATATTTTCTTTTGAAAAATACTTCTACTGTAGAAATTTGATTGCTTTTTAACCCATTTTGAAGCTGATCGTATCGTTCAGTCTCTGCATCTGTTTTGTAAGTAAGTTACAGAAACTACAGACATATATAATAATTATGTTTAAAAACTCCGCATTGGTAATTTAAACATTCGCTGTGTAGTTTATGTGTGAGGTTGTAAGCCCTCATTAGCGTTTTAATAATTTGACCAAGCATTATCGCAGAGTTTAATCCATTAGCAGGTTAATCGTAAAGAGCAATTTCTCTCCGTTTGTGCAATAACAAAAGAACCTAAATTAAAGATAACTTATTCATTCTTGGTTAAACACATTTTCAAATTATAAAAGCATACTAAGTTAACTACAAGTGAAAGTAAGCTCTAAAACGAAATATATAGGGCGTTTATAAAATCTTTTATTGATATAGAACATTTATTAAAAAAAAAACGCTTTAAGATTTCACATAGTTTTTTTTATTTTGACCCTTATGTCATCTCAACCCCCCTAGCTTCCACCATTTATACGAGAATCAGTCCATAAGTAAGGTTAGTAATAGTTAGTAAAAGTAAGATAAGTAAGGTTCTCATCAATTTTACAAATATACAGCACTGTCTATTCTCATTGAAATTTACATCGTCGGTAAGAACAAACGTTTCTCTATTTTTATACATAATCGCCATCTTTTTCTGTGCATTATTGTCGTCGGTGCCTTAACTTCTATATCGAGTGTCACAGAATTCCATTGCCTGAGTGGGGCATGACAGTCAACAAACCACGTCATTCTTGATTGCAGTTCGGAGCTCTAGTCTAATGATTACCATTTGTTTCCTAAGTTTAAGGAACACTTCGATGGCCAACGTTTCCGTAGCGGCGACGAAGTCAAAAAGGGGGTGAAACGCTTGCTCAACGAGTTGGGGGGTGGAATTCTATGACATTTGATACAGAAATTAGGGTGTCGTCGACAATAATGCACAGAAAAAGATGGCGATTATGTATAAAAATGGAGAATAGTTTTTCTTTCGAACGATGTAAATTTCAATCAGAACAGACAAGACAGTGCTGTATATTTGTAAAATTGAAGGGAACCTTACTTTTGGATCGTCCCTCGTACAATATTAGGTAAACGCGTGTCAGTAGAGATAACATCGAAAACAGAAAATGACATTTATAAAAAAAAAAAAAAAATAACGGGGGGGGGGGGGGGGGAAGGGCACAAGAAAAGTTTCGAGGCTCTTTGATTTTAGCACATATTATCAATCCTAATATGACAGTTTATCAACTCATGATAGGACTTTTATAACCAAAACCTCACTCCTAGAAGGTAAATTCTGGCTGAGCTAGTGCCTGGCGTGAAGTTGAAAATTGTCTAAATCTTTTCAAAACTACGATAGGTGCACATGTTTTGGACAAAAAAAAAATTGAGACAAGGATCGAATTCAACAGTGCAAGATGCTCCGTGTAATTGTAAATAAATGGCCCATAGTTGCAATAACCAAAAAAAAAAGGGGGGGGGAGGAGACTAATAAATTATACTGCTATCAACATATCAAATTCAAATAAAGGTGTAAAGCAGGCTTAAATATCAAAGATTTACACCTGAAACATTAGCCATAAATTGTATTAGGAGCTTTATAAACACGTTATATTGAACGAGAGCAACGGGCCGAAATTTCGAATAATCAGGTTGACTCAATTGAGTTGTAAAAACAACCAATTATGATTTAATACTACTTTTAAATGTGAAAAGAAGCGAATGAGGTAAAGTGCCAAGGGTTACGTATCATCAGGTCGGATTGTAAGTGAATATATTTAGAGTATAATAAAATAACGCAGTCAAATCAAGAAAACATTCTATTGGTCAATGATGGCCAACAATAGAAAACTGAAGAACTTCTCGTTGGCTTTGTTTAAGAATTCAAGAATACTATAATAAATTTCAATGCAGACAACTATTTGACTTTGTTTGACTGAAATTCATATACATTTATAAACATTGATGAAGAAAAATTTTATGAGTGTTTTTTCCTTCCTTTCAAACTGTTTATACGTAAAATCAGCATCTTCATTTACATTTGAGGTTATAACTCAATAGTTTGAACTAGTTGAACTAAATCAAATGCTTAAAAAAAAGAAGACAGCCAGATAGAACAAAGAATGCAGTTGCTATCAGTGAACGCAAAGAAAAGACATGGAAGAGGGAACATGGTAGAGTATGTGCGATGTGCTCGCTTAATGAATAGTTGAAGGCCATTTATTACGAATTGCCCTAGGTCATTCAAATAACTATACATTATGTATTTATTTCTCTGGAGTTAATTTCAACTATTCGTTTATTCCAATGGAATATAATTATATGTATCATCACATTCTCCCCAGTTTGGTAAAAAAAAAAAACCTGGCTAAATACTTAAAATTGAAAGTCAAAGGGGCAGCTAAAGATTTTATTTGATGTTGTTGAAGTTCTGTATGATAAATAGGCTTGGTAAGAGGTAACTTTCCCACATATAGGCGTTACATATTTCTCAATTTCATTTTTTTCCTCCACCCTAGTGCATACCCTATAATACAAACTAATTTTGTGTCAAAGGTACTAACTAATTTTGTGTCAAAGGTACTAACTAATTTTGTGTTAAATTTCATGAAAATCGGTCGAACGGTCTAAGCGCTATGCACGTAACAGACATCCAAACAGAAATCTCAACAGATATCCAGACTTTCAGCTTTATTATTAGTGAGATTCTACAAATTTGAGGTTTCACCTCTAAATGCTAGCGACAAATTCCATGATATAAGTACGTTTTCATTAATAGGACATTGACTTAGCCTACAGACTTAACGAACAAAGTCTTTCATTTGTTAAGTCTGTATGTAGGCTTACGTTCGTCGACTTCTGTATAAAATCTCGATTGGTAGACGTCATGGACCTCCTCACAAGGTATCTTACTTTATTCCACAGAATTTCTCTGCAGTAATATAAAACAAATTAATTTCTACTTTCTGAATAGTCCAGACTTGCATGTACATGAAAAATATATTTTACCATAATTATACCACCATATATATTACCACCTTATATTTTACCATATATATTACCACCTTATAATTATTTTCCATAGTTTAAATTTGCAATAAACTTTTGATATTTTTACTGACTGTAAAACTCATTCTCTATGAGCTTGGTAAAGTATGTCCGATGTTTACATTCAGAAGATCTCAGTCAAAACTTAAGATTTGCAGTAAGATTAAAAAAAAAAAATCACATATAATATTGTCCGTTTTCCACGAGAAAGCACTCGACTCCTCCTCCGTCACGTGGTATCCGATGATTCTATTTTGCTGTTTTCGGCAGAAGGTATATTCGGGTCATAGCATTTTGTTGTAAAAGCAGCAGTTTTTAAAATACTATAAGAATACTAAAATGACAACAGACAAGTGAAGCAAGTGATGTAAAGGACACTAACATTTTTTTTGCACATTAAAATGCACGCCCAAGTTAAGACTGTCTGTTTGTCTAATTAGAAGCGCATGGATTTCTTACCGATCACTTCCGCGTAAAATGGAGCTCAGCGTGGCGGGGCGAAGTGCCTTCTCATGAGAAATGGACATTACCGATGAATTCGTATGACTTTGCGGATAAGTTCTGACGGCGTAGAATCATTAATAAAGTATCAGCATTATACTGATGAGTTCGTATGCCTTCTGTGGATAAGTTCTGACGACGTAGCATCATTCTTACGTTAATAATAAAATATAACGTATAATAGGGATGAATTCGTATGCCTTTTTTGGAAAAGTTATGACAACGTATCATCATTCTTGCATTTGTAAACTTATTTTTAAGACTGATAAATGTGTTTTTATGTTACACTTAACAGAATTTGATTGTACGGATTACTATCTGATCCATACGAAATAATTGCGCTCGAGCACACAAATTTTTCATATCCAGCTCGAACATTTTTCATATCCTATTATTCTCAGAGAACGTAGTCTGGGATTTAACAGTGCACAAAATTTTACATCTCAATTCACCCAAATAACGCGAAAGATCTAAAAGTTGAAACATTGAAGCTATATTTCCATTTACCCTAACTGACCCTAAAACCACGAGGGGGTTTCAAAAAGTAAGGAAAAAAGAGTTCTGACGGATGTGAAGATTCTCTATTTCATTTCATCACAAAATTTTGCATTTCATTTTATCGAAAGGAAGGGAAAGCTCTTGGCATTTGCTTGCATTCCTATTGATTCCTGATCGGTTTATAATTTTATCATTGGTGTTAGGCTAATCCGCTATTTTTATCTTTTAAGCTGCATGCTTATCCGCTCTTGGCTTTTGTCGGACGTCTTTTCATCCATAAGCTCATTACTTTTTGCATTGAAAAAGGCGTTCCCTATAATGCCGAAACACGTGTAATTGGCAAATTTGTGCTATTTTTAACGTTGTTTTTCTTACTTTACTGTTCAGCACAAAGGTATTTCTTTATCTTACACTCCTTACATTTCTGATCTCGCACCATGTGGCTTCCATCTCTTCGGACACTTTTAAGAAGCATTTTGAGGCCCAACATGGAAGAAATCATCGTCAAGAATGTGGAACCACATCAAGATAGCTTGCTGAATCGCAGCATCTATTCTGAACTGCTGAGCTCGCGATTCGAACGTTTGACACGTTGTGGACCTAAAACTTTTGTCATAGATTGAATGTGAGACAAAGTTAACTATCTGAAGAATTTTTTTGGTTTTTAGTTGGAAGTGTCTGGGAATTTTATCTGGGCTTTACATTAGCACTTTGCCTGGTATTCACATTTCAGCCTAATAGATCAAAAGCATAATATTCGAAATTTTCCAGTTGAATAACTAAGTTATTTGAATATTTTACCAAAAATTTTTGAAACAGTTTATTGCTTAACTAATAAAATTTTTTCCATTTGGTACTTATTTTCGCTAATACTGAAATTTTCTAGACGAGTGACTGAACTCTTTTTGAATGTTACTTCCTTTATATTCTTTTTGGGTTAGATAAACTTATCTAATTTTTTGTTTTGTTTCATAAATAAATCATTTTCTGAGAGAAAAGATAACAATAGGTTGTACAGAGTAACGTGAAAGCAAAACAAATGAAATGGCAGACAGTGATGGAATAAGGGAAAACATCATTCTTTGTTAGTGGGCGTTTTGCGCATGTCAGTTTTGTCTGCCTCTGAGATGACTGTCAACAGATAACGAGACAAAACATGGGAAAGCAGGGGTTGGACTATAGCTGGCGATCAAAGAACCCTGTATCTTTCTTCTTTGTAGATTTGATAGACGACACACCCTGTCCAAGATCATTTTTCGGTAGTTTATATGCAGCATGTATCACCATTTTAACCTAACTAGTATTTGTGGCAATTAAGGCTGCCATTTATGTAAGTCATGAATTAAGATTTTCTGTGCGAAATTCGGTAAGATTTCACAAGAAACTTGAAGTTTCTAGAAAATAATCAGTATTGAAGAGATACAGTATTGAATGAAATTCTTTGGCATGAAAAAATATTTTTAAGCATGGTAAGTTTTAGTCATTTACTGGAGATTATCACCAGGAGTGGTAAAAATCTTCGACGGATGGTGCATAGTAGTAGCACCCTTAACGTTGAAGAGTTTGCTGATTCGCATTTCGAAATAATGACAAAGTAACGAAATTTGTTGAGAAACAATCCTAATGTGTTTTTTAGTAAACATTATTTTGTATCCTATTTATTTCCTTAAATTTAATCAGTAGAAGTGCATATACCTCCATCAAAAGCCATATCTTTCAGATAAAAATTGAAATTAGAAAAAAGCAGGAAAAAACACTTTAACACGCTCGTAAAAACCGTTCTTGGAAGCACATTGTGTTTCGTTTGGGATAATGATTGCAATAAGTTTGCGAGTTGCAGTATTTCGACATTTAGTGTCAATACTAATCATGGAATTTATCAGCGTTACTATCTTCACTAGCGTTTCTAGCGTTTACTGTAAAACTCCTAAACGTTAGGTTTTGTGAAAATCATACACTGTGAGAAAATTCCGAAACGTCACAGTTTTTTTCCGGCAACGTTCCGGGATTTCACTGTTTACCACCAGTTTTCAGTGAAAAATAAGTATTTTGGCGAACAAGTTTCTTGATTTGCTACAAGTTGCATGAATACAGGCTTCTCACTGGTGTGAAACATATATTTTGACAAACGCATGTGCAAAGCCTTAGGGATTTTTTTGTCGGATTTGTCCAAACTGCTTCGTAAAATGTTCTCAAAGTAGATGTTTTGCCGAATTGGCGATGTTTGTCGCTGCATTGCTAATGTAATTGTTTCTATAAGGCTTCCAAACTCTGGAGGGAATTTCGATGTGTATATGTATATAAACGAGATTCCGTGAAAAACGAGGTGGTGCGAAAAATTTTAATTCTTTAAAGGGTTCTGCGAGTCGAAAAAAGTAGTGAGAATCCCTACGTACGCAATCTTATGATCCTTCCCCAAGTGAAGCGTGTCTGCCTGGCATAGTTGTCTTTTGATTTTTTCTTCCCTCACTTGACTTTCTGTCAATGGGATGTTAAAATTACCACACACGATATGTAATTTATGCTTTTTGTTGATTCATTTGAAAAAAAAAAAAAAAAATTCTCATCAAAAAATAGCTTCAGCTTTGATGGCATCATCTATCTTCTCAAAACTACTCATACTTTTGCTTTCTATTACGCACAGGTACAAATTGTCCTGCCAATATAATAACTTCTTCCAGCAACTTCACCAAGAGCGCAGCACGCCAATTCCATTTCCTGGGAAATGCATTTAGGGAGGCGGAGCGGATATGCGGAACTTCCGCAAAGCGGACGGAAGGACAGATCCATCTTCCCATCGCGTGATGCGCTCAGAATGAAAGTTGCAGTCACGTGATATTATCTGCTCTCGGATAATGTATCCATACAACTAACCAGAGTATTTTAAAGGTTCTTAATGGATGGCCATTTTCTGGATTGCCAGTTACGATCGACGTATTTGATGGTGAAAAGATACACGATGTTGGTAATCAAATTCTTACATATACATGAGGATTAATTTAAAAGTACGTTAAATAGCAAATATTACTTGCTAGAAAATCTCCCGTCAAGGCATGACGGGTGAAAATTGCTTCTACATTTGAACGAAACAATGACCTGTTTGGTGATATTTTGAAAGTTGAAATTATAACCCAAACTCCAGTGGATTAACCCTAAACTCCAGTAATCAGCGTTCATTGTTGACCACTTTTTCGTTTCTTCATCCCCCTGAAATGACACAGTCTTACCAGTAAAACAGTCAAGGTACCGAATCCAGTTTAGTCTTTTCAAAATAAAGCATTTCTCTAATCCAAAACTTCCCATTTTCCAAACTTAACCAAACATCGACTAACATTGCGTCTTTCAGACTTCACTGACAAAACTTTTCCAGAGAGCGCCTCCGAATCCTCTTCATTTCCCAAACGTCACCAGTTACAGCCTAAATTGGAGTGTTCAATGACGAAAGACTTCCGGAAGAGAGTGACCTAGCAACATTAATTCACCAGAAGTTGCGTAAAACTCCTTCTTAATGACTCCAATTTTGAAAATTTTTCAAAGTAAATCACCAAAGAATTCCTCTCCTAACGTCCCCAAAGATAGTCTCTAATCGTGTTTTCCCGAGTTGTACAACGAAAAACTTAGCGGAGGCACCTAGACCTTCCCCGTCACCTTAACGTTATCACATATAGCATAAAACTGCATTTTTAACCTTTTATTTCCGCAAATTTCTAGAAAAAGCATTCGATCCCATAATATCGCCAGTAAAATCTTGAAATTGACTATAACAAGGAAAAATATTCGGGAAGGAACCTCAACCCCATCTCACCTAACTTTACCACCAAAACGTTCCGAAAATTGCGTTTTTGACATCAATTTTTCAAATTTCTACGAGAGGGTCCTGACCCCCTTCACGCATCCACATCTATTTACTACCTTTCTCCAGCAATAGCCTGGGGTATAGTGTTTATACCCTAGCTTTTATCTTCACTTTTTCAATAGGGAGTCATACTATGTTTACACGCCTCTTTTTGTTATGCGAAAGTATTTTTATCTACCAATGTGATAGTATACTCAGCTTTATATGAGGTTTTTTGCCTGTGCATGGTTTTAGCTACTCCAGACTCATAGGCATAAAGCTAGAGCGCAGCTGAAATCTCTGGATGCTGTAACTGACCTTTCCGGTGTTTGCTTGCAATTTCGTCTTAGCTCTGGTCACGGGGCGGTAATTTTTAGCTTTATTTCCAACTGAGGTGCGTATAGTGTTTTCAGACCTTTAAAATGTTCGCGAAATTATTTATATCCTTCAGTATATTACATATATAAGTTTATTTCAAGTAAAAAGTCGTATTTAAAGACCTAAATTTTTCGGGAGACGGACCCCTTTGTAGAGAAAATTTCATATTGTTTAAACAAGGGAGTTTGTCCCTCTAAGAACGATGCCTCCTCCCCCCACCCAGTCCCCGATTAAGGTTCTAGGCCAAACAGTTTTTCGGAGGTCCCAATGTAGCTAAAACATACAATTTTGGCCACTGGCTAAATTTTTTTAGTCAATTGGGGGCCTCTGAAAAGTGGAGGCCCAATGCCATGGCATTCAGTAATCAGACTCTGCCTCCCCTCCCCCCCCCCCCGAGATTAAGAGTACCCACACAAACGACGAAAAGACCCTCTAAAACACTGACAGGCCAGGGATAAGACAAAATTACATGCAATAATATTGGTAGACCGGTTATGACATCCAGAGACTGCAGCTTCGTTCTTGTTATGGACTCATCTGTCTGGAACAGTGAATAGCCGAACTGGAGGCAGAAGTCCTCTCATTTAAGCTGAGAGTGCCAACAATCTGGTTTGGAACGAAAACGGAATGGAGTTGAATGAAAAATGACAAAACTCACGAGCTGTCTTAGGGACAAAAATGTTTCGGAACCTCTGAAGTATAAGAAAAGAACTAAATAAACTTCTTGTTGAAGGAAGAGCTTAGACAAATTTGTTAAGTGCTTGTTCTGTATTAAAGAGCTGCGTAGGAAAACAGGTCTGGTATCGTTTCGGGTTGATAAAAACCACTGAAAGCATAAACTTAATCCTTACTACAATTTTGCTGTCGAAAGGCCGTAACATCGGATCACTAACTCTTAACACCATCCTGGTAGGTAGCATACTCTTCTTTGAGTGTTTCAGGCGAAAGATGCGTTAAGATAGTGAACTGCGGCAAAATGGCTGAGAGCACTTGTTCTATCTCCAATAGGTAAACAGCGACGAAATGAAATGTTTGGTTTTCTTTTCCTCCCTGCACCGAGTGAGGCCGCAAACAAAAATATACATATCTGCCTAAGTGCAGTGTTATCGGACCTTTATGGAGCAGTTTCAGTTTTCCTTCCCCCGTGCGACGAGATTAAATTAATTGTTTGCATTTAAGTTATGGAAGGGGAAAGCGCTTGCTGGCGCCGTCTGTCGACGCACTTTGGTATCTTCGCACACTCTTGTCTTTCGGCCGGATGTCAATTTAGGGGGAATCTGTCGCTCTACTTTCGCGCTACACTCTATCTCCCTATCTGGTACTCACTCTCTCTTCTGTTGTTTTTCATCTTAATTTTTGGCGGGGAGATAATTTGTGAAAGTTTTCTATTAAAGTCGAAAGGTTATTTCCGCGCAATGGGGATGTAAGGGGGGTATAAGAGGTACCGTTTCTCGCGCGAAACGGGGTTTAAATTAATGGGTGCTGGAGTGTTATTTGGTTTGGAAAATTTTCCTCTCTCTTGGGTAAATATTTCGGGGGCGGTAGTGTGTGCGGGGTAGCTACAGTACTTGAAAAGGCAGGAATTTCCGAAAAGTTTTGAATCAGAAATTACAGTCTGGAACATGATTTATAGCTCGAATTTGCTTGTTAATTTCGAAGGAAATGGGGAAATTGTGAAATCAAAAGTTTCAAAAAGGATTTGCTGAGGAAGAAGGACTCAAATTGTGAAAGTTTAAAGGTCACACAGTGTGTCAAATTTATTTATTTATTAGCATAATTTAAAAATGGGTTATTTTTATTTTGGAATAAAATAAACAATTACTACGGATCGAAAGTCGTTAATTCATTCTCTTTAACCTTATGAAAGGGAGAGGTAAAAAAATCTAATAATAGTAAACTAAAGAGCCTTTGACTTTTACCAAATGTTAAAAAAAGTATTCACTTACATGTAATAAAACTGCCGTGGTCAGGCAAACGGCAGTATCTGCAAAAGTGAGTTTACGAGATATTTGAAGAAATGTATTTAGGGATTCAATACTAAAAAAAAGGGGAAATGTCGAAATTTGTTTTTTTTTATCCCCCCCCCCTTTTTTTAGCGAAAAGAAATAAACGAGCTTGTGCAGTAAAGCCAACGTACAATAAATGACAAAATAAATAACTAAATAAATAAATAAAATAATAATAATAATAATCTTTACTCATAATAAAGCTGAAAGTCTCTCTGTCCGGATCTCTGTGACGCGCATAGCGCGTAGACGGTTCGGCCGATTTTCATGAAATTTGGCACTAAGTTAGTTTGTAGCATGGAGGTGTGCACCTCGAAGTGATTTTTCGAAAATTCGATGTGGAGATGAATTTTCTGCAAAAATCATTGTTTTGTCATGAACCATTTTATTGTCATACATTTTTGAAAACAGTCAGTCTTTTTCAGGACACCCTGTAGATGTTCTTACTCAGCTGCAATTGCGGTATTTCTCAAGGGGGGACATTTCGATTAATCTTTCGCTACCTGAGCCCGGTAAGAGTTTAATACACTTCAGCCTTGAGGTTTCAGCCCCGTGTTTCTATACCAGCAACGGTGCAAAGTAGCAATTGATTTTGTTTCGTTAAAAAAATTCTGTCCTTGTTGTTCCAGTTTTTCGTGCATTTTTGTTGCCCTTTAAACCTTGAGGGGCGGCGGTCCATGCTGCAAAACCACTAATTTTAAAAACTGTTTCTTAATTTTTCCCAAATTTTTTGAAATCTCTTAAATCCTATTCCTTCAATTATAAAGAACACCAAGAAAAATCAGTACAACAAAAGTATATTTTTCTGTTGACTCAGTTGTTTGTTCAAATCCTCCCAAGTTTTGAACTAAAAATGGGAATTTTTTAAAGAATTAAAAATTTTTAATTAGGGCTAAAACAGTTCTTCATTTTCTGAGAGGTATTCAATCACATTTTTGTAAAACATTTAAATACATTTTTGGTTGCATAAACACTTTTCTTTTTTTAGTCCTAGGTGGGTGGGGACACCACGACCTGCGAAAGAAATTTATTAAAGACAAATCTGTCTAAATGATCAATTAAACTTACTAACAGTGTGCTTTCATTGTATTTATAAAAGTACAATGTCTCGACCTTCAAAGGGTTAAGCGATTTTTGCCATATGTCATGCGTATGTATTTACGTTTTTAGTTAGATACGAAGCATACTTCTTTTACCCAGACAAGAAAAACGTAGAATGCAGAATGAATATTATAGTAATAACTAGAAAGTCGCCCGTTATGGTATGACGGGTGAAAATTTGCTTCTACATTTGAACGCAGCAATTGCCTGTTTGGTGATATTTTAGTAAATTAAGTTTTAACAGTAACTGCAGGGGATGAACCCTTAAGTCCAGTAGATAGCGTTCATTGTTAACCATTTTTTCGTTTCTTCATTCCCCTGAAATGTCACAGTCTTATCAGTAAAACAGTTAAGTTGCCGGATCGAGTAAAGCCTTGTCACAATAAAGCCTTTCCCTGCACGCTAAACTCTACCAAATCATGTTATGAGATTATCATGCCGTGGCGCGAGTTTCATTGCCAAAACACGCGGGTTGTCCGATCATCGGCTATCATTTTCATTAAGGAATTACCTATGTATAATGAGCTGTTGCGTGTTGACTCTCTCCGTCGTGGTTCCAAATGCATATTATAGACCAAATACGTTTTGGATTTATAATAATTACTCAATTCACATTTGGTTCAAATAAAAAACAGTGAGAGTCTTGTGATAAATAAGCACGTGTTTCAAAGTAATGCAACAAAATAAGTACCGTCTGCTCACGGTTGGTGTTGGAAAACTACGAGTTTATTAGATGAGTTTAGACGAGTCTAACTTAATAAAGGAGAGAGGTAAAAAAAGTCGATGCACGTGTTTCGTTCATTTCAATGTGACTCTGCTTAACTTAGAGGCAAACACACATCTGCAAAAGATGGCATCACTGAATGCTAAAAGATACGTCCATTTCCGCCTGTAGACCGGATGTTCATCTTTCCATCATATCGGCTGTCGGATTATAATGTTTTCTTTTTTTTCCTTCTAAAACGTAGCCTGTTCTGTTACAGCTCCTTTGAAAAAAATAATAACTTACGGAATATTAGTGGGAGATGCCTCATTTTTGTACAAAATGTATGTTAATATTTTCTTCATGCATTTCAATGTAAAACGAAAAACTAACAAAAGTGGAGTTGTCCTCTTCTTGCATTGAGATCTTCAGTTCTAAAAGACCTTCATAGGGGAAAAAAAAGTAATCCTGAATAGAGCAACAATGTATAAAGTCACAGTGGGCAAAGGAGTAATGATTCAGCATACTTGGGAAGAAAAATAAATGCATCCGGGTAAATATGGACCCGAACAAGAAAGGACGCAAAAAATTGGGAAATTTAGTGGAGAAAATCTTAGCAGGAGGTCCGCGGGAAAATGTCAAGTGCACATGACTGGCCGTCATCATTCTACAAGTGCGACCGACTCACTTCCCAGGGTGTCTGCCCGGTAATGCGATAACCGTAATCGTAACTGCGGGTGTCTTTTCCTACTGGGATTATTAACTAACTGGAGGGAGGTCTTGTGGCGAGCGGGAAAAAGATATGGCGGGTTCTTGATGAAAGGCATTCGCGAAATGTTGGCATTTATGCATTTCGGCAATGAATGGATGCATTTCCTCTTATTTATGCGCATTTGCAGATGTAGGTAGGCAGACAAAGGGGACGACGGCGCTATTATATATTGTAACGGGAGTGGCCGGTGATGGCTCACTCTAAATGGTGAAAAGTTATTGATCGGTACCACCACGGTTGATCAAAATTCATGAACACTGAAGAATGTGTGAAAACGCGTGGAAAATATATTTTTAAGTTATTAAGATCTATTTTTTTCTATCTAACTTTAACTTTTTAAATATTATTAAGTCGCCTGCCTTGTCTAGTGGTCAGAGAAGTCTGACTGCGATGGGGAGGTCCCGGGCTCGAACCCCGGCTCGTGCATAGATGTACTTTCTCTCTCCTGTCCTTCTCCTTTCTTTGTGCGAATGCGTTGGTGTGCTGTGAATGGTTGCCTACCCTATAAAAGGGTCCTTATGGCATGTGTGTACTGTGGAAGTCGGACTTCATACCAAATTATTGTACAGTTGGAAAAGTGAAGCAGCGCACCCCAAATTGCCAGCATAGCTGGCACACGACAACAACAACAAATATTTGAAATACACCGCCAGCTCAATCAATTCCAGCCGAGGACTGCAGTTTCGTGACTGCATAGGAGTGACTGAGCTGGAGGTGGAAAACCTCTTTAGGAAGCCAAAAGTGCCGAACAAACTGGTATCTAATATAGAATTAGCGCTGACCAGACGAGTGACCGAAGCAATGGTTCGGTTCGACTCTAAGATTGAAGGCAAGGCAGGTATATTCAGTAAGTTATAATATTGTTAAATGTCGACAGATTGGACTACTGATATGGGAAGGTATCTGCAGAAATGAGTTGTTGTTGTTATCTTGTGTCAGCTAGACTGGCAATTAGAGGTGCGCTGCCTCACTTTTCCAACTATGCCGTAATTTGGTGTGAAGTCCGACTTCCACAGTACACATAAGCAATAAGGGCCCGTCTATAAGGTAGGCAGCCATTTACAGCACACCAACACATTCGCACAAAGAAAGGACAAGGACAGTAGGGAGAAAGTACATCCATGCCCTAACCGGAATTCGAACCCGGGACCTCCTCATAGGCGGATTTACGGGGGTGCCAGGGGGTGCGCCGCACCCCCAACAATTTTGGTTGGATTTTTAAAGAAAATTTAAATGAAATATATTTTATCAGGAGAAAATATAAATTTCTCCTCAGGAATTTTGTAAAACAACTTATATTTTTCTACAGCTAAATGCAAGTTAATTTACTTGAAAGCAAACCCAAAAATAAAATACTAGGCAGCTTATTGTGTGACCCGGTAACCACATATCGCCAGTGCGAGAGAAACTGCACTATACGAATTAAAAAGAAGTATTTCTCCATTAAAAAAAAAAAGAAAGATGATAAATAATTACATAAATCAAATAGAAACATTCCATTAATTATTTTTCAGAACTGTATTATATAATAATTTTATGCTCCGCAATTTGGTATTTATTGGCATAACATTACAATTTTCTTTTTCTTTGAAACAACCAAAAATATGGCTATTGTATATCGTACTTCCTTCTTGTATATCGTACTTCCTCAAAAAAAATATAAAATCCTTACACATCATTCCAGTAAACAATACAATAAAATCACTCTGAAATCAACTAAAAACGAAAATTTCCACTAAAAATTTCAAAATTTTCTGAAGGGAGCGGAGCAGTGCTATCACTGAGTTCCGCTACTAAAATTAGTTACTTTTGTCACCTTTAATATGAATAATAGTCTCCAAAATAGTTACCAAATACAGAAAATATTTTCTAAAATAGTCTCCTATTAAAAAAAAAAAAAAAAAGCATTTATATCATTTAAATGCCATGAAGTGGGACAGACCTACGTGGGGTAAATTTTCTCCAAACAACCTTTAAAAAGGAAAACTTCAAAAAATATTTTCCAAATTTTAGCCCAACCCCAAATAAACACTAGAGAAACTAGCACCGACACATTCTAGTATATTTTTCTCACTGTCTGACTTAATATTAAAGACAACAGTAAAAGACTGACTGTATAAAAAGAGCTCGAAGCGTCACATTCATATTTCCGATCGAAAGAAAATTAGCTCTCGTTTAAAAAAAATGAATGTATAGTTCGAATAAAATACATTTAGAACCAAAAAACAGTTTAAAAAAAAGTAGTTGAGAAACAAAAATCGCGATTGCAAAAACTAATCCTTTACAAAAATCGCACTCACAAAAACGATATCGTTACGAAAATTGCGATCTTTTACGATCGCGACGAAACTTTACGAAGCTTTTTTTTTATACAAAAATATAAATTTCACATTTTTTCTGGTCGTGAATGTTTTATTACATTTCATTTTCCCACTTTTTAAAACGATTGTTTTCAAAAATTAAACGCGGTAAAACTTTCCTTTTTTCCGGGTAACTAGGGGGACCGGTTAACCCGCGGGGGACCGGTTTGCGCCAACTTCAAAAATTATGTTTAAAAGTATTATCGATGGTGTTTAAAGAATAAAATTATTTTTCACTTTTTAGAGCACTTTTGAAGTCGGTTCTATTTTTTTTTTTTTTTCAAAATTTTCGATCGCGACGAAATTTTATAGATTTTATAGATTTTATATTGATACGACGGCGTATATTTTTCTCACTGTCTGACTTAATATTAAAGACAACAGTAAAAGACTGACTGTATAAAAAGAGCTCGAAGCGTCACATTCATATTTCCGATCGAAAGAAAATTAGCTCTCGTTTAAAAAAAATGAATGTATAGTTCGAATAAAATACATTTAGAACCAAAAAACAGTAACATTAATAGTAACCAGTTAGTTTAGTTTACCCTTCATTCAAAATTATCATTACAATTACTATTAATGTTACTGGTTTAATTGCGATCTTTTACGATCGCACTTTTGAAGTCGGTTCTATTTTTTTTTTTTTTCAAAATTTTCGATGCAGTGACCCGATGCAGTGATGATGCAGTGATTAGGATCTGCTTAGCCTTCACAATGCTACCATTAGGTTTGACTCAACTACTCTGCAGTATTATTATCGTTATCATCTATGCCGATAACAGATGATCGGGGCTAAGTAAGAAAATACAGGATTGCATCATGAGCAACTTAGATGCTGTGGAATTTAAATTAGTTAGGAAAAACGTAATACTTAAATGGTTATAATTAAATTAACTACGCATGATTTTCAGATAGGAACAAAGATAAGTTTTTAGTGCCAATCGCTTAAAGTTTAACGCGTGTCAATAGTTTTTTTTTTAGTATGGAGCATTTTTAAGAAAAAAATGTGAAGTTTCGTAATGGTAACTTATCATTTCTGAAATACCTACATTTACACTAAAAAGAATGAAATAAAAAAAAATTGAAAAAAAAAAAAAATAGAACAGACTTCAAAATTGCTCTAAAAAGTGAAAAATAATTTTATTCTTTAAACACCATCGATAATGCTTTTAAACATAATTTTTGAAGTTGGCGCAAAAACGATAGATAAAATCATTCGCAGCTATAACTCAAATACAACTATAAATTTAACCAGGACCAGTTTTTCTCTATCACATACATTATGCATTGATGACAGCAAATTTGAATAGCGATATAAATGTTTCGTTCGTAACTTTGGATGCTTTTCTGAAAAAAAATATGAACGAAGCATGGTTACACTGGATTTTACGTTTTGTTTTTGCGCCAACTTCAAAAATTATGTTTAAAAGCATTATCGATGGTGTTTAAAGAATAAAATTATTTTTCACTTTTTAGAGCAATTTTGAAGTCGGTTCTATTTTTTTTTCAAAATTTTTTAGTTACATTTACTAAAATAGTCGCTGTATTTTACAACTGATTGCAAAATACTCGCTTTTGTCATCAAAATTGCGGTCGAAATAGCAGCTTTAGTCGACATTTGCAGTGCTGTATCCCCCCTTCCGTCCCCTGTATTGCAATGGCGTAGCTAGTTTCTATCGCCCGGGGCGGTTCCTCTATTTGCCATCTTTTCATTGAGACATATCTAATACATTAAAGCATTGAAAATTATCGCTCAAAATATAAAACTTCATTTAAGGTAGCAAAAGGAAACTGATTTGATCCGTATTCTTCCTACAAAGATAAAGGGGGCGGGGTCAGGCGTCCATCTCGGAGAAATACTCTGAAGTTACATCAAAAATTGCAGTTAAAAGTAACTTCTGGGGGAAAAGGGTTCTCTACCGAATCTTTATCAAAACTGAAGTCAGTTTAAGCCTTTGGGGACAATAGAGAGTCAGCTTTTATTCCATAACAAAGTTCCAATAATTTTTTCCCTGCATTAATTCAGTACTGGCGAAGAAACAACTTTTCCAGAAATATATTTGATATTTATATACATAAATAGATTATTATTATTATTATTTTTTTTTTTTTAAATTTCCAATGGCACATTTAAAGACAGTTGAATATCAAAAGGATAACAACAAAATTATAAATGAAAACGAGCAATCCAATAGCGTTCCCAGATGGATGTCCGAGGGAGAGCAGGACATCTGGACAAATGAGGCATGTCCATTACTTCGTGGAGATCCCACAAAGTGCAGAAAGGGTCAGGCACGTTGATACGACAGAGATGTTTTCGTAGGCAATCATGGCCAGATAATAAACGAAACATGGCGACAGATTTGATCCTAGGCCAATTAGGGACATTCAGAATCAGCTCAAACCATGGTTTATTGCTGTTGCGATTTTTGAGTTCTTCGTGAAAAGTGTCTTTAAAGATTTTCTTTATTAAGCTTGTTACTAAATGGAAGCTTAGGATTGGTTCTCTAAAGAACCGATGCTCCCTTTTTAGCCAAAAAATCGGCCTTCTCATTACCTTGGATTCCACAGTGGGCCGGAATCCACTGAAGAACAACTGTCTTATTATTTCTGGCAAGCCGGTTAAGGAGCTTCAAACAATTATCGGTGGTTAAAGTTCGGGAGTGGCTAGGTGTATCGATAGCTTAGAGTGCAGCCTTTGAGTCCGTTAATACAACTGCTTTAGAAAAAGAGTCTAAATGTGGCTGGAGCTGCGACAGGGCTTGGCAAATGGCAGCAATCTCGCCATCGAAAGCTGATCTATGGTTGCCAATGGGGGTGTAAAATGAAAAAAATTCACAGTAAACACCAGCACCAGTATTAACACATCCATTCACTTTAGAGCCGTCAGTATATATTCTCAACCATTTCTCTCTGGGGTAACAGGATTCTATTGTTTCGAGAGCAAGAGCTCTTAACACTACATCATTTGTTTCCGCTTTGAACATTCTTGATCAAATTAAGGCGACTGGAGAAACCTTTTTCAGAAATGGGGTTTATGGAGGGAGGAAATTGTTCAGTCTCATATTTTAAATCAAGTTTAGAAGAAATATCAGCTACTCCCTGGAGAAAGCCTTTTATAAACAGATTATATATTTTAGAAATATGTTTGATATTACATATTTGAATATTTTCCGAAATTTAAGTTTTAAAAAAATACAATTTAAGTGTTGAATTACAATTTAAGTACATTAAGTGAATGAGGAAGGTTCAAGGGCTCACTACGGAAATATTTCAACTTTGAACACTGAAATGACCATTCAGTCATACCAAAACCTTACATTTATTTCAAAGGATTTTCTTTTCCTTGCCTCCAGTATTAGATTTAAAGTATGATTCCCTTATTTGATTTTTTTTTCACACCAAAAGTGCTGAATCGCCGCCCCGAAAAGTACGCCGCCCCGGGCGGACCACCCTCTCCCCCCTCCCTAGCTACGCCACTGCTATATTGTTGCACCCCCAGAATTCACAGCCTAAATCCGCCTATGGACCTCCTTATCCGTAGTCAGACTTATTTGATCACTAGACAAGGCAGTAATACACGTTATGCGACGTTCTTTTTAAAATTTTCTGTGCTTTATTTTGAGCGGAAACCAAATAAGCCAACTTGTGCAGTAAAACTAAAGAACAATAGATGACAAAAACTCAAAAACATGAAAAATGAAAATTTTGTAGATACTGTGCTTTACCTTCCCAGAGCAGCGTAGTGGTTAGGCGTTGGCTTTTTCTAATGGCGCAAGTTTACACTTGGATAGCGCATTTGTCGTATGACCATGAATCATGAGTATTCGTTTGAATTAGAATACTCAGAGTAAAATTAAATGTATACTGTAGTTTTGTATTGTAGAGAGCCGAGATGCCTCCATCTGGTAGAGAGCCTGGTCATCCAAATTCGGTGGAAAATGGCTATATGTGGATGATATAGGTGTCATATGAAAGAATGGATAACACATCTCGAGGAATACACATGATCTAGAAGTGGTGAAAAACTACTTTCATTTATAATGAAATACGAAGCTTCATTATAGATTAAAACTACTTCATACATTTTCAAAGGAACGGTAGTTTCCTTTCTCTAAAGACTTACTTTTACTAATTGTCGAGTCCGCTTATTAGAATATCGGCTAAAAGAATATCCCGCTTATTATAATACATTTTCAATGTACCAAACCAATGTAATGTGTTATTTATATCCCGGTTATTGGAATATCCCCCATATTAGATTATTTTTTGTGGTCTATTCCATTAAGCGGGTTCGACTATTACTATTAAGCAGATACGTTTGCTCTACCAGCCTGCTTTGGAGGGGACTTTTCGAAAATCGACCCCGATTTTGTTTAAAACATGAATACTGAAAGCATTCGTCTCAGATATCAGGCACCAACTGTTTTAAATGCCGCCATCAGAGGGCGCAGCGCAAAAAATTTGTTAAAATTAAATTGCTAAACGTGAGAAAATAACTTCAACTTCAACTAGCAGTGTAAAATTTTTTGTCATGTTGAGAATTCGAAAGCATAGACTAATAATAAGAGTAGACCGAGCTATGACAACCCTTTTGCTGCTCATAAACCAAACCATGTGACTGGTGGATATCCTAGCAACAGCGGGCGTTGATCGTAGCAGACGATCAACGCCGGCGAGAAATAAAATAAATGGAATTGATGGAACACGGTATCTTTTTATGGAGTCCGATTTGTAAATTAGTTATTCTAAGTTGTAAATATTTTGTTAATATAGTGAGTTTTTCGTTTAGATAGTATTGTGCATTTTCTTTATTTAATTTCAATAACTCTCTAAGAAATTAAAGATGCAAGTGCCCCAAAAGAATCGGCAAACGGTAAGATTTTTACCTACAATTTCAATTTAAGATACCAATTAGTACATTTTTGCGTTAACGCAAAACGTTTACGCCATTATACGTTCACGCCAACGCTGACGTAGCAGTTCCGAATGAAATTAAAGTTACTGAAAACTGTGATAAAAACTAATTACTAATGTCAAAATAATGCATAACTAAACGAAAAACAGTTCAATATCTGCACCTGGAAAAAAAAAAATTATAATGAAAACACATTACGTCTTAAGATACATGTCGAGTACCAAACTATAGATAATGTTGCCATCTAGCAACCATGCCGCCAAAGTTTTCGCCAAGCCTTCCACTAGTCACATGATGTATCCATGAACCAATTTTTTCATCAGCAAGTCTGGGAAAGCTCGGTCTACTCTTATTATTAGTCTATGTTCGAAAGGCTTAAACAGTAGAAATATTGGAAAACATGTTCTGATTCTTTTTAGTTAGAAATAAAGAGCTCTGTGCAAACAAAGTAAATTTTAATAAGTTTTGAGTAGACGAACGTCCATTTTCTTTCTTCATCTCTTCAAAAACCCGTTAATGTCTTCAAAAAGAAATTACGGACATTAATTATCCTTATACGATTGCCAGTATTGGAAAATTATAAATTGGTATCGAAAGTTTCTGAACTCCACTGCAAAATTGTGAGCAAACTAACATTTATCTCTGTAAATTTCAAGATTTTAGTTTTTTTTCTCTTTTAATCTCTGCTAAATCAGGACTTAGTAATACAGTATAACTTCGATTTAATGATACCCGATTTAACGATTTCCTCAATTTAATGATACATTTCACTGGTCCGGATTTAACTGTTCTGAATATATATGCTCCTCGATTTAACGATGTCCCTGATTTAACGAAAACTTTTTCCACACCCTTGAAAATCGTTAAATTGAATTTTGTACTTATTACCTGAAAGATTAAGATCTTCCCCAACCACAGCTAGTCCAAAACAATTGGTTTAACTAACTTTATTACTACAGCTTTTAATTGAAATGAACAGTATGGAAAATATTATTGCTCTGAATTATTTCCTTTTGGTATTGTTTCCTCCAAAGATTAAAGTAGTACAACCCCGATTTAACGATTGTCAAGGGACTGGAAAGGATAAATCAAGGATATCGTTAAATTGAGGAGCATATACATTCAATGCAGTCAAATCCGGGCCAGTGAAATATATCATTTAATTGAGGAAATCGTCAAATCGAGTATCGTTAAATCGAAGCTACGAAACATAAGGTTGATTATTATTTTGTCTCGAAATTTATTTTGAACAAAATCGTTGTTAAAAAGAACAAATGCATTACATTTACATTGCAATTGGCACTTGAGCAATAACATCTCTGAACAATCCCAACTTCTACCAGGAAAGAAGTTGGTCAAAAAATTTTGAAATGATACGCTTTGGCCTGATAGGGATTTTATTCGTATCGCGGTTTGTAAATTCCTGCGATGAGCTGGTTTTTTGTTCAGTGTCAACGCTCTCTTTGATTGTTTTTCTTCAAAAAAGAAAAAAAAAAAAGGAATGTATTTCATGCATAAATTAAAGAAGAACATAGATTAGAGGTTCTTATTTTGGAGTTACGTTTACCAACTTTTTTAGTGTTTAGCTCTAAGCTTCATTTGAAAAGAACCTTGTGATAAATTATGCTATGAATTTCATTCTTACATGCAGTGGCGCCGACTCCATGGGGCTTGAAGGGGCCCGAGCCCCCTCAAAAAGTTTTTTAAGGGGACAGAGCCCCCCCAATAATTTAAGAAAATTATTAGTTATTTAATACTTTCTAAACTTACAAATTTGTTCCAGTATTTTGTATTTTCCTTGTTTGAAGATAGTTACCTTGTAAAATACATTCAGTAATGAGTTACAACAAATAATTTTTACGATAAAAAGTATGTCAACTGAAAACGAGTGGTGTGAATAATGATAGTGTTACGGTGCTGCGAGCACTTAGAATTTGTCCCAGTGTGCGAACCTTCGGATAGTCTGTCCGATTAACAATGGGGAAGAAGTGATTGAACAACTTGGCTGTTCTTAACCAGCGATATAATTTGGATGAATTGGATATTCGACCAGTCGTCGACGACTTCAAATTCGGTAATCTAGTCAGGTGGTCGACATTTGCACCTTTCTATTGACAGCTCTAATATTGGTATTTAAAGCAATTTTAAAAATCTCTGTAAAATAGAGAATTAACTACATACAGAATGTTAGATTTAAAATTTCAAAATATTAGCACTATTTTATTACCGTATTACTATAGTACTGCATTAGTTATTTTCAAATACTTCAATATTTTTAGGGTATAAGACCCTATAAAAACCCGCTATTTGCATACTATATTAACTTTATTAAACAAATTAACTGTGGGATATTATTTTTATTTAATGAACTCTGAGCCTTATTAAAAGCAAGTTTAAATTAGCTATTTCACTCATTAATCAAAGTGCGACAGCAATATCTTATGCTTTATTTTTTAGTGATAATTTAAGATTTATTTAAATATAATTTCAATCTTTTTATATATATATGTATTCACTATTCTGTAATAGTATAAAAACAAAATTATTATACTATAAATTAAATTAACTTTTTACGAAAATACTGTACATGAGAGGTTTTTTTTGTGTGTGTGTGTTTTAAAGTCAAAACATGTGTCGAGTTAGCGAGAGTAGAGTTTTCGGGGTTCTAATGTTGATAATATATTACTCTAAAATGCTTAAAAAACTGTAAAACTTACTTTTTCCATCTCCAATTTAGAAAATTTCCTGGGGTTAAATCCGCGGTATGTCCCCCACCCTCCCAATATTTTTTGTATTTAAGCGCACTGGGAGTACTCTTCCATGCAAGTCAAGCCCTACCTTATATAGGTGGCCTAGCCACGGAACTGCACAACTTCCCCCAAAACAGAACTGTAAAAATATCCCACATTGAAGACAAGTGACATGATCTAATTGAACCAGAAAATTTGTATACAAAATCTTAGATTGACTTTGAAAACGCCATGTCACATATTGTTTGTTTGTATAAATCATATACACCAGAAAATAAGTAAATTGGCATTTTCAAGGTTCAAAAAATCTGAACTTTTTTTTTTGAAAAGTGGGGCGGGGGACGCCGTGGGATTACATAACCCCTGGATCACCGGTGCAGTCTAGCCCCCTCAATAATTTTTGCAAGTCGGCGCCCCTGCTTACATGCCACCCATTATTTAAAATCAGCACCGAATGTACTAAAGCAAATTTGTGCCTTAAAAAAGTATATATCTTCTTCTCTTTAAGTGTTTATTTCTGTTTTGGTCTGTCATCTTTACTAATAATAAAGCTGAAAGTCTCTCTGGCAAAATCTCTGTCTGTCTGTCTGTCTGAATCTCTGTGACGCGCATAGCGCCAGGACCGTTCTTCCGATTTTCATGGTATTTGCACAAAATTAGTTTGTAACATGGAAATGTGCACCTCGAAGCGATTTTTGGAAAATTCGAGTTTGTTCTTTTTTTGATTTTATTTTTACCACCATAGGTGGATCTAATTCCTCTCCATCGAGTGAATTATTATAACGTGGATGAGTAAATTAACATAACATGGACGAGCAAATTATCATAACATGGACGAGCAAATTAACATAGCATATTGGCAAGAAAGTCATCATCATATTTGTACACATACAGACGAACCAATTGACCTTTTAATTTTCTACTACGGGCAAAGCCGTGCGGGTACTGCTAGTAAAGTATAATGGAAATAAAAAAAATATTAAGTTGAAGGTCACTTTTTTAAAATGTATAAAATTACGGATGCCAAAAATTGGTAAAAGCTCCGTTTTGAGAAAAAATAAAATAAATGATTACTTTATGCATAGCATCTCTAGTCTTCCAACAAATAGATTGTTTTCAGCGTCCCCTTGGCTTTTCACTTCGACTTTGCTTCTCCATTCAATCGCCAGGGGGCAATATCGACACTGATTCTGGAGCAGCCACAATTTCCTCAGTCTTAAATGTACGACTACCGCGGCAATTCTCAACCAACTAAATAATAATTACTCTTCGGATGCCCGACAAAAGACGTCATATTGAGGCACACTTAAAGGCGCATTATTGCGTTTCAGAGGAGACCGAAATGCACCGCGGCAGCAATTATCGCTTCTCGTTAATTTCGAATGAAGTTATTTATTACTTCGTCTAATGTCGTCGGGTCCTCTCTCCCTTCATTAATCAATGGATAAAAGTAATCGAATGCCTTTTTGTACTGCTTTTCTGTCATGCTTTATTACGTCTCCATCTTTACTCTCTTTCTAGCTTTTGTGTCTCTCCGTTTTGGGAGTTGTTTCTTTTCTGGGAAAGTTGCACTTGACTCAGCCGTTGATGTCTTTATTTCTTTGTGCAACTTTTAAAGAATGATGATTACTTTATTTTGTTCAATCCGTTATGCATATATTTATTTGCACTGCATTCCTGGAATTTTAAACTTTGACTTATATTATTGACTAGTGGTACCCGCACGGCTTTGCCCGTAGTAGAAAATTAAAAAATCATTTGATTCTCCTGTATATTTACAAATTTTGGATGATGAATTTCTCTCCAATTTGAAATGCTAATTTGCTTGCCCATGTTATGGTAATTCGCTCGTCCATGTTATGTTAATTTACTCGTTTATGTTATGGTAATTTGCTCGGTTAAATATTCATAAAATTGGAATAGAAAAAGAACAAAATCGAATTTTTAAAAAATCGCCTCGAGGTGCACATCCCCATTCTACAAACTAATTTTGTGCCAAATTTCATGAAAATCGCCCGAACGGTCTTGGCGCTATGCGCGTCACAGAGATCCAGACAGAGAGAGTCTCACACAGAGAGATCCAGACAGGGAGACTTTCAGCTTTATTATTAGTAAAGATATATTCGAATATAAGGAACCATTTTTTATCACAATATGAAGTATCAACTTTCTTAGAAGTTTTCTTGTACATAAAACAGTAATGATTTGTACGTGTTGCGGGCGTTTTAAGAACGATATTTTTTTTTAGAATGTTGATACTTTCGAAACATTATCTATACAAAATGCAAAAAAAAAAAAAAAAAAAAAAACTTTCTTAACAAAATAATTATTTATAGTCGGAGCAAACCTAACCTGGCAGCATTGTGAAGGCTACACAGATCTTAATTACTGCATTACGACGCTGCCAGATTAGGTTTACCCCAACTATAGTGAATATGTTTTTACTATAACGGAACTCAAACGTGCATTAGGAACAAAATAACGCAAAATATGAGAACGTCCGTATCAGACAAAGGCATGTGCAAATTTGCCAGTAACTTTCACCCATGTCAGGCACGGGAATGTGCAAATTTTCTAATCTGTGACCCGTGTCAGACATGGGTGAATGCGTTAAGTGGTTAATTAAAAAAAAAGCAAATTCTTTTTACATTTCTGTGTCGGAATAATATTCTAATTTTATCCGTTACTAGCAGTACCCGCACTGCGTTGCTCGTGCTAAGAATTCAAAGGAAGTCTGTTGAATAAAAAAATTCATGCCCCCCCCCTCCTTCTGATGTGAAATTATCATTTTTCTTCAACCAAAATGCGTACATACCTTCCCAAAAAACCCTATTAAAGTCTCTTTGGGATTTAAAACTATTCGACAGAACGCATAAAAAGATAGCCGCCTGCGGCGACCAGCTGGTTCGCCTTTCAATCTAAGCAGCCCCAAAAGATGGAGGGGGGGGGGGGGAGTATACTCCCAATGCCTACTTTGTCGAAAAATAACAAAAAGCATGTCCACTTTTATGTGAATTATTTATTTTTTGAAAGTCGGGGTTAGGGGGCGGCATTGATCACCCGTTGAAGTTCCGTAAATACGAGCCTATCTATCTCATACTGACCATCTACCTGTATCTACCTCTATTATCTATCGATCTATCTATACGATCTATGCATATCTACCCCTGATGGTAATTAACAATCTCTTTCTATGTATGTAAAACAAAGATCATGCAAAAAACCACGCGTTTTATGCATTTAATTAAAAACGCACCCCCCACCCAAAAAAAATTTCCTGGGCCCTGCAGTGTTCCAAAGATTAAAAAAAAAAAAAAAAAAAAACCCTGCTTTTGTTGAATCAAATACACACAAATATGTAACGTTAAATAACAACTGTAAAGCGTCGGGGAAGGGGGGGGGGCATAAATGAATAAAATTCCTAAATGGGAATAAAAAAAAAGAAGCAAAAGCAAGCGCTGCAGTTGCATCACGTGGCCATGACTTCATTTCCATGATGTAATGACCATCCTAAATTGAGGATTGACAAAACTTCTGTTATGCTTGGAAGTCGCACCGTGCTCCGCATTAAAAAAATAGTAAAAAAAAAAAAAAAATAACGATTGCATATTTTTGAAAACTTTTTTTCCCTGAAGAAGGTGAAATGAGAGACCTTATATTTTTTGATGCATGAGTTCAGAAAATATTAAACCCAGAAAAAAAATGCGAAATAAAGTTTTTTTTTTTTGAAATTCATAAAAAATACAGAAATTGCTCTATCTGCCAAAATCATTTGTTTTTATCAAACTTAAAAATAAATTTCATACATTTTAGTACAAAAATATTTTTTGGCGCAATTAGTTCGGGGTCTGTGGGGTAAAAAGTACTAAAAACTGCTAAAAATCACATAAAACGTTGAACAACTTTTTTAGATTAAAGTAACAATGTAAATTATACCCAATATCCATCCTCAATAAATAATATTGAAAATATATTTGATCAAAGAGTCATTTCATTTCAAATTATGCAGGCAGGTATGAAAAGTGTCATATGACCATCGCCGATTTTTTTAAAAAAATTACAGTAGTTACAACTATGGGACATATGAAATATCCAAAAGGATTTTGCAAGAAATTTTTTTTTTCTTCTGTTACAGTCCACTAAAATTCTGCACAAAATCGACCTTTTTGGAAAAACCCAGTAGAACACTCGATTTGAAATGGACATTATTTCATACGTATTTAACCTATTTGAATAACTCTTTTTTCTAAATATAAATAAGGAACCATATATCATCTTGACATCGTTTTTGAAAATTTAGTTAGGTTTTTGATTTTGAAAAAAAAAAGTATTTTTGTGGCGAAAAAACTGCATTTTAACCGATTTAATGTTGTTTTTCTCCATGAAAAAAGTGTTTTTTTTACTAAACCGAGATGGAAGTCTAAAGCTAAATGATAGTTTCATAGCATATATTATTATAATCCTTAAATCAGTGTTGCCAGATTAGGGGAAATATCTGGTGCTCTCTGGGGAAATTTTGGGGAAATGGGTTTTGAGGAGAATTCGTTGGGGAAAATTTTTTTTCTTGGGGAAAACCTGGGGAAAAAAACCCTCGGGAATTTTTTTTTTCGTATTTAAATTCGCGTCTTGACATCTGATAGTTACATTGTTTGTATCAAACAGCATTGGTTTAGCTTTGCTCAACTTTATGGAATTCGCATTGTGCATTATGTGGAATATTATGCTACGGAATTCACATTAATGTTCTGCGTGAGTAACTAGTTATATGTGAAACAGGTGAAAATAAGTGTGATGAAGAATGTTCTTGGATAAATATATATAAAAATCATAGTTTAAATGTACATACAGAAGCAGAGTAGTAAATGCGAGTAGAAAAAAAATATTTGGCTATTTCTTATCTCTTGGTCAGGCGCTTGTATTTATGCTTGTATACCCACACGGCTTTGCCTGTAGTAGAAAATTAAAAGGTCCTTTGGTTCTCCTGTACATTTACAAATAATGCATGATGAATTTCTCGCCAATTGGCTTGCCCACGTTACGGTTCCACGTTCTAATAACTTGGTAATTTTCTTAAATATGGAATAGAAACAAAGCAAAATCGAATTTTCGAAAAATCGCTTAAAGGTGCACACCCCTATGCTACAAACTAATTCCTTGCCAAACTTCTTGAAAATCGGCCGAACGGTCTAGGCGCTATGCGCGTCACAGAGATCCTGACAAACAGAGAGATATATCCAGACAGAGAGACTTTCAGCTTTATTATTAGTAAAGATAAAGAAGACAAAAAAAAAAGGGAAGAAAAAAAAAGTTGGGGAATTTTATAAGAAAATTTGGCTGTTTGGGGAAAAAAAAATTTCAAGAGACAAAAATATCAGAGGAAGTCGATTCATTTTATGAAAATATTGGTGGAAAAATAATTTTTGAATTTGGGGAATTTTGATAGAAAACATCGCTTTTTGGGGAAAAGTTGGAAGGGAATTGGGGAAATCTTGATTTGACCATCTGGCAACATTGCCTTAGATGCATACAGCCTTGGAAATACAATTTTAAATTTTGAAAATTTTCAAAAATCAACGATTTTTGAAGTGTGAGATTACTCAAAAAACCCATTTTTTAAAAATCTAAAAATTGGATCATTTGAACCCCTTTTAATGCTTACAAGTGGATATACATCGCATCCCGTATTTTTTCACAGAAAATGTTTTATGATTTTTTGAAAGTGACCTTATCGAACATGGCATGCATGTAAAATGAAAATGTCTAATAATTTCATTCACTGAAATTCAGATTATATTAATATCTAATAACAACAGCAATGGTGTACTTTGTTATCAGTAACAGCTGAAATCTTTCTTTTTTCTTGTTTCAATATTAGTTTTTTTCGGCTCCAAACCTCTGCACTCACCGTTTCTTACATATGCCGTAACTGATCAATTTTTTTCTCTTTCAATTACAATGTGCAACTCAATTACATGACAGGGGTAACCATCCAAGCTGAAAAGGAAAACCAATACAATGCATTTAAAATTATTTACTATTTTTATTTCGTGCATTGATTGTCATTGGTGACTGTTGTCCCAGAATTTTTGCATCCTACCTCGTATGATTAGTTTTATACATAAGTATAGGGGCACTAAATTCAAAACGCAAAACTCACCTATAGTTTGAAAATTTAATAAAACCACCCGTTTTATGAGAAAAGTAATCAACTGAAGATGGTTGTATGAGGTAACCAAACAGATCTCACCAAAAGTAACTATTATAGCCAGGGATCCAATTTCTAACAAAAGTGCAGGAATCCTACAGTCTTCAGAACTTATTTTAATGCTTAAGTGGCGTGAATTCGGTCAAAAATTCAAAATTTGAGTGAAATAAGCAAGGAAGTATGGGAGCTGAGCTCCCATAACAATTAAGCCGTGATCAGCAAAAAAATATTTATATAATGAAGCCAGATGGTCACCAAAGGCTCTTCTATAATTACGCACTGAGTCATACAAAAAGACGAATACACTGGGTCATCAAAAGCGATTTGTTACACGTATATTATTAAAAGTCAGTAAGATTTTAATTGTTGCTGATAAAGTACACCATTATTGCAGCTATTAGGCATAATATAAACAGAATTTCAGTGAATGATGTTATTAGACATTTTCATTTTACATGCATGCCATGTTCGATAAGGTCACTTTCAAAAAATCATAAAACATTTTCTGGAGAAAAATACGGGATGCGCTGTATATCCACATGTTAAGCATTAAAAGGCGTTCAAATGAGCCAATTTTTATATTTTTAAAAAATGGGTTTCTTGAGTAATCTCGCTTCAAAAATTTTCAAAATTTCAAATTTTATTTCCAAGGCGGTATGGATCTATGGATTATAATAAAATACTAGCTGCGTGCCCGGCGTTGCACGGGCTACTTAAAAAATGAAAGAGATGTCCAATTGATGTTTTTGTATTACTCTGACATCAGTTTCTAAAGCGCTAAGGAGTAAATAAATACGCCTAATGCAAGGTTTGCAAAACACCAGTAGAGCATATTTTTGTCAAAACTCTCTTTAACGTTAATCATAGTTATCAATGATACAAATTATGAGTATTTTCAATTAGCACAAAATATGAAAATATATGCCTTATCAACTATAATCTGTGCTCACGTTAAAACGAATTACATCTGATAGACTATATCTGAACTACTTAAGGACAATTACAATCAGCTTTTTACATAGAATGACACATACTTTTTGGTTGATTACGTGAAACTAAAGCACCAAGACTAAATAACTACCAATAAGCATTAATTTAATACCAAGTCATCAGATTCCAATTTAGCTTTAGTTAAAATCCTTAAAAACAATCTTTTTTGTTCAACTCTCACAAAGAAATCCAAACAATCTTAATTTAACATGTTCTTTTAACGATATAAACTGTATTTTAAAAATAGAAGCAGGAAGTAAAAAGAGAGATATTCCAATTCGAAAACTCACCCATGTGACGGGTAAAAGTCCAACAAAATAAACATAATTAGACGCACATCCTAAGTGTACCAAAATATGAGGCCGGTGAATGATAAACTTACACTACAGTCAATAAACATAGCTAAAGGAACAACTTTCATATGCTGAAAAGAGTTAAGAACGTTGAATGAAAAACTAAAAAAAGCACAGACGATAAAATAAAGGTTATGTTCGAATAGGGCAACCAATTTTAAACTAATTTAAAATGAAATTTTAGATGGAAACGTTGTTTTAAGATTTGGAAAGCATCCAAAAAAATCTCTTTTAAAACAATTATTAGAATTAGAATTTTATTTGCTCACGCATATGCAAAATGGCAACAGGAAAGAAATAAAAATTCCTGAATAACGTTATGTTAATTAACGTTTCAATTAATATATCAGCTAATTAAAGTCACACAATTATGAGATTGGTCCTATTGTTTTCTTTGGAAAATTTCGAATTGATCGGTATCTCGTTTGACTCTCGATTCGCAGCGGTTCTCGAGAAGATCGATCTTCAGACAGACAGACAGACAGACGGACGCGAACAGATTTTAATATTATAGTGGATGTTATGAAACTATCATATAAGGGCTTTAAACTTCCATCTTCGTTTAGTAAAAAAAACTTTTTTTTTCAGTAAGGAAAAAAAAAATCATAAAGTCAGTAAAAATGCAATTTTTTCGCCACAAAAATAATTTTATTTTGAAATAAAAAAAACTAACTAAATTTTCAAAAACGATGTCTAGATGATATATGGGTCCTTATTTATTTTTAGAAAAAAGAATTATGCAAATAGGTTAAATGCTTTTGAAAAAGCGTCCATTTCAAATCGCGTGTTTTGCTGGTGTTTTCCAAAATGGTCGATTTTGTGCAGAATTTTAGTGGGCTGGCTGTAACTGAAGAAAAAACTATTTTCTTGCAAAATCCTTTTGGGATATTTCATATGTTCCTTGGCTGTTACTACTGTAATTTTTTCAAAAAAAAAAAAAAAAAGTCGGTGATGGTCATGTGACAGGCCCTGCCTGATCTGAAATGGAATGGCTCAAAATGAATCAGTAAATAAAAGCATTAATGAATAAATTAAAAGATACTGAAACAATAAACTGAAAATTCAAAAAAGTTAATTGATTAATATATGAAGCAAAATAAATGAGTGAATGAATAAGAAAGTAAGTGAATGGATGAATAAAAAAGTTAATACTGAATGGAGGAATGTAAGTGAATGAATACGTAAGTGATTTAGTAAATGATTGAGTGAGGAAACAAAATGTCTTTCCACGCCAGCTGAAACCACATTATTTTTTGAACTGAAAGCAATACCCTTGTGTTTGATATTATTTTGAAGGAATTTTTTTTTGAAGTTTTTGGATTGAATGACTATTTTTGACAGACACGCACAGTTATGCTTCAAATTTGAGATGAATAACAGGCATTTCTGATTTTGATTTTTACTTTTGAAATGTCGCTTTCTAAAACTTTTTTTAAAATACTGCCAGAAAGGAGGCGCAAAAAGCAGAGTAAATATTTCTCCATTTCACTTTGCTCCGCTATTTTACTTTTTGCCCCACATTCCCCTACATGTGACGCTAGTAGTAGTACAGACATTGTGTTTAAAATGCTAATTTAAACAAATACTTTTATTATATTTATGACTCCAAGGTATAACAAAATAACCAGTCGTGACGTTAAATATTTATTATGTTTATTTTTAACATTTCTATTTGGGTAGTCATGTTATATTATCATTCCACAAAAATTATTTAATTTATCAACATTAATATATAGCCATACGTAAACTTGATTCTTGCATAATTATCCCGTTCAAATAATTTTCTGGCGGTGTCATTTTAATGATCTACTCTAAAAACAATCATGTCTTTACTAATTATTTATATCAAAATTCGCTTAATGTTATTTGTCACTCTTTGTTGCTGACAGTTCGTGTTGGCGTCATTTCTAATGCATATTTGGTAATTCCTAATGACGGTTTATGCATTTTCAGCCCACAATAATTTGTCTATTTATCTACGGGTGTTTGAAAAGGTTTGCTTCAAAGCAGATGCTTGTGTGAAATGATATAGGAGAAATCCGGTATTCTGTTGAAAAGGCGAAATTACTGGGAATAAATTTTCCTTTTCAGCTAATCTCCTTCGCTATCAGTTGCGTTTGTACATTTATTTAGAATGCATAATCACTCTATTTGAGTTAAGTTCGTTAATGCGTTTGTTGTTGGATTGCTTCGTGATTAATTTATCTATTTTTAAACAAAAGATAGTATTGAGGTAGTGATTTATCAAGATATTTGGAAGGATGTTAATTTAAAATTTATTTAATACCTAGGGTATTCCGAGTTGTAAATGAACAGCTAGTACTCTTTTTAAATAAGGTTTTAACCCTATAGTACAGTAAAAATAGGGGTCGGACCCAAACATCCAAAAAAAAAAGCTAAACCTGGTGCAAATTGTTTATTACCCTCCCAATAAGAACAGGTAAAAAGTCCCACCCCATTGTGCGTCGGGTTTTGGAATGGGGGGCATCTAAAAATTGCAGTTTTGGGTATTTTTTCAGAATTTTTAGAATAAATTTAAAGTGAGAATATTATGTTATACTAAATTTAAAAGCATAAAATTAAAGATGTTTGACCCCCAAGAGGGATGACAAAACCCACAAATGCTACAGAGCCCCCCTATCCCCGTAAAGCGAAGCAGTACCCACGAACCCCCCTCCATACATTTCATATGGAAACATTATTTTATGCTAAGAAAATTGTTAGAAATCAAGTGTGTCCATTTTCCAAGAGCGATGGTGCACCTCCTCTCAAAGCTACAACCCCCCCTCTGCCAAATAAAATAAATCCTCACCCCCCCCTTTTATTTCAAGTAGAAGTATTATTTCATGCAAATCTAAAACGCATAAATCAGGACTGTCCACCCCATAAGAACAGTAGCTCACGTCCCAAAACGAAATTATGTACTAAAATATTATCCTCCCACCCCCCACCCCCTCTGATGGTGCACATTTGATTAAATGGCCAGAAAAATAACGCTGAACTGTTTTTTAAGCTTGTAACAAAAAGTCTTCGTTATCAAGATGTTTTTTGGAATCTAGATCCTCAGCAAAATCGTTATTGTTGCAGCTATGTCTAACACAGTTTGTGCATATAATTGAGCACTTCAGTCCACTTTTAGACTTTTTAAACATTCACTATATCCAATGAACCCCTCAGAGCAAGCACAAGATTTGAGACGCAGAAAGTCTTCTAGAGCAGAAGGCTTGGCTGTTGTAATAGGACTTCATTTATATTTCTGTGGTGCTTTCTTTACGCCCATCAAAAATGACACTAACTTTCCCATACTTACAAGTGACCTACACGCTGCATTGCTGGCATATTTCCTTGAAACTTACATATCATTACCAAAAATATGTTCAAGCGGGTGGGTATCTTCCTTCTATTACATATGAGGCAGTGAGAAGCAAAGGGCAAAATTAAAAATTTGGAGATAACCAGTACAAATGGTTGGTGAACCTGTCCTATATCTTGGGGCAAGAAATGGTCCTAGTAGACCTGGTAGTTGCTTCTATACAGCATGATTTAGAAAAAAAATGAATGAAAGTCTACCTAGGATCTTATCTTTAAACGCGTTTTATTCAAAACTTGAAAATGTCCACTTACATCCCTTTGCTTCTCACTGCCTCATATATGACACCAGCTGTTCGTTCTGTGATTTTGGATGGACCTTTTGCTTCAGATAATAGTATTTTAACGATACAGGATTTCTTTCCTTCTGAAACCAGATTCATCGAATACTGATGGAGGATCAGCGCATAACTCGTACCAGAAGTTTTTAGCAATTTGTTATTCCATCTTTACTGTTCATACCATTCGGTGTAAAAGATGGTTTGGGCTTACATATCTTTACAGATAGTAACTACTCTCGTAACAGAAGCTAAAGACATAACTGCTTACCTCCTTTACAAAGAAATACCACAAAATTGTTTGACTTCAATATGATTTGATGTTACTACCCGAACGTTAAAGGTCTTATCGCAACTCACCTTATCATCATCGAGCAATACCCATACCAACTTGAGAGGGAAGAAACTTCTGGGGCTTTAGAAACGGATTGAGATTTCCAAACTGGGAGACAAAAAGGTGTAAATATTTAGCATTCTATTGATGTATTGCTCATTGCTCTCATCAAGACTTGTTCTATCGTTGAATCACTACAGGTTCTAGACCACCTGAATTTGTCACTGCGTTAGATCGATGGATAGCTGATGTTTGATGTGATCAAATTTTTTTATCGCATAATGTACTCAAAAGTTTCAGATAGAGTTGCAAGTATATGTCTGCATATTTAGCATAATTCGCATAACCAGCTGCGTAAAAGAGAGGTAGCTTGGTGTTTGCAAATGAGAACCCCCACCGACTTAGAGGGTGCAGAATTGCAGCATTGCCCGTCTCACTATTGGCAATTCCGGTTTGTCCCACCCTTACGGTGATGGCAAAAGATTGTAGAAAAGTTGAAGTGAGTTAATCAAGAAGTAGGGAAACTTTGGTCAATTTGGACTTTTTTTATGCTGCACAGGATTTTTTTTTCCAGCGCTCTAAACAGTTTAATAACTCCAGTCACAAATAATTTGGTTACTGAGCTCGCTTATATCTTTTAGAATTATCATTCTGACATTACCATATCATTGTGAGGCATTTTGTACTTCGGAAAAGTTTAAGTCAGGGAAATTTTTTCGTGAACTTCACTGCAAATGTGCACTCACTGTGATTTTGGAATGTAAATTCAGGGTCCCCCCCCTCAAAGCGATGGCGCACCCCTTAAGTGTGACGGAGTACCCATCAAGAATAAAAGTCCTCGATAAAGAAAGAAATACCCCTTGAAAAAACTGCCTTAAAAATTCCAATGACGCAAAGCTGCTCCATGGACACCCCCCCATTCCCCCCCCCCCCGCCTGTACACCCCGGTTAATTAGAATTTTTTTATGTGCGAGTTTATTGTTTTACTATTATAGCGTGGTTTCTGCGAGGTTTCAGAATTTTTTTAAGTAATAGAAATTATTTTTATTTAAATAGAGGATTATTTCGTCTCCCCCCCTTCCCCCCAAAACCCGACGCGCAAAGTGCTGGGACTTTTTACCCCTTCTTGCTGGAAGGGTAAGAAGTAATTTGCAACAGGTTTCACTTTTTTTTTTGGATGTTTGGGTTTGGCCATTTTTTGGCCTAATTTTACTGTACTACTAGCGTCAACGACCAGGTATCCGGGTACCTTTTTGCGACTTTTATCATAATTTTTGCCCTTTCTAACTATGTCTTGGTAAAATGGCCTTTAATCCTTGTTATTTACATTAATCTGAACTAAAAGAAGTTGTAACCGTGTTTTCAGAAATATTTTTGGAGGAGGTTTTTTAGCATTTAAAATGTTTATACCTATATTCAATAACCGGGTGCCCGGGTACCCATTACACTGCACATCAAAAAATACCTATTTAAAATGCTTCTGACACCATTTTTGATGATTCTCATGTAAAATGAGCCGTTGAATCAGAATATGATCACTGTTTTCCCCCATCACCCCCCCCCCCCTTTGATATTGCGCACCCTAATTTTACTCCGTTTTCGGCAGTTACATAGCAATTTATTTATATTTGATAGAAGAAACAGCATTGTATTCACCATTATTATTCTCCTGAAGGGCTAGAGAAGTATGTAAGTCAGAAGCATAAACATTTGTAACAAGTTGGGACACTCAAGAAAGTACCCCCCCCCCAAAAAAAAAAAAAAAAAATTAAAAAATCCTCACAAACGATTTTTTTTTATTGATAAAGGTTCGTTTTTCAATTTTTTCTCTTATTTTCTTGGTGTAAAATCAAAATATTGGATTCACTTCCCATGCCCGAAATTTTTTTCACGCTGTGAAAAAATAAAAATTAATAAACACTTGAAAACATTGCATATTACGTACCAGTCATCTTGCAGATTTAGACGCAAAGAAACTTTTTTATATTATTGACGTTTATTCCAAATGCATTTACAGATATAATTAAGATTTTAAATAAAATTAAGTATACTCATAAAATGGATTAATATATTTTTATGTTTCAGAGGGTGTTACACCCATTGTTTATTCGATCAAATGCTACGAATTTATCGAAACATTTGATCAATCGTGTGAACATCAGATTTTGCCTTGTTATAAAACAAAATAGTTGTGACTTATGGTTGCTCCAGAGTTACTTTTGTTATGATGTGAAGTGGAAAACAATATTACGGCTTTTTTTCTTTTTGTTGATGTACAAACATTTTGTTACATCGTCAGTGATACCGAATTAGGAACTTCGTATCTCTCGATATGTAGACAATAATATTTCAGTTGCAATATATGATGTCTTTTTTTTTTTGAGCATACCCACGACTGTCAGACGGCATGACAGCAAAGGTTGAGCAAATGACAGTGAGGATAAAAATTACAGATAATTTTTTCGATGCAATGGGGCACACAAATGTGCTTCGCGGACCAAAAGTGGTTTGCGAGCCGTAAGTTGAACATCATTGGTATAAAAAAATGAAATACTAAGAATTCACTATGAAATACCAGATTTAAAAAAAAAAAACTGTCAGTAAGAAAATATTTTTTCTTAACTACATAACTCTGCTCACTGTCAAATTTTAAAGTTTCGGAGCATGTTGTAATCACCGGATCTGCATGAAAAAAACTTATAAGACTAAATAATACAAAGAGCATTTTATTATGTTAGGTTTATTCTCGTTATATAGTGCGTTTAAGTGGAGCTGTGGAGTCGGAGTCGGACTGATTCTTGGGTAAAGGAGTCGGAGTTGGGGCGTTAGAAAACAGTCTGACTCCGACTTCGGGCTTCTTTTTTTCCTTAATTTTCACTGACTGTCCTTGCATTAAAAAAAAAAAGACGGATTACCAATTGTTTCGATTACATATCGTCGCCTCAGATTAACAGTAGGATATTTTAGTGTTATTCCTGGGATTAGATATCTTAGTGTTGCTCTGAGACGACGATATGTATAAAGGCCTACTACTAAGAAAATACTGTCATTGGCCACCAGCTTGCTTGATTGTTTATAGAACTTTTTGTAATAGCTACCTACGCAGTCTTCTGGTAGTTATACCCACCAGATGTATGTCACCTGGGGCGGACCACTCCCTTTCAAGAGATGTTTTTTGACTTAGCAAAAAAGCTTTTGTTTCAAGGTGCAACTTTCAAAAATTGAAAGCACACGATTACGATTTGATTAACATCTATTTATTAAACATTAAAAGAGATTAAGTTAATCCTTTTCAATTTAAAGAAAAATTGAGTTTTTAAGTAATCTCACTTTTAAAATCGTAACTACTGGAAAATTTGATTTTCAGATTGAATTTCCAACATTGTACGCATCTCAGGTTAACAATAAAATACAGCGCGAAGACTCCATGAAAAGGAATTAATTTTTTATCTCTGTTTAGGGGTTTTCCTCCCTTCCCATGAGATGGGTAAATTGAAACAAAATAAGTAATTAAATAAAAATAATAAATAAGTAAATAAAGTCGGAGACGGGGGAGTCGGAAGTTCCAAAACCCAGGAGTCGGAGTCAGCTATTTTTCTTCCGACTCCACAGCCCTGCGCTTAAGCTTCATACATAATATGATGATGAATATTAAAATTATTTTAAATTTCAGGTTAAATTAAATTTTGTCTTTTTTTTTCTTGTAAATATTAAAAACACTAAATTGCTGGCCAGCTATTTAGTAACAAAAGAATTAAAAAAAAAACAATAAAATAAATAAATAATTAATTCATAATAATATAATAATATTTATGAACTCGTTATTGCAAAATAACAATCACAAATCTTTAAACCTTTTCTAACATTTATAATAACCTTACGCTTATATTTATATTACAGAGAGGATATGGGAACTGCTCATATGTGCCCCCTTTCCCTTATATACCACAAAATTGCACTGTGATGTTTGAAAATTATGTTAAAACTAAAATAGCTTAAGATTTTGCTGGTAATTTGTTAAGCATTATCCACATAAAAACCGCGGTATTAAGTTTCTGAAATACGCTCTGTCTAATTTCTGTTGAAAAATCATTTTCAATAAACTGAAACGTCTGATATTGAATGTAGTAATGCAATAAAATACACTTCCAAAGAATCAATAGAAAAGCTCAAAATCATCAAACAGTAATGAGATCGACAATATCTCTCCTAATAATCCCAAATTAGCTTCGGTCCTTCAAAAACTGCATAGCGTATAATAACAGAACCTGATCTCGTTCGGTTTCGTAACAGATCATTAGAAAAGGGATAAAGGAATTGAGAAAGAAATGCCAAATATAAAAATGGTTCGATCTTTTTTTATCGTCTGGGAAGAAGGATTGGATGAGAAACTCTTGGAGGCACAGGGCGCAGTCGAGGGCGGATGCAAAAGGATTTTAATTAACCATTATCAGGTGCTCCGATAAGCAGGCATTAATGCGCTGCTTTTCGAATCTGATGGATCGTAAGTAATCGGGGCCGCGATTAGAAAGATGTAGATATGTTGGAACTCTTGGTGCTTTGTCAGGGGAAATTAAAGGGGTTATATAGTCATGGCAATTAATAACTTTTAAATCATTGCTCTAAATTATTTCCCGTGCGGAAAAATGTTTAAAGTGACATTATTAAAAATATTTTTACTAATGTCACTAATGAGGTTATCATCCTATCTTAACATCAAAGTAACTCTCAAATGCATCTGTTTTATGGGAGTAGTTAAAATGACCTAATCTATCTCTAACATTATTATGGTCGTTCAGGGTCTCAATATTTATGTAAAAGAAAGAAAAGGAAAAACAGAGATATAATTTTGTTAGAAAACTCCAATTTTTGGGAGAAAACAATGTTTCAGAAGCATATTTAAGAAATTAGTAAACTACTTTTCAATCATAAGATTGTCAACAAACTCATTACACAAAGAAAGAGTTGTGAAAAATATCATTCATGCTCGCATCAGTTCAGTAACAAATGGTTTCTACTTATGTGCTACTGACTTAATTATTGCCAACATGACGAATTCGCCGAATTTTGATCGTTGAACATTGTTAACTCAAGATTCGAAAATTAAAGAGCATTATTATTTTCTTCGCAGAAAAAACTATTTCCAATCATGCAAAAATAACTTGAGAAATTAATTTATTTTCCGTTTATATTTGAGCTACCGACTTGACGCTTCATTTGACAGAAACTGAAAAGTAAAGATTGGAAATTCTTATTTGCAATTCTATACAACTGAAGCGAAAGCTTTTGATTGGAACTTATACATCACAAAAAAGGCTTCATCCTGCGCATTCCATTGGAGCCCAAAAAAAAAAAAAAAAAATTTTTTTTTTTGTTTTTATTATAGAAATAGCCATTCCAGAAGTTTGCACTTCAGACATGATATGAAACCTTCGGACAAGCATAAATCGCTTTTTTTTTTTTTTTTTTTATCGATGTAAGTTCATTTTTTCTAAAACACTAGAGTCAATTCTTATAGACAAACATAAAACATGTGTCTTCGCTTTGTATTTGTTTCTGCTGCGATGTTTTATAATGCAAAGGACTTTTTTGAAATTTACGATTTGAACGTGGGACAGTTACCGACATGATTTTGGAGCAGTGGCGCACCCACGTAGGGGGCTAAGGAGCTTAAGCCCCTCCCAGAAGCCAGAAGGAATTTATAAAGGGTCATCAACCCCATGGACCAGACCAAAGAGAATGCATAAAATTTTTTTTTTTTTTTGCTTTTAATTTTGGAAAATTTCTCGAAATATGCCCCTCATTTCACGAATGAGAGCTCCTTACGAAACTTATAGCCTCTCCCAGGAAAAAATCCTGGGTGCGCCACTGTTTTGGAACAACAAGAAGAGTTCCAGTGTCATATATTAAAAGAAAAACAACAAAATTTTGCCGTGGATACCATGTGCGGCGAAGTTTACTGTATGTATTATTATTATTATTATTTTTTTTTTTTGGTTTTTAAATGAAAATGCTTGAAAAATTCATCTTGACTGGGACTTAAATTAGCACTTTTCCTGATATATACCCTCAGAGATTATTAAAAGATTTGAAATCGTTAAAGCACGTTGAAGAATAAGTTTAAGTAACCGGCTTCGCATTGGTCATACAAAATTCAATTTAATGTGCGTTACATTACCTTGCACTCATTGCTGAAGTTTTTAAAAGAATTTTCGTGAAAACTTTTCTATTTTCCATCAGATCCAGTCATGTGTGAAGAAATTATTTTGAGGTATACCTCATCCTTCACTTCCTGCAGAAGATTGACTTTCCAATTTGTTTTACTGTTATGTCCTTTTTACATTCTTTTTTTCCTTTTTGATTTAAGTTGAAACAACTTCATTGCAGAGATACTTCTACTCAATTCTCACTAGAGAGTCTTGTATTTCCAAAACGTAAATTTTGTGGGCATTCGAAAAGTTAAATCTTTAAATTTTGCCTTTTTCGGCACCTCGGATAGTTTTGTTTTCCAAAGCACTCTAACCATACGCACAATCATTACAGCCAGAAGTAGCTTATGATCCCATAAACTTAATCAAACCAACCAATCAATGATTGTTATTCTTGTTCTTTATAACGTTATTAATTTCGCGTTTTCTGCATTTCTTGCAGTTAAGTAAGTATTTTTCACTACAAAGCGTCGAGTTGACCTGCTACGTGTTCCCTTTGTAGCTCAAATCTATAAATCACTTAAAAAATAGCAAATGCATGGATGTTTTTTTTTTTTTTTTTTTTACATTGGAGTCAATAATTGCCTATCGCTTGGTGACTTACGATATATACATATAACTTGATTATTTTCTTTCCAAATGATCAAACGTACTTGAAAGTAACTGAGCAGTTCGGTATTGCTTTCAACTATGGTTTAGTACGGTCTTGGGTGTGAGAAAAAGGGGGGGGGGAGGTTGCAGCTTTGTATCAAATATATATTTTAGGCAATATATCATATTTGTTTTTTTCTTTTATAATTGCATTACATGCCCTTTATTCTTCCTTTTGAGGGTTTAAAGCTAGCTGCTCTTTAATCATGAATGTAGTGATATGTAGTCGTAACTACATTGCATGTTCTTCTGTTTTAAAATCGTACTATTTAATAGCATCAAAAACTGTTTAAGTCACTCAGTGGACATTTAATTTTCTGAAGTCATTAAAGCGAAATAATTATTTCTAGAGTCACACTAGAAAGTCGCCCGGCAAGATATGACGGGTGAAAATTGCTTCTACATTTGAACGAAGCATTTCCTGTTTGGTGATATTTTAATAGTTGAAATCTTAACCTAACTCCAGTGGATAAACCCTAAACCCCAGTAGATTAGCGTTCATTGATGACCACTTTTTCGTTTCTTCATTCAACTGAAATGACAGTCTTACCATTAAAACAGTTAAGCTATCGGATCCATTTAAGCCTTGTCGCGATAAAGCCTTTCCCTGCATGTTAAACATTACCAAAACATTCTCTCAAACTATTCGCAGCTCCAACGAACTATAGGGGCACTGCAGTCACTGTCTAATGGCGGACGAAAAAACTAAAACAAACGCACGTGGTAACGAAGAAAATGCTAATAAGTCTAGTAAATTGTGTTCGTATGCATGATTTTTTCTCTTTATTCTTTTTTAATTAATTTTCAAAGTCTTGTGGATATTCTGGCTCACGTAGAAAGAAATGAGAATTGAAGAAGCATTACTAAACGTCAAACATTAATGCAAACTACGTAGTTCGTAGTTCTAAGAACCATTTCCACGATGTTGAATTCGATATTTATCAATTATTGATAAAACTAAATAATAATTGTGGCCTGACAAGAATAACAATTAATGCTAGAAAATTTAATATGACATTACAAATTATTATCAAAAGAAGATGATACTTCTTTGCCTTGCTTGGCTAGCGCTTATTGTTTTGCATTTGTAGCTGAGTTATTTCTCTCAAATTCCGAATCGGTTAATTTAAAATTTTTCTGTTTCGATGTTTCTAATTTCTGAGTTACGATTTAATTATGTCATGTTATGCAAATCATCAACAAAATTCTCACGGAAACATGGTAGTAGTTTTCTTTTCAGTTGAATGACCATTATTTCTTTTAACTTATCGAATTCTGTAATCTTACTGCCATTTTATTCCACTCATGATAAAAATTAAAAATGGTTTAACTAAAAACGCGAAATCTCGCCAAGGTTACTTTGCTCGCACAATACTAAAACTATAACCCTAAACAAATTTGGCGAAACCTTTCAGCTGAGAATAAAAGGAATCAAGTAAATTCTTTCTCGGACATTTTTTATTTTGTTCTACGATAATATATTCAAGAAAATATTTTGCATACTGTCCATTCCAACTGAATGCTGCTGTAAAATATGGTTAGTTAAATTCATTTAAGATTTAAAAAAACCCATATTCTTACAAATTCATACAAAACAATAAATTTTTTTACCTTGTATAACGTTATCCAAGTTTGTTAATCCAGAGTTTTCGCTTTAACCATTCCTCAATCAACTCACATTTTAGAAGGAAATAAGGAAAACTAACATTATTCTGAGAAGTTCGAGAATACTACTAAGGGACGATACAATTTCTGTATCTGAAAGCTACAGAAATCGAACTAAGACACATCGATTGCGTTAATAAATACTCAGAACAAACTGCCTGTGTTTACGTCAACAGACACACATGGAACGCAACGTGGCAAAGTTTTAGTTTTTCCGACAGTTTTGAAAATCATCGCAGGGTAGCGTATTCGAGCGCTGGAGTTGCGAATCATGCCATGGCGCGAGTTTCATTGTTGAAACACGTGGGTTACTCGATCATCGACTATAATTTATATGAGAATGAGTGATTGTGAATAATTTTTAAACCAAACTTTAAATGGATGCCCAAATGTGTGACAGCGCAAAGTTGACCCAGAACAACGCCGATCATACTTTTGGCCAGAACAACGAGCAAGGAATAATGTAACCAGAGGTTGTTTTATCATAATTACAACTTAATATTAAAATTTTTTCAACGATTCACGATGGCAACGTTCCCATTGGTGTTGTGAAAGTGATTGGTATTATTTGCTAACTTCACCTAGATCCTAGACTCTGTAGTTCTTTCATTCTTTGATTTCTTTGTATTCTAATAATAATATCCTCATACATATAATAGCAAATTCACTGATCGAGTAACGTTTTGACGTCATCAACAATGAAACTCGCGCCATAGCATGATAATTTGATGATTTTTGATATGTTTGACATGCAGGGAAGTGCTTTATTGTGACAAGGCTGAACTGGATCGGTAACTTAACCGTTTCATTGGTAAAAGGTTGTAATTTCAGGGGAATGAAGAAACGAAAAAGTGGTGAACAAGGATTGCTATCTACTGGAATTGAGGGTTAATCCACTGGAGTTACGGTTAAATTTCAAGTATGAAAATATCCCCAAACAGACAATGGCTTCGTTCAAATGCAGAAGCGATTTTCACCCGTCATACCTTGACGGACGATTTTCTAGCGTTAAATAAAGTTATTTGCAGCAATACTAATTTTTGGGTTACTTACCTATATTTCCTTTTAGTAACCAGCTTCAACTATCCTAATCAGCTGTAGTTTCAAAATCCGATTTTCTAAATACACTGCTTCTGGTAACCTCATGTAGCAGATGTGATTGAGGGGAAGGCGTGAACTTACATCAATGTTCAAAGGGGTGTGGGGATGCAGAGTCTGAAAGATTGAGAACCCTTGTTGCAAAAGATATTTAAAGCGAGCACTTGTTCTATAACTGCATTATAGCATGTTTCGTTCGTGTACGTATTGTCCCGTATAGGCCATGGTAATAAGATGTTTCTCAGCAAAAGATATTTTTGTTAACATTAGTTACCTACTCGTCGGCTGGTGGCGTGATGGTAAGGCGCTGGACTTGTACGCCTTGGACCCGGGTTTTAACCTGATGTGGCCAGTTGGTGGATTTTCGAGATGCAGAAAATCATCAATGCCTGTGTTGTATGATTATGCGGCATGTAAAAGATCCCTTGGGTATTCGTTTGGCCTTGAATTTCCTCAGCAAGATTATAACTCTTAGTGCAGTTTCGCATCAAAGGGAGCCCAGGTCCCTCCATCAAGTGGAAACTGGGCGTCAAAAAGTACTTGTGTCATGCATCAGCAACTTAATGGTGTCAAATGAAGGACTGATGCCTTGTCGGGAAGCGCAGTAGTTCTGGTAAAGGCCAAATGACTTCTTACCAATGGAAGAAAAAAAAGTTACCCACTATAGTTTTTTCGTTAAACTTTGTTGTATAGAGATTACATCTGTATTGAATAATGTGTTAAACGTTTTTTGTATGTACTTTTAAAGATTTACTGATAAAAACTGAAGAAGAAGGGCTCGAACGAGACTACATGAGAACTAAGATTATATATAATCAATAACTTGCTGATGTGAAGAGAACTTAAGATTTCTACATCCTCGTTTCAAGTTAACTTTGATTTTCCTCCTCGAGTTGAGAAGAAAATGGAATCCTTTTGAGCATGAAGAGAAAAATTGCGGGATTTAAATCCATATATTTGTTGGATGGACTTGATCACGAAACATACATTTTCTAGGAAATTTGTTTATGGTTCTTTTGTTATACTTTTTAAAAAGTAAAAAAAAAGCATTAAATGCATAGAAAAAAAAGAAAGAAAAAAGCATCTAATCTACAAAATACAGCAAGGTAAAATTTCTTAGATAAAAACTTGTTAATTGCAAAAATAAAGCAAAATTAAAATGGTTTTATCAATGTGTTGGTTTACCTATTTTTCTTTTCCACGCGAATTTTCGTTAAAAATTTTTCATTTAAATGTATTTTCTCATTATTTTTTATCCAATGAATTTTGATGAATGTATTTAATTTTTCTATTTTTTAACGAAATTTGTGACTACTTAATATGTTTTAACAATTTAAGTAATATTAGGAATATTATATCCTTTACTTATTAATAACAGGGGCAGTTACAAGGACTGCCGGACAGAAGTGAAAATTCAAAGCAATGAATAACTGTGTTCTTATTAATTAGAGGAAGAAGTCTAAATACGGGTCACCCACTGAGAATGAGGGAAAGGGGCTGTGTGCAGTCGAAAAAATCATACCGAAGGAATCAACAGGAAGAGGCAAAAGCGTAGTGAGCAAATGACCTTGATAGCTAAAGCACGTGCTTTCTCAGGAACTCTTTTATAAGAGACACTCGCTTTTGAAGAACTTAAAACTTTTCGAAGCTTGTACAAGTAAATTTATATCTTTCTAATTTATACAGTGGTTTTTATCTTAAAACAAAGAAGATTATGTGAACCTGATTTGTGTGTACCTGATTTGAAATATTTATTTGTTTAGTAATGGTTTAGTACACCATAAACGTAAAGTACTGTGTGGTCTAAAAACGGGCTACCAATGGTTGTCCAAAAACGGGCATTTTGACCACCATTGGTAGCCCGTGTTTAAATTGCGGTGTTTTCGATACTTGAAAGTTTTGACTTAATATATTGACTTAAATTAGTCAATATGAAATATCTCCAATACTCACTATTGAAAGAAAAAGAACAATCGTGGCAGCAAGAGTGCCAAGGGTTGCATCATCACTGGATCAACTTACAAAGACGAAGTGCCGAAAAGGGTGCAGCATATATTGAATAACAGTCGGAAAATTATGAGCGGGGAATCAGTTGGCGATGGAAAAGAGAAAACATCCGAAATCTTCAAGTCAAGTCAACAAGTCAAAGAGGAAATCTCAACTACAGTAGTCGGACTCGAAAGGAGATCACACTGATCTTCCTACAGTTGGCAACGACAAGGATGATGAGATGGTGGTTCAACAATCTTCCTACTGATGGCAACGACAAAGATGATGAGATGGTGGTTCTTGATTTTGATAAATCTGAAGGTAGCAATGTAGTATACTTATTTTACGACAGATTCTTTTCAGATGATATTACCGGAGAAGTGTGGATTCTCTGCTGCAAGGCTAGACATCCAAGTGTGTGGAATGGGAAAAAAAAAAAAAGGTTTACTACTTTTGTAACTTCTGCAACTAAAAAATGAAATAAATAATTTTTATTTTTCATAAAAATATCTAAAATGATATTTAATAAAATTTCTCAATTAAAATTTCATGATTTTTATTTATTTTTTAAGCGATAAAATAGTTTTTTTCCTCAAGTGGCCCGTTTTTTGACCACCTCTTGTAAAACGTGGTTTTGCCTTTTTCCGTTATCATGAAGTTTTAAAACATATAAAACTGGTGTAGTGGTTTTTGAAACCAAATAACCCCCTTATGAATGTTTTGAAGAGTTATTGGCCCTAAAGTTATCACTTTAGCGTGGATAGGTAAATCAGTAGTTAGAAAATAAAAGTGGTGGCTCGTTTTTAGACCACTTCCTCTAATCAAACATATAATAAGCTGAACAAACTCAATACTAACTACGAAAATTTATACTTTGTACTAGACAATCGCCTGTCAAGGTATGCCGGATGAAAATTGCTTCAACATTTGAACGAAACCCCTGTGTTGTATATTTTGATCGTTGAAATTTTAACCCTAATTCCAGTGGATTAACCATAAACTCCAGTAGATAGCGTTCATTGTTGACCGCTTTTTCGTTCCTTCATTCTCCTAAAATTAGTTGTACCAGTAAATCAGTTAATTTACCGGATCCGGTTTAGCCTTGTCTAGAGATGAAAACAGTCGGAAAAAAACCGGAAAATTTCCGAAAAAAACCGTTTTTTCCCGAAGGGATTAATTTCCACTCCGGAAAAATTGAAAAAATGAATTTTTTCAACTTTTTAGGAAGTTTTAATTGAAATTTTCAGCAAAAAGTGAATTCGAAAATTGCTCACTCAAATTCCATCACAGAACAAGCCGGACTTTGAACTTAGGTGATATTTAACATCTTCTAAGGTGCTTGGCGTGTCTACAGACCAAATCCTATTGTTCTTGGGGATATGAACTGGCTGAACGGTAAATCAGTGAAAGGTATCTCTTCCAACGTGGACTTGCGGCCCGTCTCAAACGTTTCTGGCATCTTTGGAGTCATACAAAATCCTGAACTTGTAGCACTTATCGGTCAAAAATTCCCATCTTACGAACGACTTCTCTCGTGGAAACCCAAGGATTTCTTTGAACTCACTTTTGGATGATCTGCCGATTAACTGATATGTTCACTGTTCGTTTTTGTACACTTTCTGGGCATCGACTATCATTTCCAAGCCACTTAAAACGGCATACCGTTTCAAATACTGTTTGCCGAAGCACAACAAATCGTTCTACTTGGTTACACAACTTAAAATAGCAGGTACTTTGCTTAAAACTGTAAGAAAACGGAAAAACAATACATAAACTAGGAAATATATTGTGAATTATTTTTTAATAAAGTGAGGAACAAAAATAAATAAGGCACTCATTAAAATGAAATTACCTTTCTTCCATTAGATAATGCAATTTTCGTACGATATATATATATATATATATATATATATATATATATATATATATATATATATATATATATATATATATATATATATATATATATATATATATATATATATATATATATATATATATATATATTTTTTTTTTTTTTTTTTTTTTTGCCGCACCCTGTATACTGCCGTGCTAAGCAAAAATGTGGAATCTGCAGTTCGGCTCTTCCACATATTTGATTCACATATCTTTTTCTTTCTTTCTTTCTTTTTTTTTTTTTTTGAATTTTTCAAAAAAAAAAATAATGGTTTTTGATCATATGACCCTAAAACATTTTATTTATTAAGTAAAGTACGAAACAGAGAACAACTTGGTTATAGTAACTCAGTTTTGTTCAAAAGTGCTGATTTGACTACTTTTACTACTGTGCTTAGCACAGCCGTATGAATAAACTGAAACTTCAGTTTAAGTTTTGGTTCAGCTTAAGAAAAACCAGTTTAGTTTTGATTTGGACTTAGACTGGATTGGAAAAAACTAAAACTCAATAGCTTTCATTTTCAGACAGTGAAATTACATTGCATTATTTTTCCTCCAAAAAAAAATATCAATCATGTTTGAAAGTCATAAATTTTAATTAATATTTCAAGTTTCAAAGGCATTTTAAAATAGAAAATGTAACTGTTATGATTAGACACACCTTACCCAATATCATTAGTTGAATGACGACTTAACTTATTTCTGGTGTTTGACCATAAAAGGTCTCAATTATAAAAATGTTTTTTTTTTTTTTTCGAATTAACCCTATCTTTATGTGTATTTCTGACAAGCAGAAAAAGAAGATGTGTGGATAGCATACATTTTTTAATGCTTAACCTTTTATATATTCCAAGAAACACAGAGCTATTAAGAAATGCCTAATTTTATTCATAAAGAAATCAAATTTTCCATTTTTTCCCGAAAAAACCGGTAAAAAAACATTTTTTTTCCACCACTTAAAAATTTCGGAAAATTTTACATCTCTAGCCTTGTCACAATAAAGCATTTCCCTGCATGTCAAATATTGGCAAAAGAATATTATAAAATTATATATAACTCAATAATTTTTATTGCTTCAATAATGAAATAATGCCGTCACGCATGCTATGACGCAAGTTTCCTTAATGGTGACGTCAGCGCTACTTGATCAGTGAATTGATTGTTATAAATATGAGGTTTAGCATTTATATTGATTTTTATGAACCTAATTTTCATTTTTAGCACTATTATTCTCGTTACGTTTAACAATAATTAGTCCACGTGTACTTTCAAGCATTTAATTACGTACAAGAAAAGATATAATAAGCTTATAGAAACTGAAAGAAGAAAGAAATATGTTTGACTGGAATTTACCTAAGTATCATGCAAAAAGTACTTCGATTGCCGTTTTATATTTTAGTACTTAGTTTTCGATCGTTAGACATAGTCAAACTTAATGCTTCGTTTCGAAATTCAATTACAGGTAGCTTTTTACCACCTGAAAAGTTGATATTGAAGTTCCCCCACTCGTCACCTTTTTTACCAAATCTTTTTTCGAGTATTTCAGAACCTTTTTTCATACGAATCATCAAATTTTTGAATAAAAATTGTTATCAAGTACTCCCCATTGTACGGCACACTGATTCTACAATTAATCAGTTCAAATAATGATTATCGAAAACATAATAAAAAATGCACAATGTGCACAAAATAAACTCTTCAAGTGGACAACATAACTTCACTAACTGCTGTTCAGTAAAGAGAAATCACTAAAATTTACCCACCAAAAGCTCAGGGTGCTATACTACATGTGGGCAGTATGACGCAAGCGCAATACATCACGAGCATATCCAGATCGTCGGTGATGCGAACCCATAAGTTTTTCCCCTACAAAAAAATCGCTCAACTTGGCTAAAGAAGTTTTCACTTCAAGAAGTGGCCACCAAATATATTAATATCATTCACGACTCGGTCGCCACTCATCCTAACTGTGCTATCAATATTTTTAAGTTGTCAGAAAACATTTCTCTTAAAGCTGAAATAATATCATGTTTGCATAATTCCGTACCTCAGAGCCAGAAGTACGTCAATCCAAAAACTGTGATTTTCTGTTTATTAGTGCCTTTTACGTAGAAGCATATTCCGCATCGTGCCATGTGAACGCATTTCTTAAAAACAAAACTCTTTTTCTATTTTTTACCAGCGTTGAAAGAGCGCGCATCCCATCCATTGCGTGGGCCAGAAAAAAGTTTTTCCTCTCTACTGTAAAATTATCATAATGTGACTTACGTTCCTCTGGATCTGGGGTACAGAATTAACACTAGATAATTCTATTAACGTTAATGGCACTAATTAGTCCTACTAACTTTCTTTTAAACTGGTAAATTTTACATTTTGTTAGTAATTTAAAAGCTAAGTTGTTGTTTAGCATTTTTTTTTTGGTTGGCAAAGGAAATGTGGTTAACAGATAAATAAATGACGACTAATAAATAAGCTTTCACTCGTCGTTGGTGACCAGAAACATTTCGAAATCTTGGTCTTTAACTTGACCAGCTCCGAGTAAAATTTACGAGTTTCAGCTTAGAAATATTTTGTTAAATAATTCCCAAAATTAAACAAACCTCTTTCTTTATTTAGTACATATTTTTCTTTTCTTTTTTTAAATCATTTAGAAAATATCAACGAAAAAATACGGCAATGAAATACAAACGAAAAAGAATAATACATCTTCTTTTGCGAATGAAGTTATGAAACCTCAACTATATAATGGAGGGGAATTCGTTGCATTAAATGTTTGTACCATTGAACTAAATTTTATTTCTTCAACTATTCTCAATACATACAATTTGTTTTTCATATTAAACGATATTATCGATGTTCAGCGACTGTGGTTAATTTATCGAACAGAAAATTTAGCATGTAGTTTAGTTACCAATGCTCCAGTGCTTTAATTTTTTTTTCAAAGATTAATCAATTTCTAAAATAAAAAAGAGTTTAAAAATAATGAAATATAAGGGATAAATATTTGAAGCTGAATAAACATAAAAAGCAAACACTTCAAACATGTTCGTCACATTTGCTAAAAATTAGTGACTATAATTACACCTTTGCATTTTTACATTTTATTGTAGCATTTAATTAAATGAAGCTAATTACTGCTTCTTGTCATTATATTTGTTAATTAGAAAAAATATTTTCATACGGGTATAAAAACATTTTGTTTGAACGTAAACAAAAAGTTTTGAAATCAGTGAAGGACAACATATAAAAGACAGACTCCTCTTATTATTTTATTTAAAAAAAAAAAAAAAAAAGCAAAATGATTTACTCATAAACAAGCTATTTTTAAATTTTTAGAATTTTTGCAGAAATAAAATCAGAATGTCATAAAATCTGCTGTAAAAATAGAAGTTATAAAAAAGTACATGGTTGGTTCTATATCACACATAGCATAAATTCTTAGAACGTTAAATTAAATACAAGCAAGTTATAATTATAGTAGCATATGTTAAAAATTTTAAGAGTTGAGTCAAGCATGGATTTGTGTGAATTGCTCTTAAGTTTCTCTACCAGAGCATCGATTGTGAATTTAAATAATAATAATACCAGTGAGTGAGACAAAGTTATTTTTTGTATTTTTAAAATTTTCATCTGTAAATAATGCTAGGAATTTATGAATCTTCGGCAATTATCCGGGTGGATTCTGAAATATGAAGTTGTAACTTGTGTTTACAATCAAATGACCGTTATTTTTATGCAATGCTTTCTTCTTTCTTCTTCTTTTTTTTTTTTTTTTGACTCTCGCATGCATCGACTTATAACTTTTTCTTGTATGAAGAAAAATTAGCCATTAGATCACTTTCATTGTTTTTGCCTATGTATCTACTCCACTAATTAACAAAAACAGCTTTTTGTCTGCATCCTGGTTTTAAATAGTCAATTCCTACTAATTTAAAATTACTGTTCAAAAAGTTTTCCAGTTTTTAAGAATAAAAATTGAAAAAAAGAAAAAGAAAAGGAAATTAAGCAGTCGAAAGTAAAATTCAAAATGTGGAAATAAGTCTGCTAGAGAAAAAGTGCGCTCTGCAGCAAGTTACGTCATTAGCACATTACTAATCATGCTGAGATGCGAACGTCATTCACAATAAGTCAAATGTTTTTTTTTTTTTTCTGGTACCTCGTTTAAAACTAAAACATTAAGCAGAAAATTAAATGTGCTGCTAAACATCTTGCATTGTTTTTATTTGACTTATATTAGTTTCAAACTGATGGAAATGTAAAATATTTATTAAAAATCGCATACCAGAGAAAAGAGAGAAGTACAGAAAAACCAAGAGCTACCGCTGCATACTTTATGAATGGTATTCTAAATTGCATTCTTTATTGAATTCCAAGTTTGTCTCTTTTTAAAAATGACCTCCAAATTTAAATTCAATTCCAAATAGGGGAAAAACACATCTTTTCCAGCACGGAATATTATGTAAGGGAATTTAAAAGTACGATTCAAAGAGTCTTCCAGCTTTTAGGAATAAAAATTGGGAGAAAAGGTTAAAAAAAAGAAATTAATTAAGTAGTCGAAAGAAAAATTCAAAATGTGGGAATGGGTCTGGTAGAGAAAAGTTGTGCTCTGCAGCAAGTTAAGTCATCAGCGTTATTAATAATGCGGAGATGCGAAAGAAAAGTGGGAACGAATTTCCCTAACGCTGCGCTTTGAAATTAAGGAGGAAACTTGTCGAGGAGAAAATTGAAAACCGTTTGCCCGTGAATGTAAAAATTGTGTGATGGATCTATAATCAGGGATGTTGATTCTCTTGATAGGCGGAGGGATATTTCGATCTTAGAAAAACGATTTTCCTCGAGTTTTGATTCGGATGGGATGTTGAAAAGCAGTTGGGAGAAATTTGAAATGTAGTGTTTTTCTAGACCAGTGTTTCTCAGTTTCTATAATAATGGAACCAGAGACTAGAATTTTTCAAGGAGTAAAAAATACTATTTGACGTTTTTCAGTGGAATGAAATTCATTTTAGTTCATACAAAAAGAGTAATCCCATATTAGTGATTAATTCCAAATACAATCTAAATTTCTACAAATGGGAATCGGAATATTGCAGGGAAGGAAGAAATGTGTACTACCTTAATTTTAACATTTAATATGGTTCAAAAATTAAAAATACCGATTTCTCTTCGTGTATAACTAAACGTGTTTCATGAACAAGTGAACAAGTTTCAATTCAAATGGTTGTCGTCTGAGCACGTCTTCATGCGAGCAGGCTCGTTATTTTAGGGGAAGGGGGCTCTCAATTGCCCCTCTGATTTAGGGACATTAAGGTAGATGAGAGTGTTGTACCTTGGGACACTTTTCATATTTTAATTTTTAACGCCAATTATTTGAATCAAATTTAAAATATAAAAGTCGCATTAAAATACTTTAAAATTACTTCCATGCAATATATTTTTTTAAAATTCAGACAGTTTGAAAATAAGAAGTAGCGTGTTATACGAGGGACGCCTGTATTTACTTTTTCCCACTCGTCAAAACTGGACATCTGCCAATTCCATATCATCCGTGAACAGACTGTATTCACATGTACAGGGCGTCCTGAAAAAGACTGACTGTTTTCAAAAATTTATAACAGGAAATTGGATAATGATAAAAAAAAAAAATTGCAGAAAATTCAAGTGATGGGCCGTAAGTTTCGTCCCCCAGAGTTCCAAATTTTAGTTCAAATTTTTTTCAATAGATGACGCTGCAGATAGTAAGCCTAAAAGTCAAAAAATAATTATTTGAATTCACCGATTTTCCCTTCGATTGCGACATGAGGTTGTAGCCGGCGGCAGGCATTTTGAAAATATTGTTTTGTTATTTTGTTTATTAAAAACATTGTTCGAAAAACTATGATGTAATTTTCTGTCTTTCTTTGATTTATGATTTTACAATCTTCAGCGCTATCTATTGGAAAATTCTTGAACTAAATTTTAGAACTTTGGGGGACGAAACTTACGGCCCACCAGATGAATTTTCTGCAAAAATTATTCTTTTTTCATGAACCATTTTATAGTTATACATTTTTGAAAACAGTCAGTCTTTTTCTGGACACCCTGTAATTGGACATGTTTTTGCTGTTTTTATGTGAAATTAACAATAATTTGCCCTTCTGTCCGGAAATTTTCGAAATGACGGACCTGCATGGGAGCTTATCTCCCATCGCTCGTTTTCAATTTTTTGTGACTTTTCTCATTATCTGTGGAATTAAAGTTAATTTCATATTAAAATTGGTTCAAAAGATTGGTTCAAATAGGGTTCCCACATTCATTTTTTTTAGAAACTAAGTTCCTGAGCGCTATTTCTCGCTGTAACTGCAACACGAACATTTAAAGACATTTTAGAGAGAAAAAAAAAAGTATGATTAATTAGAAGTGTCCCATTTGAGTAGGATTTCACTCCTGGATTTTGTTAATACAGCCAATACATAAGCTAAAAAATATTTCTAAATGAACGGAAACTGAAAATACATATTGCTGGCGGTTTGTTTTCAATTTTTACTTTTACTTAGAAGTTTTTGCATGTAGCATTGGAAACCGTTCAAGATATTTCATTCAAAAATTACAAATCTATTACTAAAAGTACTCCATATCTTTCATTGAAAATATGGAGGAAAACAAACAAGACTTCTTTAAAATATTTTTTCATCTTTGTAATAGAAAAGCTTTCGGGAAAAAAAAAGACTATTCCTCATCTGCCAGAATAAAGTAAATGAGCATCGGATAGGAAAACAAAAGCCAGAAGAAAAATATGTTATATCCAGAATCTAAGAGAATTAAGCTGCAAACATAAGCAATAACTCAGAGATGCAAAGCGAAGCTATGAGGGAATTTCTTACGCTACGATTTCAGATTGTGGAAAACGAAAAAACAATCAAATGGAGAAGAAAATTGAAAACCATTTGCGCGTGAAGAAAAAAAGTCTATGATACAGATCCTTCAAACACGCAGATGAATTCCTGGTTGAGAAGCGGTATTCTGAGAGGTTCTTCCTTTTTTTTTGCGGCTGGATGATATATATATATATATATATATATATATATATATATATATATATATATATATATATATATATATATATATATATATATATATATATATATATATATATATATATATATATATATATATATATTTATTAACGATTTAACGCATTCATCGGGACCTAAACTTTCATACGTTATTCGTAATATCAGGATGTGAAAATTAAAAAAAAAAAAAAAACTGCACTTACCTTATCTAAAACCCCTAATAAGCAACTGCGCAAAAATATCCCTAATTAGAAAGTGTATACTTAATATTCAGCATTTCACGACTTATTACACCCTAAATAATTAGAAATTTTAAACTACTGAGTAATAGATGTTTGAGAACTACCTTGATACTTGACTCAAAATAGTTCTCGACTTTATGGAGGAAAAAAAATACTGTATCACTTGCAGCCTGCTGCATGAGATATGTTTTTACAGTTTCCAGGCCATGTAAAGCATTTGAAAAATTAAGTTTTAATGGAAGTTTCATTATCGCTTTTTGCATTAAAATCATTATAAAAAAAACAGCCCGTTACAAATTGCTTATACCAAACAAAGTCTTCTTCTATTTCTGACAGTTTGGACAGAATATTTGGAAAACAATAAAATATTCCCTAGCTCAAATTAAATTAACAAAAAAAAAAAAAAAAAAAGCATTTTTTTTTCGGCTGTTAAAATAATTCGTTAATTCGGGGTTTATTATTCGGTAAATATTATTCGTCGGGGAAAAAGAAAAATTCGTTAAATCGCGAAACCCGTTAAATAGAGGTTCGTTAAATCAAGGTCCGACTGTATATATATATATATATATATATATATATATATATAATGGCAACTTCTTTATGTATGTATGTCCGCAGTAATCTGCAAAACTACTGGACAGATATTAACCCTTTTTTCACCATAGATAGCTACATTATGGGATTATGGGGAGCAACTTAGGCTATAATTTATACCTAAAAAACTTAGTTTCAAAAAGTTATGATGGAAAACAGTAAATTTCATGTAATTTCCCCATTAAATGATTAAATACTGAACCCATTGTTACAACAATTCGTTGCCTTACAATCAATATTTAGAGTAATCTTATTGAGAGTTTTGAATCAAGGCGTCTCTGGAGTAAACATGAGTTTAAAGTCATTTAAACATTTGGAAACTCTACTTTAAGCTCACTTAGGGAAACATAGTAGAGAGCTCTTTTTTTTCCTTGTGTGCGTGTGTGTACTAGTTAATTAAATAAAGCGAAGCGATTTTTTCAGTGATATTTGTTTTTGTTAGTTCATATTTTCGAAATTCGTCAAATTTTTATATGCTTCAACTCGTGTTTTCGTTTCTAAATGAATACTCGTTTGTTCTTTACACTTATTGCTATTTTACTTTTATGGGTAAGGAAGAAGCTCGATTTTTAATCACATCAAAGCGGTGTTTTGAGTTCTTTCCGTTAAAACAGAAAACGAAAGAAAGTAGCAATTTTTTCTCACACTTATTACTGACCCAGACAATGCCGGGTATTTTTGCTAGTATATATATATACAGGGGCGAACTAGCTGACTTTGGGCCAGTCAGCAAAAGTATATTTTGGCCCACCTCTATAAATTAATATAAGTAAATTAAACTGTACCGGATCTCAATTCTTCCTAGTCGAGCAAAGACTACCGTTATAGTTCTTATTTTCCTTTAAGGGTCATTCTTAAAAAAGTGGAACTATTTAGTCGCACTCCTTTTACAGTAAAAAAAATTAAGGGAACAATTCATTTAATAATGGTTTTTGTTAATTTCGCCAAAAAAATATCTATTTAAATGTACCAATAATTTTTTAATGATAGTTTTTATTTTAATATATTTTTGGCTCACAACATGTGAATTCTTACCTCCGTGGCTGGTCACACAACAGGTGTGAATGTTTATGTTACTTAATAACTAGTTTAATTAAAATTATACATTTATTTATTTGTTTTTCCTTTCACAAGTGTCTCAAATACTAATTGTTTAAGTATATTTAACTTTTTAATGTTGTGTTTAAGTTCGTTTTAGTAGGACAATGAATGACGTCACACAATAAATTCTCACTTCCGTTACCCAAAGACAAGTCGGAATTTTTCGAGATTGAAATTTGAAAAATATTATGTTATCTTATACTATGTTTGGAAACATTAAAAGGAAAGGAGAAAGATTTCCCCCAAGATTTCTTAGGAGGGCACCGTGCACTTCCGCTTTTAAGCAAACCTTTGACCTTTAACTTCATTAACCCTCCTTACCCCTAAAAATTTTAAACAAAACTTCACAAAAGAGATTTTTTTCTCAAAAGATAAAGTTTGATACAAGCCTGTCCTTGGAACGTTATCCCCTCGTTTCAACCACTTATCCACAAGAATCTGATTAGAATATATCTGAATGGTTTTTGCTTTACCTTTAAAATTAAGCATCAAAAAGCTTTTTAATATTTTAAAAATAATTACTATCGAAAACACTAGAACTTTGCATGTACCGAGTATACCAAAAAGTAAAAGAAGCACCTTTTTTATTTGACAAAACTTCTCTTAAAAGGTACCCTTTTATCTGAGAGCGCACTGCCCCCTCTTTTGGTGAGGGGGAAGCACTAGTTCCCTCTGTGCATTTTTTTTCTGAAATGGAAATCAATTTAAGGGTATAAGGCAAGTAAAAGGGTTACAGAGCTCTCCCATGGAAATTTCTATAAGTGAAACTTATCTTTGTGACTTCAAGGGAATGGCGAAGGTTCGAAGACTTTGTCTGGCAATTTTTCTATATTTAAATCTGAAAAACACAATTGAGGACCTTGATGCAAGAACCAGTTAAGTCCAGACTCCCTCATTTTTGGTAAGACCAACAAATAACATCAGTGTCCGAAAACCGATAGAAAGACTAATATCTTTCCCACATTATTTACTGCAAAGCAGAGGTCTAATCTTACATTTGTGTCTCGTTGTTGCACCAATCGCAACATTTATGGGTGATTCTCCAAAATCCTAACAGTATTATGTCCCAGAAGCCTGACACAAGGATTGTTTGACATAGATCGTCTTCCCCCTCATTTTTTTTAATAGCTAGAAATAACGATTCCAATGTTAATCCATTCTTATTAAAACAATAACTCATTTATTTTGTCCTACAAAATTTTTGGAATCGCCAGAAAGTCACTCTTTTGGCCTGCCGGCATTCGTTTCTCAAAGATAATTAATTTTTTAAAGATATTATATCAACATTCCACAAATTTATATTGTAGCATTAAACTACGCATACTTAAAGGTGTAAAATGACATCCTTTAAATAAATTTAATTATTTAAATAAGTTAGATACATCATTTTAAAATTTGTTCCCAGGTTTCATGTCATTCTCCTGTCTTAGGAATGAGTTCAGTTATTATGGATTAAAAAGGGGAATTTTTGTTTTGCTGTGCTACAACACTGTTTATTATCACCATTTTGTTAGATTCCTTGAGTATTAAGTTAATATAATTTGACTGCTGTTCTTACTAAAACTTTGAAGTTCAAAAATGGGTACATAACATTTTTGCTGTCATTCTCTTGGACAAATTTCTGTGTTAATTTTTTTAAAAAAGTAATAATTTTACTCATATAGTGTGTAGTTGAATTAAGAGGTGAGAATCGAAAAATAACATTAGTTACCTTAATTATAATCCTGGGCTTACAGAACAGGAAAATTACAAGGAAAATGCCATTTTCCTGTCCCCTGCCCCCCAAAAAATGTCATACTGCTGGCACAAAAGGGAAAAAAAAATTAAAGTTACTCTTCTAGCATTATTCATAACTCAATACATTTAGTACAATAGAATTTATTTCCAAAACATTATTTAGAAAATAAGATTATGATCTTTAAAAAAAAACTTAATTTGGCAAACGATAAATAAAACATGTAGCAGTAGAGAAATTCTATTTATTTAATCTTTTTTTTTCTTTTCTTTTTTCTTGTTCAGACGAATCCTTCAAAAAAAGATTTCTTTCTTAAATTTTTTTTTTAAATTTTAAAGTTGATCGAATAGGTAAATGAAATTGCTTTAAATTTCTAACTGAGACAAATTAAAGCACTACTTTCTAGAATAAAGCACTCTTTTCTACAAAATATTGCGAAAATTGTTATTTATTCGCTGGTTTAGAATTTTAGTCTAAAAATTGAAAAAAAAATTCTTTTGTTAAAATAACTGTCTTTTATTCGAAGTGTAAGATATTCAGAGTGAATAATATGAAAAAACCTCGATAAAGGGACCGGAACTCGAAGAAATGTTCGTTATTAGGGAGTGTCCGTTAAGAGAGGTTTCACATAGATTGCGTTTTGTCATGCAATAACATACTTTTTGGTTTAGGTTACACTTACTTCTCTATTATTATTAATATTTGATAACCTTCGATGAAACTTTCTGCTTGTCACTCACTCTCCTAGTGTGTAAAAAGTTGACCCTCTGTTTTGAGGGAGTAGTATAGTTAAAGTGAGTTCCCTCCATTTTTTCCGGCAAGTTCCTGACAAAGAGTTAGCATAATTTTTTTTCAGATTAAGTGAAGCATTTTTATTTTACAAATATTTGTGATTGGAAAATGTCAGGTTTTTGGAGAATCACCCCTATATTATCCACAAGCAAAAATATATTTTTTTTCTAAAGGGAAAGTTTGGACTTAACTGGTTCTTGCTTTTTGCATCGAAGTCCTCAATTAAAGACTATCGCTGGTGACTTAGGGACTACAAAGGGACCTCATACCTAAAGTACCCTAGGGATCCCGTTAAGTCTAAATCTGACCTTAATTACAACTAATGTTGCTCAAAAAAAAAAAAAAAAATTGCCCCCCTCCCCGGAACTCAGTCCTAAATCCGTCTATGTTTAGGAACTCTCCCTTCTATAAGTAAAAATTTTACCGTATGTGATTCTGAGATGAAAATTCGCGCATAACGATAATTTACACCAATACAATGAAATCTCTTGTCAACTGTCAGCATTTAGTTAAATCTGTCAAAACCAGTGAAATCCAGGGTCGTGCGCAGAAATTTTGGGGCCCGTCACAAATGGCTTTTACGGGCCCCTCTCCATCTTGTTTACCCCTACGTCCCTACATATATTTCAATCATCATTTAAAAAATTTTGGGGTCCCCTTCAGACTCTAAACAAGGCCGTCAGGTGTCCCTTCTCTCCCCCTCCCCCTTTGTGCATGCCCCTGCTCATGTATCAACACCCCAAAGTATGGCGCACGCATTTATAGCAGGGCAGGGGACCGCGTTGTCTAATGGTGCAGGCCCTTTCAATTTTTGTTAATAGACGTACAAATATAAGTTTTCAACGCTTTTTTTTTTCATCCAGGGCCCTTCTTCAGGCCACGTCCGACTTCAATTTCTCTGGCCCCCTCCCATTTTCACAATGTGAGAGCAATGGCCCCCAGGACTTTAAAAACTAGAGAAAAAAGTTGATAAGAGAGGAAAGCATTCGCACATGCGGACTTCGGCTATTTACTTCGGTCCCTGGCTTAGGATGGAAAAGAAATAAAACTGTTTCCAAATGCTTTTTTACATAGAGTAAACAAATTACATGTTTATTTATTTATTTTTTTATCACATACTATGACACTTTAAAAATGTTATGTTTGAATTTAAATGCATTAAGTTCAATAAAAAAAATTGCTTGGAGTGCCCCACTTGGCGGTTGGTTCAGTCGGGAATCCCCGACTAGTCAACCTGGCCAGTCCGCCCCTGTATATATATATATATATATGTATTAGGGTGGGCCGAAAAAACTGAAATTCTGCAGAGCACTTAGCCTTAGTACGAAACATTTGTGACTCCCTAACACTCCTTATTGTGTAAAATTTCGTGACTCTGAGTTAATGTCTTCTGCTCTGGCAAGAGACTTGAATTTGTGAAAATTTTAGAAAAACATCAAAAAAAGAGAGAAAATTTACAAAATACTTCTTTAAATTCCGCTGAACTTTGACCTTAGTGCGGCAGTTTATTAAAATAAAATTTCAAGCCTGTGAGTTAATGTTTTCTGCTCTGGCAAGAGGCCTGAATTTTGAAAATTTTACACAAAATTCCTTAAATACGAGTGACACATTACAAAGTAGCAACATGCCTAATACGCAGCAATACTTAGAATTTTTAATCACATCAACGGCAAAGGCCACCTCTTGAACCAGGTTCGTCATTTAAAATTTCAGGGGGAAGGGGGTCAATGCCCTCCTCCCTACTTTAAAAAACTAACGTTTTTACATATAAGTGGGCGTGATTTCGTGGATTTCCGATAAAATTTCATTTAGTTCACGCCCTTTATCACCCAATTTTGAAATATTTAAATGTATTAAAATTTGATTTTAAAATATTATATTAAAATTTGAAATATAAATTTTTGAAATTTGATAAAATTTGAAATAACGGGCCTATCTTTAATTTTTTAACCTCCTAACACAAAAATTCAAATTTATAAAAATATTCATTAAAAAAAAATGAAGTCATTTCTGATTTCAGAGATATTCTGTTCAAATGTGTCAGACAATACTAGCACAATATAGCTAGCTAAGTACATATGAGGCAGTGAGAAGCAAAGGGATGTAAGTGGACATTTTCATGTTTTGAGTAAAATGTGTTTAAAAATAACATCATAGTAGCCTTTCATTGAATTTTTTTTCTAAATCATGCTGTATAGCAGCAACTGCCAAGGCTACCAGTACCATCTCTTGCCCCAAGACAGAGGAGAGGTTCACCTACCATGTGTACTGGTTATCTCCAAATTTTTAATTTTGCCATTTACATCCCTTTGCTTCTCACTGCCTCATATATATTGATATTGTATTAATGCATAAATACGTACTTTTCATTTCAGAAAAACAAGAGCGGAACCAAAATTTTATCATTATTTCCATATACTCATGTGTGTATTTAATAAAAACTTTGGCTTTATGTTTAAAAAAAATGTATATTGAATTTGTTTTGATGTTTTGTCACATTCTAAAACACTGTCTCTAGCAAAAATGTTGTAACCGGAATATTTTTCACTGTTGCAATATAAAACTTCTACAATTGGATCTTTGGAATGTTTTTTTTCCCGGCTAAATAAATCAATTGCAGAATTTTTCTATGCTGTGCATTTTGTGCCGTTCACAATATCAAACACCCTGTACCTGATTTATGGATTTCTTTCTTTTCCCCCTATTTCTTGAGCTTGACTTATACATCTGTTGGTCTCCCCAACTTGTGATGCTCACTTTTTTTGCAATGTATGTAGTACTTTTAACGTATGTATTACTTTTTACCCATTGTTCTAACATTGAATTCGACAGTTTTGTAGTTTGCAAACATTGAAGTCAGAGCTTAAAACGTATTATCGGAGATCACGGGATTTCTGCTTCTGTACCACTTTCTAATTTTATGTGAATTTCACATTGTTCATCCCTTCAGTGGGTGAATAAAACGAGTACCAAACGGGATGGGGGTTCCGCGTATGATTGTCCGCTTCACGAAGGCCGACGATTCTGCCCCGTTCAAGCTCCGAAATTTGCTCAAATTTCGCTTTCTTTCGTCGAAGAGGCATAATAAAGATTCAGTTAACATTTACTCTAGCATATAACCTACGATAATCATACACGCCTCGCTACAGCCGTCTATTTATATTCGGTTCGATTCGCCATTCAGAGAGCGCTGCTCTGCATAAGCATGCCCAACCGGTTTGCAATTCTAATCATTTGCATATCATGCCCTACTTTACATTTCCTGCAATTTTCAGCTCACTCGCTTAAGTCCTTCGTGGTGTTGCAATTTTCACAAATAGGAGTGTATATTACTAAAACTATATAAGAAATAGTACGCGAATTCATGTTCGGTGTGTATGCTGCTATAACTTTTTTTACTTTACAGATGACTGTGTATTCCGCCCTACCCCATATTGCACACTTCTCCAACCTACGTTTCCTTTTTAATTACATCCGTAAATTACTCTTGATCTCGGATAAATACTGGAGAGGAACGTACTTAACGTTTATACAGAAGAACTAACAACACATTATGTTATATTTCCCAACGCATTATAACAGTGCAGATTGCAGCCAGTTATCTACAACTTTGTGCAGTTAAACCTGCTATTTCTTATTATTTTTCATGAACCTTTTTGAATTTTCTTCGGGACCATTATATCAAGGAGGCCCTAGCAGTTACTACACTTGCGACATGGTAAATCCGCCACTGGTTTTTAATACTACTTTAAGGACCAACACCCCTTTAGCACGACGAGTAGGACTTACAGCAGAAGTGAGTGGTTTATGAAAACGTGAGCCCCCTTACCTCTATTAGGACATCAGTTCGGCTGTTGGTTTTTACCGATAGGTGGCAACACCAACTATCACCCACTTCGAAAATTAGACAAAGTTTTAATGGGAAGGGAATGTCTCCATTCATCCTGTGACCGTGGTAGCTGCTAGAGATATACCATAAAACTGAACTTATATTTCCACGCTTTCACCTTACGCTTACATGGCCAGGAAATAATGACATCGAGCTTGGAATCCTTGCCAGGTTTCGCTCCCGAGTTTTATGTCCTATCTACTAGAAATTCTGAACCAGACTAATCCTTCCAAACAATGACTTTTTTTAAAACTTGAAATTAACAAAGAGTAAATATCGTTCTTACTCGATGAATTCGCACATGAAAGCTTTTTTAGATCACATGTGTGTGCTCTGCAGTTTGACCAACTACTCGTGTATAGTTAAATTTCTCACTAATAGATCTTTTTTGCGCGCATTTGTGCATTGATTCTTATGTTTTTATTACTATTTTGTGATCAGTCTGTTCAATGAATAAAATATTATGTTTCTAACTTTTCTCTCTCACCATACAAGTATATACGAGTACAATACATGTACATAGTACACGAGTATATTAATAATTATGCACGTTACCACTAAATGTTCCATTAATCATTTTCTTTTATTTAATTACGCTGAAATGGATATTCCTGCGGAAAATTTATCATCCCTGTTTTATTTACCTGGAGAAAAAAAATTTCGTCCTGAAATGAGGTAATACGAAAAAAAAAATTCAATTTCAAGGAATCAGTTTTTCTTATTATAGAACCCTCGGCCGTTTTTATTTTCACTCTCGAGCTGTTTTCAATTTTTCAAACTGACAATTTTAACTCTTAATTCCGAAATGAGATGTAAGAGATTCATTCGCAATTTTTCAATTGACTTGTTGTTTTATTTTTGTCGCAAATGTGGGTTTATTTTTTATTTTCAGCAGTTTAATTAATTTACTTCTACATTGAGAAGGAATAAGAATGTCAATACTTTTTCTCTTTTTGTTCTTTTTTAGCAAAATTAAATATTTAGGAAAATAATTTTTAACCGACTTCAAAAAAGGAGGTTATGATTTCGTCTTGCGGCTTTTGATGTATGTTTTCGTATTATTCAAAGGCTACTGGACCAATTTGAAAAATTCTTTTTTTGTTCCGAAGGGATTTCCCAGATGGTCCCATGTTAATTTGGTCTGGATCTGATAAGGGGTATCGGAAAAATCCAAGAAACTTTAAATTTCACACGTTGTGGCTACGTAATCTAGCTTACGCCACGGGCGGAATACGTGACAGGTCACATGGCCATGACCGGTTTATTTTCACAGCAAAGGTTTTGCCTTCGTCTTGAACGATAATTCTCGCGGCATCGGCATATGGATGATTAATTTTTACTTATAGATGTTACTAATGTTTTACTACGTAGCAAAGAAGTAAATCTTTACTAATATTATAAAGAGAGAGGGCGGATTTTTGTGTGTTTATATGTTCGAGGTAATCTCCGGAATCACTGCACCTATTAAAAAAATTCTTTCACTATATGAAAGGTGCTCTCTTACTGAGTAACATAGGCTATAATTTGAAAAAAATCTGATAAATAGTTCTTTTTTTATTCAAATTTAGACCCAAATTTCATGTAAACTGCCTATTATTGGCTATTAAAGGGGTGAAAAATTACTTGCACGTATTAATATTATATATCGTTAAAAAAGGTAGAATTTTCTGCGTTCTAAAGAATTTATTTCAATGCGCTAACTTAATTACGGCGGGAGTAATTTGCGTTTTTAGCTCGAACTTTTTTAGGCTTAGCTGAAATTTAGGCAATACTTTCTTCATTAAATCAATCAATAAAAAGTGAAGGGATTGTCCCACAGTTTTCTTTTTGACAGCAATGGAAAAAGCGAGATTTTTTGGTCCAGATCTTTCTCCACTTTTGGTCGAAAAAATGAGCTTCGATCTTCAAAGGAAAACAAGTTACAAGCGTTTTTAAGTTAATTTCGAAATATGTCATTTTTATTCAGGTTGTCAACCATTTTATTTTCGCGTTTCCATGGTTACGCTTTTTTATTCCGTTGCTTATATCTTATTATGCATTTTATTTCATGTTTCCATGGTTACGCTTTTAAAATCCATCTCTTGCATTTTAATTTCTTAAAAGTATTTTAATATCTGTCGTCATTGTCTGAAAAGGTAATTTTACATGGTGTTTTTTTTTTTTTTCTTTTTGGGCACATTTTGGCACGTTAGGCGCTGAGCAGTCTAGGATTATTGTTTTAAGGCACCCGTTAATGTAATTCATTGTTTTAGCGATTTGTTTTGAAAGAAAAGAAACTTTTGATTTGTTTTTATCCGAGTGAAATGTACGACATTTTCTTCTCTTTTCTGACGATGATTTTTGAATGTTCAACGGGATGTTTTTTTTTCCTTAGACGGTTGGATTATGATAGCGTGGTTGCTGGGCAAGTTTGGCGATAAACAATAGAGCTGCGGAATTATTTTTATATTTGAAAGATATTATTTGTAGGGCTCGACCGATGGCATTTTTTGGCCGATGGGCCGATGCCGATTGTTGGCCGATTGTTCAAAGAAGGCCGATGGCCGATGGCCGATTGTTTTCCTATAAATGGCCGATGGCCGATGCCAGGCCAAAAAAAAATGAAACGGAAATAAATTACTAAGATTGTCAGGGATTTGAAGGATCATTTATTAATTTCACTTTACTTCTTTTCTACGAATAGGTAATTGTAATCACAAAAAAAAAATCAAATTTCGATTTAAATTTTTATTTTACGATCACCCAATTTGAAGTTCACAAGTTTTTTCGGCACATCTGTACGTGCATATGTACCTAAGAACATACAGATGACCGAAATATCCATTTTGAACATCTCCTCAGTTAATTATCACATGTTCTCTATTGATGTCTTCATGTACGTAAATTTGCGTCACTCAAATCTTCATGAAATAGTAAGTTGAAAACCCATACGTACGTAGTATTATCCAAAGGTTCAAGGACAAGCTGTATAACACCTAATCATTAATAGTTCACATTACCGAAGGTATAAAACCTTACCCTTAATAGTTCACATTACGAAGCATTTGAAGTTCGCTTCGCTCGCTAATCGGCTGGGTCACGTTGCGTGGTCGTTTGGCGCATTAGGCGCTGAGCAAATCCAGTCTAGAATTATTGTTTTAAAGCAACTGTAAATGTAATTCAATGTTTCGGCAAATAGTTTTGAATTCCAAAGAAACTTTTATTTTGTTTTTATCAGAATGAAACATACGACTTTTTCAATTTTTCCTGATGTAGATTTTCGAATTTTCCACGGTTTTTTTCTTTTTTTTTTCGTTAGACGGATGGGATAACTAATTAATAGGAGTTAGTTTCGCAGGCTAACAACTAGGTTACGGTAGCGTAGTTGCTGGACGAGTTTGGCGATAAACAATAATAGAGTTGCGGACTTATTTTACATTTAAAAGATACTTTGATGTTCTTTTTGCTTATTTGGCGAATAATTTTAAATGATAGAACAAATCGCTTCACTCGCTAAAGCGTTATTAAGCAACTGTAAATCTAATTTAATGGTTTGGCGAATAGTTTTCAAATCCAAAGAAACTTTAATAGGTTTTTTTTTTTTTTTTTTTTGAAAAGGTATGTACGAACTTTAGTTCAAGAAAAATGATCATTTCAAATCAAGGGAGGGGCGTGGATTTTTTTTGATTCAACGGACTTCCTTTACATTCTTAGCACGGGCATCGCCGTGCGGGTACTGCTAGTACTCTGATATGACAGACAAATAATATAACTTTTCGTCGGACTTAGCTCCGTGTGACTTTTACCCATTCCTAGCAAAAAAGCATTTGCAGGGACGCCGCTTTCTTTCTTCAGATGAAGATTAAGCTGCATTAGAGGAGGTTGCGAAAAATGGCTTCCAGGAGTTTCCAAAAATTATACGAACATTGACAGAAGTACATAGTAGCTCAAGGTGACCCTTTGATGGTAGATGTACTTCGGTAATGTGATTTATTCTGGGTAAGGTATTTTATACAACTTGTCCTTGAACTTTTGGATCGTACTACGTACAATCTGTACAGAGTGTAGTTACGCTTCTCCTTTTTTGGCTGCTGTGTGATGAAAAAGAAAGAACAACAGCCAAAAACAAAAGAAAGAAAGAAAAAAAGAAAGAAAGAAAGAAAGAAAAGGAAGAAAGAAAAAAAGGAAGAAAAACAAAGACACTGTTTAATAACCAATTGGTTTATTTTTTTTAATTGAACATATAACTAAGACTTCAGTAATAATGTAAGGATTTATGTACACTATGCATAGTTTAAAAATATTAAATTATGTTGGTTGATCATTCAAAAGAAATTTAATAATAAAAAAAACAATGAAATCGTCAACAAATTGCACAATGAAAGTGGATAGATTGCATGTAGATGTTTTATAGTTATAAAATTAAACAAAAAAAGTGACAGATAAATTAAAGTATTAAATCATAATAGGAATATTTTTTATACCTATTTAAAATTTATGAATAGAAATGTTTGCATTTTTCGTAACAGCTATAACAGTGACATAACGTTTCTGCTGAAAAAAGAAATAGCCATGAAAAGAGCAAGGTTCTTAAAACGCAGCTCCAATAAACAAACTCGATATTTTTATCAAGTTAATAATAACTTAATACATATACTACTTGATCTGATGTTTGCACTCAATATTTTCAATTTGATTGTTTAATCTTTTATGAAGCACTATAAACAAGTTCAAATTAACTTTTTCAATTTAACAATAATTTTTTGAAGTTAAAAATTTGCATAACAGAAAATCATTGAAACTTTTTGATATTCTATTATTAAAAATATGATGAAAACAAAAATTAATTTTATTCATTGATTTTATGTATTTTTATAAAAATAGTTACGTACAATAGAAAAAAATCGATCGCTATGAATGATGCAAAAAAGATGGCGCATTACGAACTATAGGTGAAACAAGTATGAGAAATACAATACAAAATGAAATTTCTTGAGCAAAATAAATAATCGCTAAATATTTAAGAAATGCTTGAAACGACGAGGGAAGGGGAGGGGGTGTCACCCTCTGATTTTGGAGTAACTCACAACATTAAACTTCGTTCCCAATTTCGACATTAAGCTTCGGCAGTACGGAACTGCTACCACCAACGCCTCGGAAGAGTTTCTCAATCTACTTCAGCACTTCCGAAGAAAAAATTCAAAAGTCTCTTTGATTTCCGAATTATGTCACCATCCAAAATGTCTTTAATCAATTTCATATATTAATGCTCTAAATTCTTCCTAAACAATAAATAAAGCTTGAAAAAAAAAAAAAAAAAAAAAAAAACTCTTAATTTTAAGTATGGTGTTAGTTTTAAACAACTCGGAAGTATAATTAGAGTTTAATTTCAGAATTAGTGAAAAAGGGGGGGGGGGGAGAGGGCACGCAAGTGTTCTCGGAAATAAGAAATAGTCGTAAAAAATAGAGTTCAAAATAATCATAAGTTGGTCTCCAATTCGGCAATATATTACCAAATGATCGTCAGTCTCAGACGCTTTATATAATTTTTGCGTTGAAATAAGTAATTGATAGCTACACAAAAATGAGTAAATAGGCCTTTTAGAGCACCCGATTGAAAACAAAAAGGGGAAGTGCACAACTAGAACGCACGCAGACCCCACATATGAAATTTTAACCTTCTACAGCTTTCCATTTTTGAGTTATGACTTATGAGAGATACATACGTACATCCAGCCGCAAAAAAACAACGGAATAATTAACTTGTTTGTTCCTGAATGCAGTATTAAAAAATCTTTCATGGATGACTAAAATAGAAATTCATACTGAAATTTAAGTAAAAAAATTTATATGACTTACTCCCTTTACTTTGTATTAAAAAGAACAAGAAGTTCTGTCTAGAACTAGACGAGCCTACTTTCCCTTATACCCATACTACTTTCTAGTACCTGATCAATATTCTCAAAAATAGCTAAAGTTGCAAATTTTTTCAAACATATTTATAAAATACTTTAAGCTGATTTCTAGGAATAAAATATTCCTCACTCATCTAAAAAAATTTGATGCGTAAAAAAAAAAGAAAAAAATCGAACAAATAAAATGGCAGCAACTTTTAAACAAAGCAGCTAATACACTTTTTCCCATTAAAAAAACATCTTTAACAGCTTTCAAAACGAAAAAATAGTAATTAAAATTAATAAGCTCATTAAAATAAATACGTCATATCAAAAAAAAAAAAAATCGTCTTTTTCCCCTGTTGCCAAAAACTTTTTTCAAAATGAATTAATGCACTTACCAAAACAAAAAAAAAAAAAAATGTCAACTTAAAGAAATAATTTTCATTGTCAAAAAAAAAAATCGTCTGCGCATATCTAGCGTCAGGCAGAAACATAAATGACTTCGAGTTTATTCGCCAAAAACTGAGTACCTAAATTGAAACTTTAGCGTGAAAATAAAAACAAGTCATATCAACAATAATTATTTCACATTTAAAACCATAGCTGCGGAGTCGGAGTCGAAGTCAATCTCATTATGAGATAAAGGAGTCGGAGTCGAATATTTAAGAATCGGAGTCAGTGATTTGTCCTCCGTGTGTAAATTTTTGCCAAAACTACAAAGTCAGAGTCGAAGTCAGAGTCGAAGTCGGGGAGTCGGAGTCCGATTAATTGTTGGGCACAGGAGTCGGAGTCGGAGTCAAGTGCCCCTAAATTCTCGGAGTCGAACTCTGGAGTTTGGCGTCAAGAGTTATTTCCAACAAAATTTGTTTGAAGTAAATCTGCCTTCAAGTACAGGATCTACATTGAGTTTCAGTTTCCCCGTAAGCGATATTGTTAAGGGATTTGAACTGTTCAAAATTGAACGGAAAATTGTTCAAATCAAAAAGATATTTTACATACAAGTTTTTCATCAAAAGCTTTTTCCTACAAAGTCTGTTTGAAGCAAATTCGCCTCACAGTTCGGAATTGCCTTGAATTTCCCCGTAGACGCTAATGTTAAGTTTTTTTGAACTGTTCAAAATTGAACAAAAAATAGTTCAAATCAAAAAGTAAAATATGGAAATAAGATGTTCTCGCCGAGATCTTTCGAACAAATTTTTTTTTTTTGGAATCGGACTATTCATTCAAAAGTTATTAGGGGGGGGGGGACAGACAGACAGACCGACAGACAGAGCGACAGACATTTTTCCCCATCTCAATACCCTACTTTCCAATTTTTAATTTTTCGATATTTATTTAATTATTTTAATTATTTTTGACTTTTTTTGTTTTTCACGGTATTTTTAAGATGCATTGAGCCTTCTTTCATGCTTTTTTCTTCTTTTTCTGACTTTTACTGGGAAAGTAGGCTAAAAACAACAAAGCTCCTTCTTTTTTTCGAAAACATCGGCCAATTCCATCGGCTTTTCGATGTTTTTTAAGGCCGATGGGCCGATGTTTCCTCCAAGTTAGCATCGGCCGCCGATGCCGAATTCGATGGCTAAATTGTTGAACCATCGGCGCCGATGCATCGGTCGAGTCCTAATTATTTGATGTCTTTTTTTTTTGTTTATTTGGCAAAAAAGTTAAAATTGCAGTAAAAACCGCTTTACTCGCTAAATCGAGTTTTAAAGCAACTGTAAATCTAATTTAATGATTTGACGAAAAGTTTTAAATTCCAAAGAAACTTATTTTTTTTGAAAAGGTGTGTACGCATTTCATACAAAGAAAAACGATCATTTCACATCAGAGGGGGGAGTCAATTTTTTTTTTATTCAACGGATTTCCATTAAATTTTTAGCACGGGCATCGCTGTGCCGGTACTGCTTGCTAGTTAAATATATTTTACTACTTAAATAGCTGAATAAATTACCTTAATATTATTTTAATCAAAAAAAGCTTTATTTAATCAGTAAAATGTTTTTTTGTTTTTTTTTTAATTTTTCAGTTTTTATACACATTTAGTATTCAATCCAAAGGATATTGAATAAAGAACATCCCTCCCCCAATGATTTAATTTATATTCTTTAATAATATGCTGTAACTGGTGTCTGATTTCTCAATTATGACCAGTATTCTAGATTTACTATTTCACAATGCCGCCAGTTTAATTTGAAGTTAGGGTTATACTAATTAGCAGGCTTCAAAAAAAGGAGGAGGTTCTGAACTCGTAGGATTTTTTTTTTCTTTGTGCAATGTTTCATAAATACTCGAAGACACCTGTACCCAGAGACGTGCACGGGGGGGGGGGAGGAGAGAAAGAACACATGTTAGTTCGGGCCTGAGAATAAAGGGGGGTCCAATATTTTTAAAACTAGAAGTGAACTATAGGGGTAAACAATATGGAGATGGGCCCGGAAAAGACATTTCTGACGGGCCCCAAAATTTCTGTGCACACCTCTGCCTGTACCGATTTGGATTTTTTTTGTTTGAAATGGTATACTTCCCTGGCGGTCTAATGGTAATCAAGTTCCGGTTTGAAGAAATTGAGGGAACTCTTAAAATATCATACTCAGATTTAAAGCGATTTGTACTTTATTAACTTTGTATATCGTCTCACTTAGTGAGCCGGTTTTTATGATTTTTTTTTTTGTTTATTGGATAGGGGTTGGTCTAACTTTATTCTAAGGTTCCAAATCTTTGATTTACCCTATTTGTTCTTTAGAGAAAAGTTAGGGGTAAAAAACAATAAATTTCATGTATGGTCCCTCACAAATGATTAAATATAAAACCCATTGCTAAAAAATGCCATAAAACAAAGGTATGTGTTTTCTCTATCCATAGTGAAAGAAAGTACTAAAAAACATTATTATTGAGAGTAATCATAATGAAAATTTTTTCTAGTGGAATCTTTTTTTATTTTCATCTGTAATGGGGGCATTTGAAGAACCATGCGACTATTATCGCTCATTCATCGTGAGGTTTAGTTAAAAGTTTAAAGGGTTCTAAATCAGATCGAGCTATTATTTCAAGTCTTGACTCTGCTGAGAGCTACGTATACTCGTCCTTTCGCAAAGTTCTTTTTTCCTAAATCTATGACAGCTTTATCGAGGATTGTGTGAAATATAATTTACAATTTACAATGTTACCGATTTTAAAATATACAATTTAACAATTTTTAACTTAACGCGATTTCTGCTGTTTTTTTTTAGTGACTCGTGCATTTGCTTTCGGAAAGCAAACGTTGATAAAGTCGAACTAATAATGAAGACAACATTTTTTTGCATATAGTTGCGTATTTGAAGAAGCATTTCTTCACAGTCGTCGGAAGTCTCCGAGACGTTGTGGTCTATTTCTTTCCCTACCGTGCTCATCTTAGTTGTTTTTAGACTCATGTGCTCTCTTACTCGAGATGAGCGTAAGAAAGACCTCAACTTCATGTACCACATACTCTATCCTACGAACTTATTTGGTATTTCAACCACTAAAAAGGAGAAAAAAAAACTTAAAAAAAACCGCCTTTAAAAAGCAACTAGGAACTAAAAAGCAAAAAATAATCGATTACACTTACATACTATTTTCTATTCAAACCTAGAAATGAAATTTATTTTACAATTCCAGTACAAAAATCAACTAAACTATACACCCAATGATAAAATAAACACTGAATTTAATTACTATACGATGAATTATTTTAAATACCTAACTAATTATGTACGATCGTTATGAGTAGGTTTAGTTTTAAAGACTAATTTCGTGTTTAAATAAATTAGTCTTTAATTCAGGATTCGATGGGTTGTCAGTTACGTTAGGTAGTAATTGTAGGAGGCCCCGACTTCAAAAGGTTATTAAAAATTAAGAGATCGTACATAATTAGTTAGGTATTTAAAATAATTCATCGTATAGTAATTAAATTCAGTGTTTATTTTATCATTGGGTGCTTAGTTTGGTTGATTTTTGTACTGGAGTTGTAAAATAAATTTCATTTCTAGGTTTGGGTAGGAAATAGTATGTAAGTGTAACCGATTATTTTTTGCTTTTTAGTTCTTAGGTGTTTTTTGAAGGCGTTTTTTTTTTACTTAAAAGTAAGTTATATGAAACGATATTAATGTTTACGAAGTTTATTGTTATATGAAAATCTTCGAAAAAAGCTGAAATGCGAATAAAAACTGATACGTAGTTGTAGGAAATTTAAAATATTTTAACCCAACCCCCCGTGCATCTTTCGCATTCACTTATGTTTGGTTAAGTTTTCCATTAAACACATCGCCACACCAATCAGAGGTGGAAATGGAGATCTAGTTGGATCCAAACCACTATGCATGATTTGATAAAATACTACACTGATGGGAAAAAAATGTTTCTGAAACTTAGAAATAACTTATTAGTTAGTTTTCGAAAAAAGAAAAAAACTGAACATAAATTCGGCACGTAACTTTTACACTATTTCCTACTTACTGATGCTATTTCATTTGTATTGGGTTTTGCGAATGTAAATTTTATAAGTTACTTGTGCCAAAATCAAATACATTTCGTTATCAAATTCAATATATCGTTTCGTCCACTTATAAAACGAAGAAATTAAATGAAGAAGTTCCAGAAGTTCTTAGATTCTGTCTATCAGGTTGCCTCTTTATCGAGCAATTGAGCACTTTGATGACGCACATCTCCAATCGATTAATCGCACGATTGCTGAAGTTGGATGGAATTTATGCTGACGAGTACTTTTATTGAATCATATCAATCGAATCAGAAGTCGGATGGTTCGCATCATGCAACTCGGCAGGAATTCTTGCAGATGTGCTTAAAAGACTTCGTTTTCCCTTTGCTCTTTATTCCCGTTACGAACTTGACTTTTCTAGAATAAGTAAGAAGGAATTTCTGGTGCTGAAGACAAAACCAAAGTTTCAATGCTTTTTAAATATATTGATAGTTTCTCTGTAATGGGAATTGAAAGTAACACTTGATTATCTGTAGTTATTAGTGTTCAGATGTACTGGTAAGCCCCAAAGAACACTACTTGAAGAAAACGAGTGTCGGAGCACATGAGTATCTTAAACTGACTAATTTGCACCATTGTCAAACAGTTATTTTGAATGAGGCATAAAATACTTACATTATTTGATATAAAAATATTTCCAAACATGTCTTTTGTTTGCTAAAATAGAAAGTTATAAGCATTTTTTTTAAAAATTGTTTTCACACTTGAAACGCCGTCCTGATTTTTGTAGTCTTGATTTCAAGGAACCAGTAAACCAGTTGATAAGGAACCAGTTGATCGCGTTCGTAGGATGTTACTTGCACACGAAAAACTGAAAAAACAAGCATAACAGACCAAGAAGTCTGACAGCTGGAAATGAAAACTACCTTTCTTTGTGTACCTTCGACCTGAAGCTTGACCATGGGACCACTTACACTGTCAAAAATGAAACGCTCAATTTTGACGATCCGGCAATCCTCGAGCACTATTTCGTTATTTTCGACGATCCTTTCGTCACCGAATCACGTGATATTTGACGAAACCAGAAATCTCAAATTTTTCACGAAATTATTTCGTCACATTGCAGTGCATTCTGGGAGTTTTCGTTTCAATCTTGTACTTGCTCGTTAAATTATCTTACCTCAATTTATTCTAAAGGATTCATAAAAAAGGTTAGTATTGAAATTTGTATGTGCAATGTGCCTTCTTTTGTGTACTGTTACATTTTTGTTTAGTGTTGTGTTTATAGTTGTATTTAAAACACATTAAAATTGAAAACGAACGGTTCGATTAGGTTTAGAATTCTGTGTGAGTTAACTTTGAGTCACCTCCACGTTAGGCTTAGCTAGCGTTGTTTTTTTTTTATTTGTAAAAGAAAATGTTGGTTTGTTGACATTTGTTTTCAAAAGCGTACTTCCTTTATTTCGTTACAAAAAATTACAAACATGACTAAAGAGTTTGTACGAATTTAAATTTACAAAAAAAAAAAAAAAACCCTCCACCGTAGCTTAACTAACACAGATGATAAATACAGCGCTTTTATAAAAGGCATAGAACTTTGAAGCTTTTAATTTCAACATGGAATATATTACATGGTTAAGTGTTTTCATTCTCCTCAATGAATTTTAAAAAAATAATTCTGTTAAACGAAGTGTATTTTTTAGTTTAATAATTCAAATTTGTTTCATTCTGCATTTTTATTTTCTTAAACAAATACTATATACCAATCCTCCAATATGCTTACCAGCTTACCCCACGTTGTTTATATAATCTCTTTCCCTGCGGCAGATGTTTCTAGCAATAGGTGCTTATGTTCATTATTTGGGCAGCCTTTTTTTTTTACATGCATAAAACATGAAGTAAAGTAAATATCAATTTGATGAAATCATTTTAAGATAGAGTTCTTTATGGAAATTAGTATTTTCTCTATCTTTGTGCTTGATATTTCAGCAGAATATTTTCAATATTTTTTCAATTTTTCCGCAAATTAAAATAAATTATTAAAGTGAAGTTTTAATGTTTAACCTCGATTTAAAAAGAAAAAAAGAAAAGATCCTATAGCATGTTTGAAAATTGTAATAACAATAATAAGCATTTTTTGTTGTTTATTTTCCCACTTCATGCACTAAATTTATAAGTTTTTCTATGTCAATTTGTGTTACATGATTTGTCATAATTATGAATTTTTCCATTATGCATAGTTTCTACAGCTAAAATAAATGCAGCATTAATTTTATTGCCATATTTGCCGCCTCAAGATATTGTCAACAAAAAGTGAGAAATTCCGGTCTACATTAAATCAGACTAAGAAGCATTTTATAGATGAACTTCCAATAAATCCAAATCTTTTAGTTGGAGTTGTGATTTTGCTGGATATAAAGTAAAATGTCTGAAAATTTAACCGAACTTCAATTGAAAAATTGAAAGGATAATGAAAATATATGAAAAATTAAAAGGATAATGAAAATATATGATAAGCTTTATATATGTAACAAGCTTAGCTCACCACATTAGTCCCTCTTTTCATTATATACCTTTGAAAAAAAATCCATTGATATCAGTCAATTAGTTCTCAAGACAAACAAACAAGAAAGTGCACTTTGTTATTGGGTTTCCCCTTTCTTTGGCAGCTCTTCTTCCTTGGCGTTTTTTTATTTACTGCGTGAAAATTGCATATTTTAAAAATCAAATATGCTTAGTTAAAAATGATACTCCCTTCGTCTCCGTCCCAAACTAGTAAGTAGAGCTACGTTTGAATATTTTTGTACTAGTGATTGATTCTGATGATTTTATGATTTTGTTTAAATATTTTTTAAAGATTTCAAGCTACCATACTATCAATTAACAACTTTACTTGGCAAGCATTCCCTCTTAAAATCATTACCAGCTGAGTTAAAAAAATCCGAAGTACACACGCCCTTAAGCTACGCCTCATTTTGCAAGTACTCTATCCCCAGTATAGCAGAAAAATCAGTTTTTTTTTTCTACTAAATCCCTATCCATCAGCTAGAAGGTAGCTTTATGTAATTACTAGTTATCTTATGAAATGGAGCGTGGCTTCGAGTGTTGGAGCCCTGGGTTTTTGACTCTAATTTGATAGTGGTTTAAGAAGGTAAAGCTCGGTAAGTAAATGTTGTTTATTGATAACATAGCACAATAAAATCTCTGAAAAATGTGCAAATAAAATCATAATCACCAGTTTCAGTACTACTTAATTCATAAGTACTTTATTAGAACTAATTTAGGTGGGGGGGGGGGAGTACTTCAGAAAACATTCGTGAAGAAAACAGAACACGAGAATCGGAAAAAAAACGGTGTATTTTGGCTATCGGTTAAAATAAAAAATAAATTTAAAAAAAATCACAGATCAACAATTTTCGCACTTTTGATTTTTTTTATAACTCAAAAAAATGAAAATTCACGACTTGATGTGCAAAAGAATTAACTCGTTTAATGGCTAAATAATGATGATTCTCGATAAATTGAAGAAACTCTAATTCTAGAATATTATTCAGAAATTAATTTCAGAAACTGAGAGTCTAGCTGCCTAAATAAAAATTTTGCTCATCCGCTGTAAAAATAACTCATTCTTGCAATCTGCTTGAAAAAAAAGCTGTCAGCATTGAAATAATCATATATTTTGAAGAATATGAAAATTAAATCAGATGCTTTTCAAAGTCACAAGCGAATCGTAGCATTTTAACTTAAGAAAAAAAAACTCAGATTTTGAAAGAAATCGTGAAAACATGTTTTATTTCAGAAATAAACTGCTGAATTTAATCGTAAAACTTTCCTCGAAATAGAAAAAAGATCCATGTGCATGAGGGCATACACCCATGGACTTAAACCTTTACTTATTATGTATATATTCTCTTTTTAAAACTTTTTTAGGATGGATCCAACATCACGGAGATAATCGGAACAAGGACAGACGAAGACTTTTTCATAATTATAACAATATTCTAAGTGTTCGTATATTATACATTGATTTCATGTTACACATGTTTGGAAATAAAAATAAAAACTTAGGGGTAAAAAGCAAAGATATATTTTTATAATTATTTAACAAACATTACACTAAATTAATTTTACCAAAAGATTTATTTCACATCTGCATTTTTTTAAGATTTATATTTTCAAATACCTTTTGCAATTTTGGCAGAGAATTGTTTTCAAAGTATGAAGTATGAAATGCATGCAATAATAAAGTTCCTGTATTAAACATAAATTTGGCCAAATAAACATTCTACATACAAGCAAAATTAATAAAACAAATAATTAATTGGAAAAAGAAAAAGGTAAGCTTTTTCTTAAGATTATCTAATTTTATTTTCTGTATCTAATTTTAGAACAAATATGTACTAACTTAAAGGTGTCCATTTTATTGTACTTTTTCTTTGAAATTTGTGGTATAAGTTGGATAATAATCTTTTTTTTTTTTTTTTTCTGGAATTTTTTTATGCGATTCAATGAAGAAGAAACTTCTCAGCAATTTTCTTTCGAGCATGTATCGATCTAACTGTGCATAAAAGTAGCACATGATTTATTTTTCCAGAACCCAATATCTGCTGAGGAAGTAGCACTTTTATATTCCCAGTAGGGGCAGGGCGATGTAGGAATTTCTACATCGTGATGCATCGCCATCCTTGCATCGCAGTGTAGCGATGTAGTTCAAACAGTTTGAAATATTCTTTCCCCTTTAGAGGCACCCCCCTCCCCAATTAGGGAAGTTTTTCCTTACAAAAATCCAGGCTTTTGTCAGATCTTTTTCTAATTTGGCACATAGGTTCTTTAATCACATGGGGTAGTACCCTATATGAATACTACCCCATGGGAAACTATCCTATGTGGATTTCCAGCATCAAAGGATATCTGGGCCGAATCTGGAAAAGATCCGACGAAAACTGGATTTTTATAAGGAAAACTCCTATGGGGTTTGCCACACATAGCGGAATGAAAACTACACTTGAGAATTCCGAAACATTAAAAGACAAATGTACGAAATTTGGAACAAATCAGACCCCCCCCCCCCACATACACACACGTGGTTTCCCACTCCATAGCGGGACGAAAACGGGAATTCCCGAGCGTCAAAGGACATCTGTGACAATTTTGGAAAAGACATGATAAAGCTTATTTTTTGTAAGAAAAACCCCTCATTTGGTGGTTGTCCCCCTTAGCGGGGCGAAAACTACCCTATGAAAATTCCTGAGCATCAATGAACGAACTTCTATGCCAAATTTTGGAAAGATTCGACAAAAAACTGATTTTTTTTCAAGGAAAACCCCCATCGGGGTTGCCCCCCCACCCATACATTGACGAAAGCTAACCTCCGTGAATTCCTGAGCATCAAAGAACCTCTATGGCAAATTTAGAAAAGATCGGACAAAAACTTTTTTTATATAAGGAGAACCCCCAATGCGGGGTTGCGGTTGCTCCCCCCTCCCCCATCATGGAGGGTTGAAAACTACCATGTGTGAATTCCCGAGCATCAGAGGACCTCTGTTCCAAATTTGGAAAAGATATGATAAAAACTGTTTTTTTATAAGAACCCCTCCAGTATGGGGGTTGCCTCCCATTGCGGAAAGAAAACCACCCTATGAGAATTCCTGAGCATCAAATAACGAAACTCAGCCAAATTCGGAAAGATCCAACAAAAACTGAATTTTTTGTAGGAAAACTACTATAGGGGTTGCCCCCCCCCCCCATAGAAGGTCGAAAATCACCCTGCGTGAAGCCCCGAGCATCAAAGAGCCTATGTGTCAAATTTTGGAAAGATCCGACAAAAATTGGATTTTTTCAAGGAATCCCCCCCTTCCCTCCCCTTATAAAGTGATGAAAACTAACCTGCGTGCTTCTTGAGCATCTAAGAACCTCTGTGGCAAATTTAAAAAAGATCGGACAAAAACTTTTTTTAATACGGAGAACCCCGAATGCGGGGTCGTCTGTCCCCCCCCCCCCCCCCATAGAGGGACATAAACGACCTTGTGTGAATTCCCGAGCCTCAAATAACGAACCTCTGTGCCAAATTTGGAAAATATCCGACAAAAATTAGATTTTTTGAAGGAAAACCCCATTATGGGGGGGGGGGAGGTTATTTAGATACCATGGGGTGTTCAATCTGCAATGATTTGTTTTACCTTTTTTAAGAAGTTGTTTGTTTGCATTTTTACATAAATAAAAATTTGCTTGACATATTTTATGTGCCTCTTTTTTTAACAATTACTTGTCTTTTTTTTATGGGGGGGGGGGGGGCTGCAGGCCCGTTGTTTCAATTTTTTCCCAAATATGACCAAGAGTCTGTACTCAATAAAAATTTTACAGAAAACGAACTAAAACAACGGCCAATCATGCGTAAAAACATGAATGTTCAAAAATCAAGACAGGAGGGGGGGGGAGGGGGTCAATTGACCCCCTGACCCCGTAAATGACGGGCCTGTGAAAGTGACTATACGCAATAAAGTGGTAAACTACGGTGGTAAGATTCTGAAGTTAGGATTTGATCACACGCACAAAAATCTTATAAAATACAGTCGAACCTCGTTATAACGAACTTAAAGGGACCATTAAAATCGATTATTATAAAACGTGGTTCGCTTTATCCAAAAAACAATAAACAATAAGACAAGAATTGCAAAAAAGTTCATTTCAGCAGTTATTTGTTTTAAGCGTGTTCGAATTAACGAGGTTCGACTGTATTCTCAAAAAAAAAAAAAATAATAATAATAATGTGCTCAAAGAAAAAAAAAAAAGGGAAATAAATTCTCTTAAAAATTTACGAAATTAACGTCCTCATATACGACGAAATTAATTTGACGAAACTAATGCTCTCAAAACTACGAAAATGATTGTTAATTTGATGAAACTAGAATGAAGAAATATTTCGTTACATTTGACGAAATTCGCATCCTCAAACCACTAACAAAAGCAGTTTCTTCAATTTGACGAAATGTTCGCTCGGAGCATATCCCTGGAAGTGGTTTCGTCAAAAACGAAGAAAATTTCGTCAAATTTGAAAGTCCATTTCTGAGAGTGTACGACTCTAGACCGCCGCCGTAGATTCAAATATAGAATATAATACGGTAGCACCCATTGTCTACATAATTTACCACCGCAAAGCCGCTGAATACATACAGATCTGCGTAAAGGAAGCTGCTAAATGAAGTTTTCAAGAATTTTTTTTGGAGAGGTGTCATAAAATGTTTGTATTAATCCGAGTTAGGTGATAAACGTAAATCAACACTGCTCAAAAAAATTAGGGGAGCACATGGTTTTAGCAAAATTGAGAAAAACATTATTCCGGAAACTAATTTCCAACAAAGTCTCCATGTTTTCAGGAAACGTGAGAATAAAGCAAACACTTTAGAAGCAAATTGACGTTTCTGTCGTCGAAAAGCAAAAAAAGATACAAGTGCAGAAATCGTGATTTAACGAAAGCTCATTTTTTCAGTCTGAGCGGTAAAATTCAACAGTTCATTATTATTATTATTATTATTATTATTATTATTTTTGATTGAAAAATGCCACGACACCACAATTTACCGGATTTCATGACTTGACGTTTTATCGGGGGACTAGAATCCGGGCAAACACGAAAAACTGTAGCAGACTATGTTGGAGAGGCATAATTTCGTGTTCGTTTCACTGTTCTAGAGGAGTCAAGTTCCCAGTCAAAGGTTTTCTGCTTCTTTTTTGCTGTATTGCATCTTAATACACGTGTATGGGTCATTCTCCAAAAAGTGTAACTTTTAACTCTCACGCACTTTACAGTTAAAACTTCAAGGAACGATTTATTTAACAATGTTTTTTAATTTCATCAAAAATATATCTATTTAAAACAGTCAAAAATTTATTCATAATAATTCTTATTTTTGTATATTTTTTGGTTCACAACATGTGAATTCTCACTTCCATGGCATGTCACACACCTGGTGTGACTGTTTATGTTGCTTAATAACTTGTTTAATTAAAAGTATACTCTTATTTATGCATTATTCCTTTCACAAGTGTCTCAAATACTAAATGCTCGAGTGTATTTAAATTTTTTTTATTGTTTATTTAATTCGTTTTAGTAGGATAAATAGGTCTGTCACACAAAAAATTCTCACCTCCATTACCCAAACATTAAATGCAATTTTTCAGTAACAGATGGCAGAAATGACATCAAATATTATTTACCATGATACAAGGGAGCCCCCTTGTTTATTTTCAGCCATAGTTGAAGTTGTGAAAATTTGGTCGAAAACAAGAAGATAGAGATTTTGCTTTAAAAACTTAGTGTGGTTATTCTAACTTTTCACCTCCGTGAACTTGAATTTTAGGGATGTAAATTAATGTAAAAAATGAAGTGAACATGTTTTCATATGTTTGACATGTGCAGATTGTAGCAACGAAGAAAAAAAATAATTTTCCATGAAAAATGTATCTATTAGGCCTATATTAATGGAAAGATCCTCACCTCCGTGAATCTCACCTCCGAGACAGACCTTATCAATGTCAATATTTCTGAGGTGAAAATAAATGATGGATGGGAAATACATCAATAATAGGCATTCTACCAAAATTATAAATTGCCAGTATATCCTCAAATTTACCAAATACTATTTTTTTAACATACGTTTGAAACTACTAATTAAGACTTACTTTAATTAAGAGAGCTTAATATTATATTGCCACTTATCATTAAAACAGCTGATTATTTGCACAACTAACAAAATTACTACTTTAATATTAAATTGACCTCAATTTTTAAGTAGTAAAAGTTTTTTTCTTTTTTTTTTTATTTCCGTGAACAAGGCATTTTTTATCTATTTTTTCATTTATGAGTAAAATAATTGGAACTTAGCTGGGTCATTGTTTATGATTACTTCTAATAGGTAACACTTTCGTGTAAGAATGAAAAAAAAAGAAGAAAACAAAAGATTTCGAAATTGAAAAATATTTGCGTTCAAAAGTTTCATTTTCTGGAGAATGACCCGTATACTCCATTTTATGTCTTTGCAAGGCTACCCCTCAACTGTTTCTTCACTTTTGTGTAACTGCTCCATTGCTCCCCTAATCGTTTTGAGCAGTGTAGTTTAACGCTAATACAATGCATATGAATATCTTCTCCAAACAAAGTTTTTTTCAATTATTTAAACGGAATTTCCTTCCTTTGAGGTGTTTTTTTTGTCATTTCTGATTTATTCTGGAAAAGAAAAGACACTTAAAATTTGGGATTTAAATTATTACACGTATCAACCTGATCCAACCAAAGCCATCGCGTTCACTCAAAGCGGTGAAAAACATGCTGTGAATATGAGTAACTTCTCTTAAGTAAAACTATTCCTCCTCTTTAAGATACACAGTTATATCTTGCTTAATATGATATGACAACCTAACACCCTGTACGACAGTTTAAAAAAAAAAAATTCTTTCAAATAAATCTCAACTCTCCCCCCCCCCCCTTCCCCCCCAAAAAAAGTACGTTTGTAACGTATGTCTAAGTACATTACTTCCGCATAAGACTCTCAGTTCTGAGCAAATACGCTGTCGTGAATTAAAGCTCTTGTACCAACTTTGTAAATGGAGTATCACCTAATTAGAAAATCTTCTTTATTTACTAATAATAAAATTGAAAGTCTCTCTGTTCGGATCTCTGTCTGTCAGGATCTCTGTGACGCGCATAGCGCCTAGACCGTTCTGCCAATTTTCATGAAATTTGGCACAGAATTAGTTTGTAGCATTGGGGTGTGCACCTCGAAGCGATTTTTCGAAAATTCGATGTGGTTCATTTTCTATTCCAATTTTAAGAACAAAATTATCATAAGATGGACGAGTAAATTACGAAATTGTCATAACGTGGAACCGTAACATAGGCACAAGTCAATTGGCGAGATACGAAATTATTATAACGTGGAACCGTAACATGGGTACAAGCCAATTGGCGAGAAAACTCACAGTACATTATTTGTAAATATAAAGGCGAACCAAAAGACCTTTTAATTTTTCTGTTACAGAAAGCCGTGCGGGTACCACTAGTCCAAAATAAATAAATAAATCGCACTTGTATCTTTAAAGTTTTACAGTTGACTGCTGTTGTTAGGGAGCAGATTTTGAAGGACTCACCGTTTATGTTATGGGTTATGTTATGTTTGGAAATTACGATAGGCAATACTAGGAACATGGGCAATATTTCGACTCACTACCTTACTAGTTATTCAACTTGCCCTAGGTTTATAATTTCACTGAAGTTTATTAAATAGTTGAAATTACTTCCGAAAACATGACAAATGGCGTAAATGTTAATTGAAATCTGCACTAAGAACATAATTTCGGCAAGTTTTGCTAGTTCGCAATTTTTATTCTTTATAAGGTTACCGTGCGCTCTGATTTTTACATCGTAAACCTCTTTCGTTAAAATATTGCATGAGTGTAAGCCTAAAACCAAATAAATTAATGGAAAGATATTAAAGTATATTTTGAAGTCATAAGATCGATTATTTCAAAAATTGCATTTGGTGATTTTCGAAAATTTTTGACTGGATGGTGAGTAAAAAGGTTATTCTTTAGTTCCTTGGGATTTAATTCTAAAAGAATATAAATCTTCTATTATGAATCTATTTTTGACTAGGTAAACAAAAAACTGTTGATGCTTAGAGGTTTCAAAGAAAAGACGTAAAAAAGAAAAAATCATTTTGACAAAAATAAGTCATTTCTTCTTTACTTGCGATGTTCAATAAAATTAAAAATAAAAAAAATATTAATTAAGAATAACTGGATTTTTTTTTTTGCATTTTTTTCCTTATAAATTAAGTCAGGTAGAAAACTGATTCAATAAGAAAAAAAATAAACCGAAAACTTTAAGAAATAATTTGCATTGAAAAGCAATTAATTTTGCTCTTTTATGCATAATTGTAGATGTGGTGTTTGTAATGAATTATTTTTTTCTTTGTAAAATGGGTTTATTTTTTCCTGAATAACAAGTAGTTTTTTTTTCTTGGTCTTCGGCGTGATAAAGTAAAATTTTAATGGTTGGTTTAATACAAATTAAAATTTCGCTCGGCTTTTCTTTCGTTTTCTCAGATTTCAGATCGATTTAAGAAAAAAATAATAATTCAGCATTTTATTTATTATGTAGTCTCGTTATTTTAGTTGTAAAGTGCGTCGGTTTTAAAAAAGCATGCTGCCCGTTTTAGTTATAAAAGCAGCAGCAAACTATGGCAATCGTAAAGAATATTTAAAAAAAATTCAAACTCATAAATAGATAAATATAATGACAATTTAAAAAATCACATTCGACAACAGAACAGATTCTACCACTAGAGGTAAATCTAAGAACTGAAACATTTTTTTACCAAGCCTTTTGAATTTATTGTTGACTAGCAGTATCGCACGTTGCTACCCATATTAAGGGATTAAAAGAAGTCACGTGAGGAGGAACTTTAAACCAAATTAAGATCCATTGAAAAAAAAAAAAAAAAACGTTTTACCTACTTAATTACAATACATTCACAAATTATTTCCGGCATAGCGTTTCCCCAACCTTAGTCCCTTCAAACCTATCAGTCTCAAAACATTTCCCATACAATAAAGGTACTGTTTGACCACGGATTGTATGGAATTGCAAACATCCAGGTAAGGCGACTACATCTGAATGAGGGGAAAAATAAAAATTTTATGCGTATATTCCGCTCATTTGAATGAGACTTTGCTTAATTTAGAGGCTAACATTCATCTGAAAAATCTGACATCCTTGAAAACTCATAGATGCTTCCATTTCCGCGTGTAAACCGGGTGTTTGCCTTTCCATACAATCCGTGGCTAGACAGTAACAGTCCTCAAAAGCATCCGTCGCGTTAGAGTGGTTTTTTTTAATTAATATTAACAGACTATTTAAACTCGCGTTTATTTAATTACTAGTGATACCCGCACGGCTTTGCCCGTAGTTGGAAATTAGAAGGTCATTCGGTTCGCCTGTATATTTACAAATAATGGATGACGAATTTCTCGCCAATTGGCTATGTTCGTTTGCTCTCCCATTCCACGTCATGATAATTTCGTAATTTACTCGTCCATCTTGTGACAATTTTGCTCCGGAAAATGTTCTTAAATTTGAAATAGAAAAAAGAATAAAATCGATTTTTCGAAAAATCGCTTCGAGGTGACCACTCCCATGCTACAAACCAACTTTGTGCGAAATTTCATGAAAATCGGCCAAACAGTCTAGGCGCAATGCGCGTCACAGACATCCTACAGACATCCAGACAGAGAGACTTTCCGCTTTATTATTAGTAAAGATAAAGAAAAAACACGTTTACAGTACTCAATCAAAAAATATACCTAGGATTGCGCTGAATTCCAAAAAATTCTATCCCCCCAGTAGTGTAGAGAGAAATTTTCATCTTAATGGGGCAAAGGAAATTTCTGGCTACGCTATTGGCAGATACCACTGATCGTATTCGATTCGGTCGAGCTTTGCTCGAGGTTGAATATGCACCTAAGCCTCATTTTTGTTCTCTGTTAAGCTATAAGAAAATTATTTGTTTTCGTTCTATTGAATAATTTGCACGGACTGCATTGTCTAGTGTTCTTATATGCTATTTTATTGGGTCATTTATGTGATATGTTTCTGTTAATAAACAATCGTTCGTGTAGATTTGTGCATATATTTGTGAAAATCTTTTACTCTTCTACGTATGCAGTCGCATGTTTATGAACTTAATTAGAGTAACTTGTAAACTAGCATTAACAATCCGTAACTTCCAAGTTTAATAAATGCACCAAGTTTAATAATAGTTATGATTGTAATTTGAAAATTCAAACTTGCTTACTACTACAACTTGCACTTAAAACTATAACCGTTGCATTTCTCAACACCTTTCATTACATATAATGTGTTTCGAATGCAAAATTCATGGTTCTTTGCTCGAGCCTCAAATTTAACGGCGCACATTTATTTCCGGCAGCACGCACGAATAGCATGAAATTCATTTACACTTCAATTCAAGGTTTTAAAAAATGTATGGAAATGATGCGAAAAATATCGATTTGTGGCAGACTGCGGAGCACAGAAAAGTGAAATATTCTAAATTTCAAGTATTTTCGCTCGGCGGAAAAAAAAACTTAGTCGAACGAGAGTTCAAGTGGATGAAAATTTTCTGAATTATGAAAGGAATTTTATTTCATTTAAGTTCAGTCCATGCGAGGGTAGCTAATTAGATCAATGCGCTTCAAGGACATGTTCAAAAAGCTGAATAAGGTTACTGCGATTGGATAAGTTTGTATTAAAATTCACGTGAATAAAAAGAAAGAAGCAAAAAATGGTATTTTCGTTCGAAAAAATATATGCATCGAAAAGCAAGTTCTTTCAGGTCAAATATGAAATGTAAAATCTTTATCAAACATGTAGTTTGAGATATTCGCATAAATAAACAGAAAATGTTTTTTTTTCTTTTTTAAAAGAGGCGCATTTATTTAATTCATGGAGATTTTCGTTTTTTTATTGCTATCGTAAAATGCTTCTAAAAAATTTCTTTGACAAAGAAAATCGTTTAAATAAAACGTGTTTCTAAAATACGAACTTTGATAACTTTTTTAAAAATGCTTAGAAAACATTAAAAAAGTACCATATTCTAATTTTGGTATATTGTTACTGCGATAGACCAAAGCTTGAAAATATCGACTTTCTCCGGTTAATGTTAAACACATACCAAACAAGTCTGTTAAACATTGAATACAGTGGACTCCCTCTATCTGAAAACTCTCTAATGTGAAAGGAAAGCCGTGATATTCTGAATACATTTGTCAGACCCGGCGAAAAATATATGATGACCTCTCTGTTCTCTGAATACCCTATGATATGAACGCTATTTTCAATCCCCTTCCATTATTACCACTCTATATACTGAACGGTGAACATGTTCTCAATCGGTACTCAGGAATTCCTATGAATCTAATTGGAAAGACTAAAATACATTCAGATTTTATCACTGATTGAATGGCATTAAAGAGAAAATGGATAGAGGAGGAAGAAAAATTATTTTCTTGGATATTACTGCGTTACATGAAATCATTCATTTCAGCAATATGGGCCTGAAATTTCTGCCACTGAACTATATTTCAAGAATCCAAACACTGTACCAAGTACCAAAGATATTCGACAAAAACCAAGGTCTTTTCCTCCATAATCTCATTGCTTTTTGCACTGAAAAAGGCGTTCCTTGTAACACCGAAACACGTGTCTGCAGTAATCTCCAACTTGTGCTCTTTGACGCTGTTATTTCTTACTTTACTTTTCAGTACAAAAGTATTTATTTATATTATTGTATTAAAGGTTTTTTCAAGACCTTTAAAGTACGATTACCTTTAAGCAAAATGCGACTGAGAATCACCCGGAAACATTTTTACTTCGTTGATAGCACATACCTTGCATGAGGATGCAAGGTATGCAGTGCAAAAACAGATTAAAATTTTTTTTTTCAGGTACTGTCCCGATAGCTTATTGGTAAAATTTATTGCTGAATGTTACGTTAAACTTTTAAAACTAAAAATGAAACATTTGCAAGCGTTTAGAGCCTACCGAGTTAAATTAGACATTGCACTAGTCATTAATCCAAAATTCAACACCTCTACCTCAGTTACGGGTATAGCTCACCGGGCAAAATACTGAACATAATTCACTAACGCAATAGAATACATATAAATGCATCATCCAGTCTCCCTCTATAATGAACGCCCCCATAATCTGAACAATTTTTTTCGGTCCCATGAGTGTTCAGAATAGAGAGAGTCCACTGTTAGATAAATAAATACCTTTGTGCTGAATAGTAAAGTAAGACAAAACAACGTAAGCAGAAGCACAAATTTGTAAATTACAGCAATATGCTGTAATTTACAAATTTGTGCTTCTGCTTACGTTGTTTTGTCTTACTTTAGAGTCCACTGTATTTGATTAGATTCTAGTACGTTCAGACTATCATCGGCGTATGTTGACTAACACTGATATATTCTGTGGCTGAGGTCAACAGAAAAATTGGGAATTTTTCTTCCTCATAAATAACGTATGTGTATTTTAAGTTTAAGAGTTTGCACGTGTTGTTTCTCAAGTTTTTTCATATTTTGACATGTTCAGTTCGATGTATTTAACATTTCCTACAAGTGCAAGGGGGGTGTTGACATTTCCCGGTGAAAGTTAGAGTACATCATCAGAGGCAGTGAATGCCAATCCGCTACAGACGGATTGGTTGATGGAAGGCGAGAACGAGTTTTCCGCCGAAGTCAGCAACAAGGGGGCGAAGCAACCGAAGTACACCGTCGAAGACAGTGCATACCAACAAGCATATTAAGGCATCAGGACTTTTTTTAGATCGGAATTTTATTTTTTTACTTTGCAATGTGTAATTTGCAAGGTTTTCTAACTCTTTTGGACAAACACACGAACTATTACTTTGTCCTTTTTTTTAGCTCTGTTCAACTAAAACTCTCGATGATATTAAGATCAACTAGTGTTTCATGTCCTGAAAATACAGAAAAACTTCTAAATGCAATCTATATTTTCCAAATTCTCTTCTGTAATATTTTGCAAAAAGTATCATAAAATAAATCAACTATTTTCTTTTTCGAAACAAACAGTTTTTTTTTTAAAATCTTTTTCAAGTAATCAGTCATTAAACCGAGTCAGATACAAAAAGTGCTAAAAACGTTTTAGAGAAAATTGTTTATTTTTATTCTTGACTAGTTCCATCTGAAAGAAAAGCCAACTACACAGGTGAAGCTTCCAGAATAAATAGGTTAGAAATTTTTGCCGGCGAAAAATGACTTCTTTAGAACAGAAATCTTTTTATGGCGTGATATAAGTATTTACTTCCGTGAGAAGCATAAAACGGGTACTATAATTTTAAAAACTAGTAAAGCACTTGATTTAATGATTGCAAAAAAAAAAAGGATTTTTTTAGATTCTTCATTTTTTCCGTGATAGAATTTTCCCATTGCATAGAATTGCCTAGGATGAAAAAATGTTTCCTGTTATTTTTTAAACCAGTAATGAACATGATTTTTAAAATTAAACCTGTTTGCTTTGTGTAGAACAATGCATTTGTGCAGAACAATCTGTTTTGGTGACTTTAGTTGCAAACAAGGAACCCGTGCAAACAAATATATATATATATATATTAAAATGATGATGTGAATTGGGGAAATCTGTACTGTCCTGGTAAGGCTATGAATTAAGTTTTATACTTTTTTCTATACATTAAAAAAAAGTCAAAGAAATTGTGCCCGGAAGTCTGTGGCGGGCCTGCATCCATGAAACCCCATATAACCTAATACCTTGAAAATTTGTACAAAATTACTTTGAGCCTGAGGGCCTTGCGCCTGTAGTTTTTATTTAAAACTCTCCATACCACTTAATATTCTATATCGTGTGAAGGAGATATTTTTCTGCATCAAATAAAGCTTGTTCCAATTTTCTCATTTAATTAGAGCAGCATATATAAGAGTTTCTATTTTAACGGAAAATCCTAGGGTCAACTCAATTCAAGCCCTTAGCTAAAGAGCAAAATATATTGCTAGAGACCACGAATTTGAAAGTGACTTTTCAAGCGTCCAAAATTGCCGTTTTGCAATGCTTAGGAGCAGCATAGCATAGCTGTGCAAGTTGGTCAAGTTAGTTCGGAACCCGGGAAAGAGGTACTCTTCAAAGCTTTGCTTTTGTGTCGCACAATGCCGACAAATTGAGGTAGCGTTTTTGCTGCCTGATTTTTTTGTTTACTAAGTCTACTAATTCGATTTTCATCTCTAACATTTTGTATTTGTTTTTATCGTGATTCAGGGGACTGAGTTTCGCGACGTGCAGTCTCTTGACGGGCTTTTTTAGTTTTGGGAGAAAGATTTGACTGACCGGGGGGGGGGGGGGGGACTTTTCCGCGCTGTTAATATAGCTGTGGTTGACTTACGTTCGAGCATTTCCGCTAAAGTTCAAGCATATGTAGCTTTAAGCCGAGTAAGGTTCCTAGAGGGACTAATAATCAGTAGGTTAGACCACCGCAAGTTACTTAATAACCCTCGCGATATAAACTTTCTCAATAAAATGACATGATTGCAAAACTTGCCGTTTTATGATCATAATATCTAAGTCAATGAAAATTAACTAAAAAGGGTAAAATAAAAAATAATTATTAAAAAAAAAAAAAAAAAAAACAAAAAAAACCCGACTGTGTAAAAACCAAAAAAAAAAAAAAAAAACTAAAAAGAAAAAAACATAAACTTAGTAGTTTAGAATTTTATTAAGTATTACTGAATAACTACTCCAATGAAATAGTTTTATAATCGATACAGGGCAATTCCATGATAAGGTCAACCAGATGATCAAATTTTCATAATTAAAATTCCTAAACAAATAAGGTGTCATTTTAAAGGTAAAGAGTTGTATATTTTGAAATGCCTGTATAAAATTTGATCACTTCAGTTATAAATAAGTTACAGGAGGTTGAACTAAGGTCAACATCTTGAGTATTTTCAAACCATATTTGGTGACTCTTGAAGAAATTCTGTTTTTTCCGAAAAATACATACTAAGATTATGAATTGAGATGAATAACCATTTAAAGATACAATGTGTTGCTGGTGATGTCGCAAAAATGTGTCAAAATATAATTCATATTGATTTGCAAAAGAATTCCTCTAGGGTGCATGAAGTGTTTTACGTCCGACACCAAAATGCGCAGTTAATTATACTGAGCCAATAATTTTAAAGCTACATACATGTATTTTTGGGTACAAAGTAAGAATTTCAATCTCTTTGATGTAACCTATTTTCATTTTGTAACAAGTGAATATTTTTTACTAAAATTTAGGTGTCAGACGTAATTTTTTTTTACGTCCGACACTGTTACATTCCTGTTTGTTGTTTAAAACAACATATGTTTTCAACTGTGTTTCTCCTTTTTTTGCCTTTCATTTCAAAGTTAAAGTGAAACAAGCATTAAAAAAACAACTTAGTGAATATATTGTATATACATTTAGGGTTGATAGGGGTAAGTAGAACCCCTTTTGAGAAAAGGTGTGTTGAATGAACGTAATACAGTTGATTCAGATAATTTTTGGCAAATTTTCCAGAACTATAAGTGGAAAAAGAAATTGGAAACACTAAATGACTGCGTCTAGTAAAGTTGACTAAGGAAGAACCATTATCAACATTCAACCCATATAAATCTTGATGGTTTTCTTTCAGGTAACTTTCACAAATAACTAATCACCAGCTTTTGCAGCTGAACTATTAATTCCTACTAAGTCATCATAGTTGTCCTGTATTTCATTAATACAAATATTTCATCAGAGTTGCTTTTGATTTTCAAATCCTCACTGTTATGGGGGAAACCACTTACCCCATAGTGTGGGGACCTCTTATAACGAAATTTTACGGGGTAAGTGGGGGGGGCCTTCCTCTAAAACAGTTTGTACTAATATTTTACTCAAAAAATTTGATTGCAGTAGGCACTTTAAGTTAAACCATTCATGAATGTTTAATGATCATAAAAAAGTAATAAATAAATGCTAACCGGGAAATACTTCTTTGAAAAATGCAGCTTAAACTCGCCAAAAAAAATTTCAGATATTTTTTTTTTTTTGACTAAGTTTTCTAACCTAGAAAAAAAAAAATCCACGTAACCCAAATATATACAAAACTAATCACTGTGATGAACCATGACATGATCAATGTAAAATAGTATAAAAACCATATGGCTATTTCAGCTTTTGGGGGTGACCCACTTACCCCAATGTCCAACTTCCCCCAATCAACCCTACTTTTGAATTTACGTGGTAAATTTTATTTCAGTATGTAACCTATAATTTACATATTTATAACTGTAAGCATTGTTATGTATTTACATTTAAGAGCAATAGTTTACGTCCAATGTGAACAATTTACGTCCGACACCGAAAATTTACGTCCGACACCAAGCTAAAAATATTTTTTAAATAATTTTATTCTTTATAATATCATTTCAAAACTGAGAAATATGCTTCAATCATAAGTATACTTTAGAATTATGCTGTTTTTAAAATTAAAATGTAAGTCAATTCACAGACTTTTAATAATTTTTAAGTGAACCATCAATTTTACTATTTGTGTGTTTACGTCCGACACCAACTCTTTAAATTTTTTTAATTTATACTTTAGGGATCTATTTTGAAAAACTAACATGATTTTTTATTCAGTGGGATGTAGTAAGTATCTTATAAATAAATTTGATCATTTTGGAACAGTTTATATTTGGTAAATGGAATTAAAACTGAGAAAATTTTCTTTGTTTTTTACGTCCGACACCATGGAATTGCCCTACACACATAAGACAAATCATAAATTCAAAAGCAGAATAGAAGGATCAACAGTCGGGGCCCATTCATATTTTACGGGGTTCCTTGACTGGTCAAAAAGGAATGGGCCCCGACTATTGATTCTTCTATTCTGCTTTTGAATTTATGATTTGTCTTATGTATGGGTATCGATTATAAATCTATTTCATTGGAGTAGTTATTCAGTAATACTTAATAAAATTCTAAACTACTGAACTTATATATTTTTTCTCTTTAGTTTTTTTGGTTTTTACGCAATCGGGTTTTTTGTTTTTATTTAATAATTAGTTTTTATTTATTTTTTTCTAATTCCTCGATTATGCATATTTCTATCCGTTTCTTTTTTGTCTTTGGGTGAGAGAGGGATTGTGTTTTAATTACGAGCTCTTTACTTAAATTCTATTTTCTGCGAGTGAGAGAGAGAGCGAAGGGGATTTTCCTTTTATTCGAAACGCGTCTAGTAACGCGGTTATGATTCTTTCTAATAGACGGTTTAAATCTGCGCAAATCAAATAAGGTTGCGCAGCAACCTTCGGGGGTTGGTGAGTGCCTGTTGATGATTAGTGCTATTGAAATCAAATTTTCTGTAGCGATAACTGAAGAGCTGGTGATAAGAAACTTTCAACTCGTAAGACGGTTTTGAGAAATCACTTCTTTGTAAAGAAAATAAATCAACTACTAGATTTGTTTTAATAGTTGATTTTGAAATGTTTTTGAAATCTATAGAATGGAAAGTGATAGAAATGCTGTCTTCTGGAGATAAGTGTTCCGTCTTTAAAAGTATAGTTATGATTGGTATTTCGTTCAGCAGTTTGATTTAAGGAATTTAAGTAAATAGGTTTAAATGCAGAGTTTTTGCTGTCCGTTTTTATTGAAATACTAATGGTAAGAATTCTTCAGGCAAAATGATAACTCTTTCTGTCGAAGTAGCCAAAGAAATTGTTCTAAAAATAGCTGCTTAGTGCAAACTTTTCATATAATAGTAAGTTTATTTTAGTTAAGCAAATATAGAGAAAATAATAAGTAGGTAAAATTAATTTGCCGTGATGCTGGAAGTTTTATTTTTACTAGCAGTACCCCAATTTAAAATATATCAATGGTCAACGAGCATCATACATTGAAGGAGATAAAAATTGAAAAAGAAGTAAAAAAACAACAAAAAACTAAATAAGTTAATAGAAGAAATAATTTTTTAACAGCAAAAGAAAAAAAAAAGCAGTTGCACTTATGTTGGTTTACATTGGAGATAAATACGAAGACATAAAATAATGACCAAACAACGGAAAGAAATAATATCTCATAAAAATGACGGGGGAAAAAACGATGCTCGAAAGTTGAGGGAAAACACGATTATAAAACATAATGTCGGAGAAAATTAATATTTCATTCAAAAAAAAAAAAAAAAAAAACAGAAATTGGTATGCTGCTCGTATAATGAGTTTTGTTAAATACGACTAAATGAAGTAATGACGGGAAAAATTGTACTTAGCATAAAAATGAAATAAATTATAAAAAAATTAAGGTACTTTAAAAAAAAGGCTTGCTTTTTGATTTATGCTGCTAGAAAATATGAGAATGTCAAGCAATAACGGATTAAATTCATATAATCAAAAAAGCAAAAACATTGTATGTTGGTTTATGTTATAGTAACTTGTGTTTGTTCTGTATGAACTTATCTTTTTCCATCGACAGTTGAATCTTATCACAAAGCCTCTGATTTCCTGTAAAAGTTGAAGAGTACTAAGCACATTCTCAAAACAAACATAGCTTAGCGATGAACTGAAAAAATAATGATGAAAAAGTAAATTATTTTACAAGTTAAAAACAATGTTAAAGCTCAATTACTACCACAAACACGAAAAAAAATGTCAATGAAAATTCTTTATAATTCAATGTTATCTTTTCCCTCGAATGAACGGGCCAATAATTAATTATGAATTTAAAAAAAAAAGTGGTTTGTTTGCATAAGCCTCCATATTTTTTCAAAGTTAAAATATTACTTAGTTAAAATATTTTCCAAAACAACACTTCAGCAGCTTTATTACTTTTTTTTCTGGTGATAGAGAAGGTTATATTTTTATAGCGTTACATAAGTATTCTGCCATCGTGGTTATTGGAAAGCTAAATCTTTGTCTTAAAAAATCGAATATGTAACTTACTTCATATCTTTAAACACGTGAACTGAGTTTTTTGCCTTCTTTATTGACGATGGAAACGTTGTTTTAACTTTTCATAAGCTTAATTATCTTTAAAGCGGTTCATTGTTTATCCTTTTGTATCGAGTGACACTCAAAATTCCCGCAAAAAAAATATTCATTTTTCCTCCAAAATTATTAATGATAAGTAAATTTTAAAAATGTTCATTTAGGTTTTTGGACAAAATTTCAAGCTTATTAATTTTTGTTAACTGAAAAGAGCGAGCTAAGGAGTTATCAATTTTGCTGAAATTGTATCGATAAGGGAAAATGATTTATTATTTTTGTTGCATTCATTTGCAAGATAAGGATGAGATTGTTGAAGTTTAAATAAATAATTAAATAATGTCTTCTTGGGATATGTGGGTTTAATCAGCAACAATAACAGCACCTCTAAAGATCATAGATTTTTTATTCACTTTAATAAGTTATATGAATTTTTCACATTAAATAAACGTATTTTTTCTTCTTTCATTGCCCCTGTGTTTCTTAATACCCTATCTTCTTTTAAAAAAATAGATGAATTCCCTTTTCTTTCAACTAGTCTATGGAATAAAAAAAAGTTATTCAATTAAAAAATGGTTGAAACAGTTATTCAATTAAAAAAAATTCAAACAGTAAGTAAATTTTAAAAATGTTCACTTAGGGTTTTGCACCAAATTTCAAACTTATTAATTTTTGTTAACTAAAAAGAAGTTGTGGCAAATGAGTTATCAATTCTTAAGTAAATAAAAACAGGTAAATAAACACAGATTTAGGTAAATAGAAATAGTTATTCAATTCGTACTTTCGTTGAGTAAATGTAACTTTGTGCCTCAAGATTTCAGTTAGCAGATAATAATTAACAATTTCCCTTTCTAGCAAATTTTGAAAATCCATTATTAGAGAGGGGTTAAACTCGTTTTCACATTTGTTTCCGACGTAATTTGGAGCAATCATTCATTTTTCTGTCAGGGATGTGATATAGTTCCGAAAAGCGGCTCAAGTCATTCTCTAGTCATTCGTATTTCCTAAAAGTTACGAAACGACGATTTATAATGTTTAGCTGAAACTGCGTGAGATGGAGAAAAAGCATATGTTTGGACAAATAGAGATTTTATTATGTTCCCGATGTGCGTTTATGGCTTGTTCGAATAGGAATGGGGCCGTGAAAGTATCTTTCAAGTGTTTTATTTGTTAAGATTAATACTAAACTTTATTATAATCGAAGCGAAATTTTGCTTATATTTATTTGTTGAAAGAAAGGTTTCTTAACTTTTCCGGTTCGTGGCATGCTTTGAAGAATTTTATTTTTCTCATGCACACCAGCCTGTATTAATTTATTGTAGAAGGCTATTGGTTTTTTTCTTTTTAAATCAGATTGACCGAAATATCTGTAATTGCAAATTAAATGTTTAATTAATTGTTTCGATCTATGAATGCCTAAAATATGGCGGAGTTAGTTTAGTTCTATGAATTCCTAATACATGGCCGCGAACGTTAACTTATCGAGAGGGCGCTGGCCGACAGTGTCGATAGCTGTGAGAAACCATGCCGTGCGGCTCAGACGCGTGGTCTGTTACGCTATTGAGGGACTGTTATGGTTAGCAAATTGAATTTTTAACGCGTTTTTTTTTTTTTTTTTGTTTTCGATATTCAGGTACATAATTTGATTTTGTAGAATTTTTCTATTGGGTTTTGTTTTCCTAATTTCTTCAACGTTCGTTTTTGTTCTTATAGGTGAAGATAGTTACTTACCTAAGTAAATAATTTGATTTGTCTTATTATTTAGTTGTGACTGTTCTTTATAATGTGTTTATTATAGTACTACCCGACTGAAACCCGGTCAAAAAATTTTGACATTTGTGCGACCAACACTAAAGGAGATATTAGTGCTCAAAGCTTTAAGGGACCATACAGAAAAAGAGATTGGAACTTATAACCCTTTCAGAAGAATGACAGGTTATCGAAGTAAAAAAAAAAACGAAGTTTTTAAACTTTTCATTGCTATTCAAAAAATAAACGCAGATGTTATGCCATGATACGCAAAAATATACTACAAAACCTCAATTAATTTGGAAAAACCACTATGCACACGTGCAGGGTGTTCCGTTTTAACCTACAAGATCTTTATTTTCGCAACCGTTAGTCCTAAATGTATACTTTCAATAGCAAAAATGTCCAAAATCAGATGCAGAGTTCAGGTATTAAAAGTTTGAAGTAAAAATAAAAATGAGTCAAAAAACACAAAATTTAACTTTTCATACGGACCCCAGGTCCCCTAACGTATATTTAGAGAAATAATTTCCATTCGAAAATACTTCCAACACAAAAAGTTTGAAACTAGTACGACAAATATTTACCGAGATATGAAACGCATCGTTTTGTGACTTACATCACTTTTCACTAGCCGTCAATAACACCTTTTGGGGGAAAATATAGCGGATAACAAGTGTTTAAAATTATATGTGTGTATAGAGTGGTTTTTCAAATTGTTCGAAGTTTAACACTGTGTTTTTTGCCTATGACGGCATAGCATTTGCATTTCTTTTTGAACAGCAATGAAAAATATAAATACCTTGTTTCTCTTACTTTGATGACCTGTCATTCTTCTGAAAGGGCGATAAGTTCCTATACTCGTCTTCTCTATAGTCCCTTAAAACTTTGAACTGGAATATCCCTTTGGTCGCAAGTTTTGGTCGCACAAATGTCAAATTTTTTTGAGTCAGTAATAGTTTCTAATGGAGATTATTTCTCTAAATATTAGTTAGGGAACCTATGTCCTCGTATAAAAAGTTAAATTTTGTATTTTTTGACTCATGTTTATTTTTGCTTCAAACTTTCAATATCTAAACTCTGCATCTGATTTTGAACATGTTTGCAATTGGAAGTGTACATCTAAGACTAACGGTTGCGAAAATAAAGGTCTTGCAGGTTAAAACGGAACACCCTATATAATTTTATAAACCCTCGTTAACTGCTATATTTTGCCCCCAAAAGGTGTTATTGACGGCAAGTGTAAAGTAGTGTAAGTCACAAAATGCTGCATTTCATATCCCGGTTAATAATGGTTGTAGTAATGCTAAACTTTTTGAGTTGGAATTATTTTTTTATGGAGATTATTTCGTTAAATATAAGTTAGAGGACCTCGGACCCGTATAAAATTTAAATTTTGTATTTATTAACTTACATTTATTTTTGCTTCAAACTTTCATTATCTTAACCCTGCATCTGATTTTGAAAATTTTTGCAGTTAGAAGTATACATCTAGGACTAATGGTTGCGAAAATAGAGGTTTTTTGCAGACTAAAACGGAACACCCTGTATACACGTATGTAAACACTATAGGGACATCATAGACATTTTGGATTCAGACAAAAATTGGTCTCGAGGTAGACTTTAGATGGTACAGGTGCTGATTCAATTTTGACGATAATTGCGCAAGGGAGGGTAGAGCAACCAAATGTATTTCCTGTTATTTATGGCTGCTACATCTCAAGAAGTAAAACAAAGACTCAGAATAAGTTGATATGCAGGTAGGCTTCGGCAGAAATAAGTTCTGACTAGATTTTGATGCCAATAGCTTCTAGGAGAGAGATGCAATCGAGCGTTCTTTCCCGTAGGTTGCCACCGCTACAGCTCAATAAGTAATGCTACGATTTACATCAAATCTTTACTAATAATAAAGCTGAGAGTCTGTGTCTCTGGCTGTCTGTGTCTCTGAAAGCCTGTGTCTTTGGATGTTTGTGGCTCTGGATGTCTGAATATCTGTTATGCGCATAGCGCCTGGACCATTCGACCGCCGATTTTCCTGAAATTTGGCGCAGAATTAGTTCGTAGAATAGAGGTGAGCACCTCGAAGCGATTTTTTAAAAATTTGATTTTGTTCTTTTCTATTCCAATTTTTGAACATTTTACCGAGCAATTATCATAACGTGGGCGAGTAAATTACCATAACTTGGAGGAGCAAATTACCATAACGTGGGGAAGCAAACTACCATAACATGACGAGCAAATTAACATAGCAAATTGACGAGAAATTCATCATATATTGTTTGTAAATATACAGGCGAACCAAATGATCTTTTAATTTTCTACTACGGGCAAAGCCATGCGGTTGCCGCTAGGATGTAATAAAACTGAACCTACTCTGAAACTAGCGCTAAGTCAATCTTGGTTCCCATCACTCTTGGAGGGGGGGGGGGGGGGTTGATTTTTATCCTCGGATGCATAAGCTTGATTAAATACAATGTGGAACAATACGGCAAATAAATCACATTAAAATGTTTTCAACTATCAACGGGACCTCTGGCCCTCAAACTATGAAGGACTGCGTGACAGGCGCCTTGCCTTCAGAAGACAACACAATAGATGGTGGTGCCATCTATTGACTGTTCGAGAGTTTAGAACCAGGCCAGGAGCCGAATAACTTTCTCGTCTGGCACACCCAGAGGTATCGTTTCACTTCGAGGACATTGTGACCACGAGCATATTTAACGTCGCCCAGTCACCATTAATAACGACGGTGGATCTTCGACCAGCGAGGATAGAACCCGAGACCCTCCGGCCCCAAGTCCAATGCCTTACCGATCAGGCCACCACGGCCCAAAATGTTTTCAAATGCGATCGGTGAAATGCCGGAACGGATATTAGGGATTGTGATGTGGACCATTGTCCCTGTCTTGACGGTAATGATTCTATAGTGAAGTTCAACAAACGCAGTTCTACACGATCTTTTATGATATTAGGGAAACGGATGTATGCGGCAATCCCCCAGAAATGCTTCGAATTGAATTTCGGAACATTTTAAGCGAATGGCTGAAAAAGTATACATCTCAAAAAAAAAAAAAAAAAAAGAGGGGGGGGGATTCTCTTACTTGTCACTACAAAAATATATGAGTTACAATAGCTTCCTGTCTGTATAAACCATTTGAGGAATCTTGAAACTCTTTGATTGTTCGGGAACATTGAAATTGTGAAGAAATTTCTTTTTTCAGCTACACGCGTCAGTTGTGATAAACATTTTCAGTGGCGTATCAGGGGGAGAGTGCATGTGGTGATGTATCCACAACCCCGAAATGCATAAATTGCTTTTTCGCCATATAGGAAACAACTCAAACTAACCATATGCTCCTCTCACGAAACTGAATAATATTTCTCTCCGAAATTTGTTTCTGGATACGGCATTGAGCAATTGCAAACCAGGATATTCAGTGGAGGGTAAGTAATGAAAATCTTGCCCTTACCGTAAAAAACTTCTGGATCCCCTTTTGGTTAAATGTTAGGGATCGAACAAAATATCAAAATATCCGGAATTTGGCAAGGTTTTCGTTAAGCTCAGTTTCAACTTTGCAAGACTTTTATTACAGGAGGTGATCATTAAAATCAAAAGTAGCAATCTTTCGCGATTTTAGTGTTGTAAAAATGCAATCGTTCATCTCTACTAATAATAAAGCTGAAAGTCTCTCGGTCAGGATGTGTGGATCTCTGTGACGCGCATAGTGCCTAGACCGTTTTCGTGAAATTTGGCACAAAGTTAGTTTGTTGCTTGGGGATGTACACCTCGTAGCGATTTTTCGAAAATTTGATTTTGTTCTTTTTCTATTCCAATTTTAAGAACAAAATTATCATAAGATGGACGAGTAAATTACCAAGTTATCATTACGAGGAACCGTAACATGGGCAAGCCAATTGGCGAGAAATTCACCACACACAATTTGTTTGTAGATATACTGGCGAACCAAAAAACCTTTTAATTTTTCTACTACGTTCAAAGCCGTGCGGGTACCACTAGTTGAAAATGAAGATGTCAGTCGAAGGTACGAGTTTTTCCTCGCATGATGGGCTTGGTTTAAAATTTCGAAGTTATACTCGAGTTATAATTTTTTAAAGCAAAATTTAAATAAAATTCTAATCCTTTCAAGCGTTTTAATGGTTGCAGATGATCAGGGGAAACTCCATGATTTTAAATGGGGTCGTTTCCGAAATTTTAAAAGTATTTTTTCTGAAAGAGCATGCTTAAAAACCTAAGATTAGACCATTTGTAAAACATTGTGACGAAGTTAAATACTTTTATAAAATTATTTTAATCGGTGCGCGGATTCAATTTCATTTTTTACGCTTCTGCACATGACATCACAAGTGATGAAATGCCGTTAGCGTAGCAATATTTAATTCTCCTCTTAACCAAATGTATTGACAACGATATGGTTGACAGAAAGCGTAGAGCCCAATATTTAATCCGCTTCTGAATTATCATAAATGGAAACGCAGTAGACAGCAAGCGTAAGCATTCAATGCGCCATTGGAGTACGCCCCAAAGTTCATCACTTGTGACGTCATAAAGACCACACCTTCTTTGAAAAATTGGAACGTTTTAAAAATAAAAGATATTTTTCATTTCATGTTATCGTTATTTTTATTTTATTTATTTTTTGCTTATTCTTTCAACTTCTGTGACTAAAAGTAGTACTCTTGACTGATGGAAACAACCCTATTTCAATCTGTCGCCATCTTCTATTTGTAAAGAAAAAAAATGCTGGTATAAGCTTTTAAAACTTTTCAGTGTTCGCTTTTGATTCGGCTTTTTTAACAGTAAAACTTAGTCGTAGGGATTATGAGTAAGAGTAAACTACAAATAAAGGAAGACAATTATAACACTGCCAAGAGGTAAAAACATAAAATATGGCTTTAATGAAAGAATTTCTCTGCACGAACCACTTTTTTAAAAGTATTGTTCCTTTTCTTTTTTTAAATTCTAGGATTTTTAAATTTAAATACCCAGAATGCAGAATAGTAATGGTATGCAAAATACTAAAATAAAACGTTTTTTTTTTATGTTAAATATCAAGTGCTTATAAGAAAAATACTCCCTTCTTTAATATTTTTTTCCTGACCCCCTAACACTTCTGCTTTCGTCTCTCTCTGCTAAGATATAGCACCTTTTTTGTCTGACATAGGTTAAGTACCGTCTTTCGTGTTGGGCGCAAAATTAATGCGGTTACTTTAAAAATGGTGGATAGTACTTGATTTTATGGCTTCAAACATTTACTTTCTTTTGTTCGTAAATATTTTATCTTTAGAAAATATTTTTCACTTTTTCAAAAAACGCTACTTTATTAGCATAAAAATGCTGTTTGAGTAGCGGGGGGGGGGGGGGGGGGTTAGCGTTTGAATTTGGAAAATACATTTTAGGCAGTTTGTTTTAAAGGTTTTAGAATATGCGCTCTATACAGTTTTAAATATTTGATTGTCAAGCGTTATTTTTACTTGTGGGACACTAATTATACTTTCAGTTTTCATGTCCGGGTAATGAAGCATTTTTTTTTTATTAGCAAAGTGTTTATGTTTATACTCAGTCTTGCTATCAATTTTGGAGTAGTTTATTGGCCATTAATGACTATATTACGTTTAAGTATACTTTATCAAACCTCTCACAAAAATATCAAAAATAGTTCTTTGTCTTTTTTACTGTATCCTTGTACTTTTTTAATTTGTACTAGCTTAGACTGTACATATACTAAAATTGCGTGTACAGCTCGCTTAATACGAAATGTACACGTTGCAAAAACTAGTAAATACAATTTTTTTGTTTTTAATTTTTTGTGTTAGTTATTTTTCATACGCAGAATATAAAAGCAACTAGCTGCGTCGCCCGGCTTTGCGCGGCCCACCTCGAAAATAAAAGTTATATCAAGTGACGCGTGTTCAACAATAGACGTGAACGAAAAAAAAAAACAGTAAAATTTTGCCGCCGATTGCAAAAAAATATCTAATTAGGAAACATTTAAATTCCTCTGATTGCAGGAGAAGACTCAAAACAAAAACCAGAATTTCATTTGTTCATATTCGAGAAAAAAAATGGCACCAGATCTTTTATTAAATGATTTTCTTCACGCTACAAATTTTAATAAAAGTATTGTTACCGAAAGTTGAGATGAAGCACTGAATAATAATTTGAATTGAGGAAAGCCTTCGAAAAATAGGGATTTTATGTCGAAATCTAAGTGTCATAACTAATAGTTTTCAATTGATATCTCCGCTAATTATTATTGGAGGATTATGTTAAACTAATGGTACCTGCACGACTTTGCCCGTAGTAGAAAATTAAAAGGTGTTTTGGTTCGCCTGTATATTTACAAACAAAAAATGTGTGGTAAATTTCTCGCCCATTGGCTTGCCCAATGCCCATGTTACGGTTCCACGTTATGATAACTTTATAATTTACTCGTCCATCAATTTTTCTCGGGAAAATTTTCTTAAAATTTTAATAGGAAAAGAAAAAAAATCGAATTTTCGAAAAATCGCTTCGAGGTGCTCACATCCATGCTACAAAATAATTTTGCGCCAATTTTTTATAAAAATCGGTCGAACGGTCTAGGCGCTATGCGCGTCACAGAGATCCTGACAGAGAGAGATTCAGGCTTTCAGCTTTATTATTAGTAAAGATAGCCAAACATGAAGACGGGAAGATTACGAATCTATCGATACCTGGTTCGATGGTCAGTTCACTGTCGTTCGGGAGAAGTTACTTGGACATACATACATAGATGCATACATAGCTGCATACATAGCTACGTACATAGGTGCATGCGTTCAGTTTTTAATTATATAAGATTAAAAAAGAATTGTGTTGTACGTTAACAACAATCAGTTACAGTTAAAATTAGTCTGTTCTAAACTCTAAAATCCTTAACACGAAACGCTTTTTTTTACCTCAAAATGCTGTCATAGTGTCCATGATTTTTTGAAGCTTCAAAAACAAAATTAAAACATGATTTATTATTTTAATTTTTTACAGGTCTGATGCTGCCTTGTGGTTTAATAATCGTAAATGCAAATGTGTTATGCATCTGAACTCTTCCTCACTAACAGAAATAGTAGATACATCTTGTTCCAGCAAAAAGTAAGACAGTTTGAAAAATAAACTTTGGAAATTTATTAATGTTTTTATGTACTGTCATTCAGGTCAACATTGAGCTATGCCGATTAATTTTGTGGCACGTTAAATTTATCAGTACGTTTGACATTAAAAAAACTAGAACGCACAGCCTAATTCTCTAAGCAAATTAATGAAATAAGTTAAAATAATAATAATAATCACAAAATTTCGGAGAAATCAAGCTTTTTGCTATCTAGGTTCGAATTTTGCATACATTTTAATACAGTAATGCCCTCTTTAAGGAGACACCTCTGAATAAGGAACACCTCTATTTAAGGGACATTTTTTCTGATCCCAGTCCCTCCATGCATTTGCCTCTTATTAAGGGACACTCTTTAAAGGACAGTCACAGAGAACAATTACAAGAAAATTATTTATAAATGCATTATAAGCATCGAATTTATAGGAATTCAAGGTTCCCTTTTTGTTAAAAAACTAACGAGTAAAAGTTTGTCTTGAGATTAAGCTTTACTAATAATAAAGCTTAAAGTCTCTGTCTGAATATCTGAATCTCTCTCTGTCTGGATGTCCGGATCTCTCTCTGTCTGGATGTCCGGATCTCTCTCTGTCTGGATCTCTGTGACGCGCATAGCGCAGAGACAGTTCTGCCGATTTTCATGAAATTTGGTAAAATTAGTTTGTAGCATGGGGGATGGGGGTGTGCAACTCGAAGCGATTTTTCAAAAATTCGATTTTGTTCTTTTTCTATTCCAATTTTAAGAACATTTTACCGAGCAAATTACCATAACATGGAACCGTAACATGGATGACCAAATTAGCGCAGCAAATTGGCGAGAAATCCACCATTCATTATTTGCAAATATACAGGCGAATCAAATGTGATATTAATTTTCTAATACGGGCAAAGCCGTGCGGGTACCGCTAATAGGCAAATAAAAGTTTTCTAAAATTCTTGTTGAGGCCTTCTTTCATGCTTTTCCCTCTCATCATTTTTTTTCAAATGGGCTAAACCCCGATAGATAGTGTGCCGCCGCCCATGACAAGCTTTGTATGGGAAATTAAATGCCTTCAAATAAATCCCTGTAACACATTAATTTAAAAATTGTAATTAATTAAAACCAATCACAAAGTTTTAATTTTACAAAATGCTTGATGCAATTTTAATATTACATTTTTTTCCTGTTTGAATAATTCTGAATTTTATTTACTATGTAATATATGAAACAATTTCAATAATAATTTTCAAACTAGAAAGTCGCCCGTCAAGTTATGACGGTGAAAATTGCTTCTACTCTCATACATTTGAACGAAGCCATTGCCGGTTTGGTGATATTTTGATAGTTGAAATGGTAACCCTAACTTCAGTGGATTAACCCTAAATTCCAGGAGATAGCATTCATACTTGATCGCTTTTTCGTTTCTTCATTCCCCTGAAATGACATGGTCTTACCAGTAAAAAAAAGTAAAATTACCGGATCGAGTTAAGCCTTGTTACAATGAAGCCTTTTCCTGGGTGTTAAACATTACCAAAACATATTATCAAATTATCATGCCGTGGCGCGAGTTTCATTGCTTAAGCACGCGGGTAACTAGATCATCGACTATTATTTATGTGAGGATGTTATTAGTTTACGTTTATAATAAAGCTGTTCTGAGTTTACACAGCATGCATGTGTAATCTACCTCCAAACGAGCTGATGTGTGTATCACATGATTTCCTTTAACTTTAATTTGAATATCATTTTCCCATTATAGGCAATTTTAATGTTATTCAATAGTTTACTCTAAATATCACCAACAGTGGCCAAGTTGACACCAGATTAAAAAAAATAATCGCCAAATTTGTCGCCATATTAGTGATAAAACTTGGCGACCAAAACACTGGCGATATATTGCCAAGTGTCCGCCAAATTATAACACCACTTGAGTATACGACGAAATCAACAATGATTTCCCCCCAGAAAGGGGCAAAAGACCCCTTTAAAAAACCCAAATGCAGTTAAAAGGGGAGGTGCACAACAAGACCCCACTAGGAATCTACGTACCAAATTTCAACTTTCTAGGACTTACCGTTCTTGTGAGTTATGCGACATACATACGCACTTACGCACATACGCAGTACATACGGACGTCACGAGAAAAGTAATTCACTCGGGGAATGTCAAAATGGATATTTCGGGTATTTATACGTTCCTAGGCACTTATCCACGTGTGGTTGGGTTGAAAAAAAACTCAGCATTAATTCAGGGGTGAGCAAAATGGAAATTAAGGCTGAATTTTTAGCGAAATTTTTTTCGCGAATATAATACTTCCTTTTTTGTAAAAGGAAGTAAAAAGGAATTCCTCTATTTAAGGGACAAATTGTCCGGTGCTTTTAGTGTCCCTTATTGAGAGGCTCTACTGTATAAGTTTTTAGATTTTTTTATGCATTCTTAAATTAAAAACTATTACCAGTTCATTAATTAACATGCGCCTTGTATGGTTTTCGCAGCGGTTTCTTTTACCATAACGCGAGCGTTTTGGCTTGCGTGAGCCGTATTTTTGGAAAAAGAAAGGCAAGATAATAAAGAGGTTTTAAGTAAAATTTAACTTTTTTCAAATAAATGAGTGATTTTATTTTAATATAACCGCAGAGCGAATTACTGTGTTTTCTTAACTTATATGTGCCGATAGATCGAAAATTTGCATTTTTTTTTTTTTTTTGATTATATATTCTTGGACAGTTTTCAGGTGAAAAGATATGATGTACGAAATTTATCCTTTGCTATAATTTTGTGGAAGAAATAGCGTACTTTTGTTAATCAGAATCTAATTTTTTTATGCCAGAAGATAGGGCAAGATTTCCAATGAATTTTGAAACAAAAGCCATTATTTGTGTATCAGATGTTCAACTAAATTGAAAAGAGTTTCGGGACTGTAAAATATTACTTAATTTTTAGCCATATGATTGATTGGACTAATCATATACACAAAAGTTTACTCTTAAGCCGTCTGAAATCAAAGTGAGATCAATAACCGATTTACTTGACTTCTCAGAAATTAGCTCTGTTTGCATTTTAGCAAACAATTTAGTAAAAAAAAATATATATATCTTCAACGCTTTTAGTCTCCGACATCGATCCTGCTGCCATTCTTCTATGTTTTGTAAACTAAGAAACGACATGCACAAAAATATGAACAGCTGTTACACTGTTAAAAATTCAGGAATCTTTTATAGTAAATATTACTGTAAAATCAAGTGTTAACAGTACACGAAAAAATTACAGGAAATTGTACGAGAAAAAACAAACGATCGCAGTGCTAATTGATACACCACGTGACTTACAGTCCGAAGCATATAACACCGTATTTCCTGTCACTCGATGCGTCGCGACTCGTATGGTGGGCAGCAAAGCCGCCTGTCAATCCGAAGGTCTCGAGATCGAAACCTGCTGCTCGCATTTTTTCGTTTTTTTTACTTTCATTTATTCTACCGTAAAATTTTACAGCAAAATCGGATTTTATGGTAAAAGTTACTGGCAACATGGATGCCAGTAACTTTTACCGTAAAATGTCAGGATCTTTTTTAACAGTGTATACTCAATGGGTAAAATTCATTCAAAATATTTTAACAATTGATGCAGTGATAAGCAAAAGGGATGAAAGTGGAAAAATGAAAAATTTAAGAGATAACCAGAAAAAATGGTAGGTGAATCTCTCCTCTGTCTCGGGGAAATAGATAGTACTTGTAGTACTGGTTGGTGCTGTTATACAGCATGAAAAGAAAATCTTTTCAATGAAAGCCTACCTAGGACCTTATCTTTAAGCGCGTTTTACTCAGAATTGGAGCATATCCACTTACATCCCTTTGCTTCTCGCTGTCTCAATTGTAAAAGTGAGTTGAAGTTTTTTCTAACAATGAATATTCAAAAGATCACTTTTAAAGAACGCTTACCCAAACCAAACCTATAAATATCAGAATTGTTTTATTGAATTATAGGTTTTCTACTTATTTTTTATGCGTCATATTACTAATGTTTTACATTAATCTGTGATGACAGAAGAGATTTGAAAATATGTAAAATGGAAGCACTTTGCAAATACTATCTTGTAAAGCAGAATAAATTATTTACCTTTCAAAGAATGAACTCATAAACACAGAAATAATTTAACGAAGTTTATGTAATTGTTTTATTATTCAATAAACATAATAGAATTTCTGTACGAAATAAGTAAATAAATTTATAATTAAATAAATAGTTTACATAACATAATAAATTATAATAAGAGATAAAATAAAAATTTTAGGATTCAAAAATGCGTAAAGTATATTTGAAATGGAACAAAACACGTTTGTGACGTATGAAAGAGCTTTGCATGTACAGCTGTATTCTACGGCTATACATTAAACTAAAAACTTAGTTACATTTATAATTTCTGGTATTATTTTTTACTGAAGCATTGTCATACCACTAATATATTTAGCTTAAAAGAAATCACATAAGCATTGGATTCTATGATAAGGAAATACTACATTTAAGAAGAAATAATAAATGAGAAAATTGAAGCTGTATGAATAGTTAGTTAATAGTAAAAGTGTGAACTAGTGTTTCGGGTTTAACAAGGAAGCAATTCTCAGTGCAATTGTTGCGAGCTCCCGCTTGAAAGAAATCCAAAACGGTCTCTCTCACTCCAGGGTTCATATTTCATTTTCTTGTAAAATTCTTAAAAATATAGTTGGAGAAATAAATTTTCTCCGTAAATAAAACGAAATAAAAACAGTAAAACGGAAACACACGTAAATTCAAAACCATATTCCCCTACAGGAACTTCTACGAAAAAAAGGACTTCGGTATAAACCTTTCAGAAATGAATTTAGAGATGTATTATTAGCGTCGTTAACACACTTTTCGAATTAAAAAAGCATTTTAATTGCGACAAATATAACGAGAATGAAAATTTAAAAAATGCACATTTAATTGTGCATTAGGAATTATAGATGGAAACGAATTAAATAATAATTACACTAAACGCTCCTTCAATTTTTTTAGTAATACTTTCCTCCCTGAAGAAATGAAATGAAATGAATAGAAACAAATTATATCGAACGAAAAGGGCATGGAACTGTAATTAACCATTCTTGTTGGTCTCCAATAAGAACGATTACTTGATTATTATCTTTGTCTGATGATGTTTCTCTGGTGATTTATCATCCGCTGCTCATTCATCACCAAGGATATCGACTGGTGCGGAAATTCTCTGCTTAGGGAAAAAGATTTCCAATTAAATCCCTAACTAGGGAAATAGCTAAAGAATAAATTCAACCAACCGACTTTTAAGATTAATAGTGTTTCGAAATCTATAGTTATGTTTTGTGTGTATGTAACGTTGATTTATTTACATTATTCGTAAGAAATTATATTTTCTGCACTGTAACTGTTTTGTGTTTGAATCTTTGGTAAACGTGAATGTTGAATGAGGGTATCTGAAAATGACTTACAACGACTTCGAACGCATTTCTAATTTTAACTAAAGTTATTTCGGTTTGCTGAAAACCAAAAGAAATTAATGCAATTTTAATCTGCCCAAAGGACGTAGCCGGATTTCTATGTTAAATCTGTCCTTGCGGCCTTTTCAACTCGCTTTGGGGTCATTTCACATAAAATCGCCTAATGTCTCAGATTTTGTCATTCTTTTTTACGATGAGATGTAAGAAAAAAGCCCAAATTAATTTTTTTAGATTTTTTGAATAAAAAATTACGCTTTGGAGAATTTTTTCAAAAATTCGATATTTGATCATTTTTCGGAGTCACCGTTTTGGCATAAATTCAGAAAATCTCTCTAATTTTTTGATTTTTCAACCAGTTAAGCTGAATTTGGTATCAATTTCAAACTAATATTTTTCTCTTTCAGTGTGAACGGCAGAAAGTATTCTATCAACAGCTGGGTGTTGCCACTCTTTATCGAAAGTCAGTTTTTATGTTTTTTTCAATTGGGAGCATTGGCGCCCAAATGCAAAATTGTAAGGGGGGGGGGAGGCTCAGATATTTTCCCCATGGAAGTAGATTTCAGGACAGAAAAGAGTCATTAAAATATGACATTTTTTATTACTTATTCATTAATGGCTGGAGAACAAATGTTTTTACATTTTCGCAAAGAAAAGAAGTACTAAACTCCAAGAAAGTTCCAATTTCTGAGGGGGGCTCAAGCCCCCCCCTTGCCCCCCTATATGGGCGCCCTTGATTGGGAGTTTAATTAAGTTATATCTCCGGAGTACCTACTACGATCTGCATCAATTGTTTTTAGCATATATTTAAATCATTCTCTTGCTATGTATAAAAAAGTAGAAGGGCGTTTTTTGTTGTTTTGAAGTAGAAAAATAGTTTGTTTTGCAGAAAATACAATTTTTCTATTACTTTAAATCCCTTTTAAGCTTAAAAAAGGCCAAAAACTTTTCAGAACAATTAATACTGGACTCTCAAGGATTTGCATCAATAGCTAATTGGTAAAAAGTTGTTTACTTTTGAAAAGAATTGTGTAAAAACCTCCGTTTCAGACTTCGCAAAAATAAATAAATAAAACACTTTTGATTGAAAGTGTACTAAATATTCAGAATAATAATTTGAAGAATAGTATAAAAAATATTTCTAATGGCATTATTTAGCTTTTTTTTTTTTTTTTTTTGACAATGAAAAATGGGAAAGAAAAGAATTACTATTGAAAAGTTTTCGTAGCCTAAATTTGTTTGGATTACGTAACACCTGACAATGATCTTCCGCTCTTACAATACTCATGCAATACGTATCATTCTTCTTTCGCTTTAAAAGTTAATCGACACATAGCCTTCGTCGATTAAAAAAAGTGAAATGAAAGGCATGCTTGTGCGGACGCCATTTTTTTTTTTCAATTTACTATTTCCTTTGTATCAGAAGATGAAAAAGTTAGGATTTCTATCAATAGTATTTTCAGTAGATTAACCGCTGTGGGGAATTTAAAAAAAAATGTTTACGCTGATAAATAAGCAAAGTAGTATAAAAAGCAAAATTTTCTTGACGAACCATTGAGTTACTCGGAAAAAAAAAAATAGGTATTCAGTAAGATCTCAACGAAGCTGCTAAGTATATCGGTGGCTAAGAGTTGTTTCTTTCAGTTATGTAAAAAACAACAAAAATATTTTTCAGAAAATAAAATATAAGACGCATTTACGTCTAAAATGGGAAGTTAAAGCGTATATCCGTAAAAAGGAGAAGACCATTTTCATTGGAAAAAAAAAAAACCTATATGCAGTTTCAGAATATAATTTGTTATCTACTTAACATGAACTTAGTCATTGTAAAGTCAGAACTTCGGTAATTAAAGGTTATCGGACCACTATTATATGCCCAATTAATAAGGTATTAATCATGAGTTCTCTCATTCAACGTTTCTGTCAAATTATTAATTACTCTTCGCCTGAAATTGAAAGCCTCCCTTCTCTTTATCAATTCTGTGATATGATAGATTCTTTATTAATTGCGGATTTTTACAAATTGGAATTTTTTAAATCTTTCGTTACTTTTTATGCCACACCGTGTCCTTTACCTATAAATTAATGTGTGAGTACTCTAAATTATTTTGTCGGCATTATATTGGTTTATCGCCTGAAACGAAAATTTTTTAGCCTGTTATTGGTACTGTGGTCAATTAAAATACAGAGTGATTAGGAAATCTTGCATTGATATAGAGAATTCATTAAAAAAAAACAATCAGATTGAAACATTATTTTTCTTTTTATTTTAATTCTTATCTCAAGAAAGTAGTGTAACAAAAAAAGTCAATTCCTACTTGGGCCAACAAACAAATTTTTTATTTTAATTTCTTTTTATTAAATAAAATCAGTTATTTTTTTTTTCACCACAGGGCGGTGACCCACCCTAATATTTAAATTGCTTCAAAAATTTGGTGTGTCCCCCTCCCCCCAGTTTTACCGACACGAAATCTCCTCCAGGCTTGTTTTTTAGTTTCAATCATACTTTTTGATATATTTAAGAAAGGATGAAATATTTAATTTCGCATAACTGGGGGTAAACCGATAGTTTGAGATACAATTTTAATAACAACATTGTTCAACAATAAACTATCAACTGAAGGCTCACCCACATTTTAGCATGAAATTTGTTAAAACAATGTAATTCACGTTCTAATTACCTTAGAACATTGGAACTATTTTTTGTGATGCATAGAAAAGTCAGGGGTGCCTTGGATATTTAATTCTAATTAGTGCAAGCATTTTTTTGTTCTCATATTAGAGAATTTACGCAGAATGTTGATTAGAATTGGAATCCTCATATATATATAATAGCCAATGATCGAGTAACCCGCGTGTTTCAACAATAAAACTCGCGCCACGGCATGATAATTTGATTATAAGCTTTGGTAAGGTTTAACATGCAGGGAAGGGCTTTATTGTGACAAGGCTGAACTGGATCCGGTAACTTAACTGTTTTACTGGTAAGACTGTATCATTTTAGGGGAACGAAGAAACGAAAAAATGCCAACAACTGACCGCTACCTACTGAGGTTTAGGGTTTATCCACAACTATAAAAGCATCACCAAACAGGCAATGGCTTTGTTCAAATTGATGTAGAAGCATTTTTCATCCGTCATTCCTTGACTGGCGATTTTCTAGCAAATTAATAATTAATGATCAATTATATATTTTACTTGGAGAATATTACATTGTTTTCGGGTCTGAGATCGCGTATGAAATTTCAAAAGAATCCAATCAGAGGAAGTAAGTGAAAATTGGTAAATAAATAAATATATGGAGAGTGAAATAATGATACAAATTGATAAAGTTTTTTTTCGCAGCTTTAACACTTCTACTTGTGCACATTTTTCGTAGTTCTGAGAAGATTTAGACGAATTTAAACGTCGTGTCAGGCATTAGCCAACCAGAATTTATATTCTAGGGGTGAAGTTTTGACCATGACAGCCCTTTCATGAATATAAACTCCAGTAAACTTTCGATTATCCGCGGAATAGGGTGGCACGATAACCGCGGATAAGCGAAACCTCGGATAATCCGAATAATAGGTAAAAAAAAAGATGCTTAGTGTATGCAATAGATAAAAATTATTAATAACACATACACATTCATTCAAATGAAAACTAAAAACATTGCTACATTGCATCTACTAACATTGAATACAAAAAAATATATGTAAAATCTAAAAGCAAACACAACACAATCACAAATTTCAAAAAAAAAAAAAAAAAAAAAAAATGTGAAAGGACTCGCGGATAATCCGACCGCCGATAGTCGGAAGTTTACTGTGTTAGAATTGGAAATGTGTGTTGAATCAAAGGTACTGGGGGTTTGACCCTTAAAAAACTCTTGCGGTGTTCCCGGGAGTTTTTCTTTCTTAGACGTCCATTTTAATGACGGAGTTAGCGCCACCTACATGCTTTTCTCATTTTTGTATGTAATTTTGGCATGAAAAGGTGCTGGTTAGTTGCTTTTGACAGAATCAGCTTAAAGAGAGTGGATCAATGGAATGTTTTTCTCATTAAATTTGACATTTTTTGTTTCAAGATACACAAAGAAATCGTACGAAGATTAATTAGCAGGTAGACTATTATCAGAGCCAGCTTTCGTGGTTTTTAATGCTAATTTGTCAAAGGAATAGAACTCAAGATTCTAAAAAGTTAAGTCTAAAGGCAAGCCCAAAACATAAGGACGGTAAGAACGCACAGTTTTTAACTACCAATTTATTTGTTTATTTGCTGTGGACTGTTTTTCAAAATAATGCAAAAACTTTCAGTTGAATTTGTATCTACGTAATTAGACCAATTGCCCCGTATAGCGGAAATCCCCCCCCCCCCCATAGTAATGATTTCCGTATAAAAACCCAGTTTACGTCGGATATTTGGCACAGAGGTCCATCGATGCTCAGAAATTCACATGGGACTGAGAGGGCGGGGGGGGGGGGCGAGGTGAAAATCAGTGAAACGGAATGTTTACGCCTATTAATAACAATGACTAACATTTTGGAATTTCAGAAAAGGTCAAAAAATAAATTTTTAGTCATAAAAATTGCTTTTTCCTACACATTTACCCAAAATTTCACTCTTATCTTTTATTTAAGCTTGAAAATTCAACATGCGTCACTTGACACAACCTTTGTTTTTGAGATAGACCGTGCAATGCCGGGGAACGCAACTAGGCACAGACAAACCAAAAGAACTATTTATACTAATCTGTGACTTTCAACGGTTTCACAAATACGAAGTAATAGTGTTAAATTTGTGTATCAAATATATTCATCTATAGTTTTAATCAGTGAACATATTACTCTTGAATCTTTTTACTTATTCACATTTCATATACAGTCGAACCCGCTTAATAGAACAAGCGATTTGCCAGGAAAAAATGATTCTAATAAGCGGGATATTCCATTATCCAGGATAAAAATAACACACATGAACGGCGTAGTACATTGGAATTTTATTACATTAAGCGGGCTCGACTGTACTTTATTTCCTCTGAAATTATTCAAAAATTATATTTACTGGTGAATTTAGACAAATACAAAAACAATTTCAGCATTTTTGTTTTTGTACTAATAACTCTTAAAAAGTTCAAAACTGTTTTTAAAAGTATGAATTAAACATTCATAGCCGTAAATAGTTCACTAAGTATTAAATGTTTGAAGGTATTTATATTCTCTTTTTTCTAAAAATACAGTAAACTCTTGCATCGGAAGGAATCATATCAATGGAATTGAGCAGAAAAAAGATAAAAACTCTGCTAAAAAGGTTTTGTTCATCAAACAAAAACTTTCATTTCTTTGAATGAAATGATTTTCAATTTTCTGCTTGAATAACTATCTTAATTTGAACAGAAAAGCGAAAAAAAAAAAAAAAAAAAAGGAGTTTGTTTTTTGCTCGTATTTTTATTTACATATTCTTTATTTATTGAGTATATTAGTTATGATTTTGTTGATCCTTTCAATTGTGAGAAGTTTATGACGAAGAAATGTTTAGTGACGAAGAAGTTTAATTAGAAGAATAGGAATAAAGACAGAGAACAGAATTGTTTCTACTGTTTTCAGCTAAAAATACAATTGCCAATAATATAAATTCAATGCAGTTACCGGTTTAACCCCAAATTGATTTCATAATCAGACAGCAAATTCTTTATAGTTCATTTTATACCAAAAATCAAGGACATTAGTAAACAAAGAATTTTTGCTGAGAGACTTGGAACATTCGTGCAAATGATTAAAATTTAGTCTTAACTAATTGATAAAGGAAGTTACATAATATCGCAAATGTGTATTCTGCAAGTGGAAAAAATTAGATCAACCAAACTGTTTTTACCCAATCGAAAGGTTTAGGAGCCTGACTAAGGTTCAGCTTCGGCTGCTGGATATGACCGTTAACTGCAATAGCATTTAAAGTACACAAATCTTTCGTGAACTTCATCAATAGCTGTCGGTGGGTCAATTTCAAAGTTTTGTCATCGGATTCAAAGATTTGGAGGAAGGAAGAGGGAGTTAGCCAAGGTGTTTCAAAAATAACTTCTTACCAGGAAACTACAAGATTGTGTAATAGTGGGAAAAAATTAGAAGAACATTATAATACATGGGTATGGGCGCATAAGTTATTTGCCCTTGCTCCACATTAGTAAAATATAAGGTCCTAAATACTGCCAAAGTTTTAGGAAAGTCGCCAAATTTAGCGAGTTTTGGTAAGGATTAGAAAACATCTTTCACAAGCTCTAAAGTATTTTTTATTTGTACCAAGTCTTTAAATCTGGTGATTTTTAAAACATCTCTGCAGACTTTAATGCTTTATATCGCGATAACCGGCGAAAGACGGCTAATAATTTTGGTGTAACAAATATGTCGAAGTACGCCTTTTCGATTGCTTCCTATTTCATTTTTTTTTTTTTTTTTTTGGTATTACACTATTTGTTGTTTCCCTGGTTAGCATTTAGGCCGATGATGTTATAATTGAGTCATGCAGGTAACAGTGAAGCAACAGTAGTAGGTCTGAAGTTTTGGAGACAATCGGGTAGTTTCCGAAAATTTAAAAGTATTTTTTTCTGAAAGAGCACGTTTAAAAACATAGGACTTCACCTATTTTTAAATAATTTGATAAAGGTTAAAAATTTTTAAAAACTATTTTAATCGGTTCAATTTTATTTTTTACGCTTCTGCACATGACATCACAAGTGATGAAATCATGCTATTCACTGATGCCGTTAGCTTAGAGCGCAATGTTTAATTCGCATCTTTACTCACATGGAATAGCAACGATATGGTTGATAGCAAGCGTAGAACACAACATTTAATTTGTTTCTGAATTATCATAACGTCGAAACGCGGTAGACAGCAAGCTTAAGCATTCAGCACGCAAGGGGATTAAGCGCCAAAATTTATCATTTGTAAAGTCATAAAGACCAAGCCTTGTTTAAAAATCGGACATTTAAAAATTTTTATTAAAAATTAAACTATTTGAAAATGAAAGATTTTCCTCGCTCCATGTGATTTTTTTTTCTTATTTTTTCAACTTCAATGACTAAAAGTAGTATTTTTGACTGAAGGAAACAACCCCAATGTTGACCTAGAAAAGACAGAAGTTGTCAGATCTAACGTCACACCATGATGTTTATAATTAGAGTCATCTGGCACGGGAACGGCACAAAAATGATCAATATGTATTTTGAACTTCTATGGGAAATAAATTTGCCTGCTTAAGCTGGCTCCTGACGACCGTACCGAATAGAATAGTTCCTTTTTTTTATGCGGTTTCAGTTTTTAGAAGCTAACAGAAGCTTCATACTTCTCTGCATTTGAAAGTACCATTTCCTATATTTATTACACTTTTGTAGGTGTGGAAACAATCGGCAAATCATGCATTTAAGAAGTATTATTTCTATTGTACGTGAAAGAAAGAAAAAAAAAGCAGTGTGGGGTCACACTTCAGTTTTTTTCTTTCATTGAATTTGAGACGAGCTTTTGCAGTTGAAACAAAGGGGATTTCGGGTAAAGTTGCAAACTGTTTGAGCATACGGGTTGCAAGATACCATCGTCCCACATTGATACCTCAGTCTGCTGCTAACAGTTCGGAACCAGTGCAACAAACGATGGAGATATTTTACTTCGATAGGTTCAAACATGATTACGTAGTTATTTTTTCTTACATGATGCTTGAAAACAAACTTTTTTGTATAATATCGTTCACAGTATGTCGACCTGACTTTTCGAAAAAAATTCCAGGCTGGAAATATTTAAACAGAAAATGTGTTGCTGTTGTCCCTGTCTCACTGTACCCACTTCTCCCCTACCTTAGGTTCTAATGACGAAGCTAGAATAGGAAGTTTTTTTTTTTAATGGAAACGCGAGTTTGAAAAATACATATTTAGTTTTATACGGTCAACACTCGATAACTCGAACTAAAATTTGTTTTAGTCATTAGCAGCTCGATTTAAGGGAAGTTCTCGGAGCCTTCTCAAGAGTTTCAGGTACAATGAAAACTTCGAGATAAAAGAATATTGGAATATAAGAATGGTGAAGTATAAGGCTTCGAGTAATAAGAGTGATTGTAAGTGATTTATAATGCAGCTTAAACACCGAGATTTTGACTAGTCAAATCAAATCCAGATACGTTTTAGGAAAAGGGATAACAGCTTAAAGAATGCTGAAACCTGATTTATTGCTTATTAAGTGTAATAATTGAATATCTTCCCTCCCCACATGAAAGAAAATATTGTCTCTTTCTTTAAAAGTGTTTTAAAGCAAAGACAATTTTCACGAGTCACTGAAAAAATTAATTAGTAAGAACGCATTAACTTTAAACACTTTTTATGCGCAGTTTCTTTACGAGGTTTTAGTTTCTTTAGCATATTTTAACGCAAAAACGAATGCATCAAATTTAAGACATAGTTTTTCAAATAAATGTTCTTTATCGGTGTAAGACTTCATAAACAACTTGTATATTCCCAAGAATATGACATTATATTTGAGACCATCGGAAGTTTTAGGCTTTATCTTTAGTTGAATAAAATTTTCCGCAAAAGTATTGTAAGTATTGGGAATTCAGCTAAATCAATACGCTCATTTCATTTGAAGATCATTTACTGCAATTGATTAAATTTCTTTTTTTTAATATAAACTAGACCCCACTACGAGTCTATGTACCAAATTTCAACTTTCTAGGACATACCATTTTTGAGTTATGCGAGATACATACGCACATACGCACATACGCACATACGCACATACACACATACGCACATACATACAGACGTCACGAGAAAAGTCGTTGTAATTACCTCGGTGATGGTCAAAATGGATATTTCGCGTGTCTATACATTCTTAGGCACTTTTCCGCATGTGGTCGAATCGAAAAAAAAACTCAACATTCATTTGGGGGTGAGCAAAATGGAAATTAAGGGCGATTTTTGAGTGAAAATTTTTTCGCGAATACAATACTTCCTTTTTTGTAAAAGGAAGTAAAAAGCGTATGTGCGAATGAGAAGGGAAATATCAAACGACCTTTTGATTGAAAAGTGCGTTAAATGCAAAACGGCACTAAATATTTCATTTCTTCTGTTCTTATTAAATTACGTATTCTAAGAAACATTTTTCATTTTTGTTTTGCTTTCAGAGGGAAAAAAGAAAAAGAAAAATTTCTCCTCTCTGAAATGAGATAATACGAAATATATTTTTCCAATTTTGAACAATCAATTTTTCTCATTATAGAAACATCGCATATTTTTTACTTTTCATGCCCCAACAGTTTTCAATTTTTGAAACTGACAATTTTAATTCCTAACTCTGAAATGAGATGTGAGGCGATTCCTTTACAACTTTTGAATTGCATTGTTGCTTTATTTAAGACGCCAATGATTTAATTCACACCGTCTTTTTTCCTCTCTCGCTTTCTTCTTTGATTTAATTAATTTACTTTGCATTCAACAGAGATTAGATATTTCATTTATTCAGTTTCTCGACTTAGTAGTGAAAAGTTGCTAAGTATTCTTCACTTATTGTGGCTGTGGTATGTAATTTTTCACATGTGTTAAAGTCTTGATGTTTTACTTTAAAATGAGGCTCTGTATTTTTAAATATTACACATGATTCATTTACTGAACTTCGTAAAATGAAAGGAATTTAATCACTTTTAATGTTAAAAAGTGAAAATATCATTGAATGCTTTTTCATTAACTCTGAAATTGGAAGTTTTCCTGTTTCATAATTTTCTAAATAAACAAAAAAAAAATGCGAGAATCTTTCTACATATTGTCTTAATTGGTGTGTCAGCGTTAACGGGAAAACTACTTTAATAGTAAATTACTTGGTTATAGTAAATGATAATAATACAACGTTGATGTACATATTTTCAGTAAAACTACAGACACGTGTTTTGTGGTTAAAAATAACCCCTTTTTGAATGCAATTTTTTTTTTTTTGATTGTTGTGTATTTTTTGCAGTCATAATACGAAAGGCCTAATAATTTTCAGCAACATATTTTGGAATATATTTAAGTTCATCTGGAGAAAGTTATAGGCAATAACTTTTTAAATCAATTTACGAAAAATAGATATTTTTCCCAAGAAAAGAAAATTTCTTTTTATTCTTGGGGATAAGAAATAGAAAAAATCAACAGAAATGTATTTATTTATTTATTTATCTATTCATTTATTGACTGATGATTGAACTCATTAGGTTATCCCACCGGTTTAATTTTGCTACTCTATCCAATAATGCATAGTTTTTTCTTTTCTTTTTTGTTTTATGAAGTAAAAAAAAAATAGTGAGACAATTTTCATTTATCTAATAATTTGTATCCAAGTTCTTTAAGCTCATTTATTTGTTTTAAGTACCAAGTTATCCATTCTTATGAAAGCAAATCTACACAGTTTTTTCATTCCTTAAAACTTTAAAAAATGTTATAGATCGCTTGGACATTGAAATTGCAAATTTTCCTGTGCCAAAATGATTCAAACTGATTTCGCTAGAGCCACGTATTGATGAATTGTCTCCAAGTGGCAATTTTTACACATATATCAAAGGTGGTTTATGAAAAAAACCTGTTGCCAGTTTGACGCAACATATTAAAACGCTTCAGTGTTGCTTCAGTCTAAACGCTTCTCAAGTCATCTCCCTTAATTACCTCTAAGTTCTGAAACGAAGTATACCACTTTCGCTCCTAAGAGTGGAGGATTTTGTATTTATTTTTCAACCTTGTTGAGCTTCCTTCAAGACATTTTAATGTGTAAAATATTTAGCTTTTGAAGAACGGTGTGGAAAGAAACTAAACTAACAAGCAAAATTCGCATTAAATTTGACGTTATTTTATTATTTTGGGCTTAACTTTCCCGATTTTGAAGGAAGGACGCACCCAAACCCTAATGACATTTTGATGAGAGTTTTTTTTTCCGTCTTAGCATCTACCTTTTCATACTTTTCCCCCTTTATTTATTTATATATTTCGTTTATTTCGTTCTAGTATAGCTAAACTCGGTATATTCTCTTACTTTATCTTTTTCCAATGCTGTGCATGGACAAACTGCAATTTAACTAAGAAGCAGAGGTGCCCACGAGAGGATGAGGGGGGGGGGAGGGAGGATTCATGACGCATACTACGACTTGGAAATAAGAAGAGGAGTGTTTTAAGGTTTTTTTCTCTTTTGGGGGGAAGGGGATATTGGTTTTGGGGCGGGGTTCTCCGTAGTATTTCCTGATGTGTGACACTACTTTTTGGGAGAGATGAGTACTCGTGTATGAGGTAATAAATTTGAAAACCTAACCTCATTCCTATTTCTGGTAGAAGCAATAGTGGCATGAAATGCAACAAAATATTTTTTCTTTGAATTTTTAATTTCAAAAACAAAATTAGTAACCAAAATACCTTAACACATTGATTTTTAAAATGTCAAACTATTTCCTAACATGCCTTTTTTGACTGCAGAAACTTTAGAATTTGTCTATCCGTCAAAATCAGTAAATATTCAAAGTTTACTTTTATCTGGCAACTTGAATCAAATCATCAGTTACCTGTAAGCTAAAATCCATGAAATCTAATCGCAGTTTGGTGTGAGATAAACGTTTCACTCTTATTTACCAGGATACACCTATATTACCTTATTCTTACTTTCTCCAGTTACAGATGGACTCTTTCGCACAATCAACACATAAAGTATTATGCACAAAAACCACTTTTTACATCATGCTTATTAGATGTAATGCAATAAATTGAATACCGAATAAAAAATAATATATTCAGTGGGAAATTATGATCTGTATTCTACTCCAAATAGCTCACTAATTACAATATTCCTTGAAGGAAAATTTGTCAGAACTGTCTCTGAATAAGAATTTCGAGATGAGATATCTTGAACAATTGTAATCTTTGCTGCTTCTGAAACAAGACATTCGAAATGACTAGGGCTCGACCGATGGCATTTTTTGGCCGATGGGCCGATGCCGATTGTTGGCCGATTGTTCAAAGATGGCCGATGGCCGATGGCCGATTGTTTTCCTCCAAATGGCCGATTGCCGATGGCCGATGGCCGATGCCGTTGGCCGATGGCAAAAAAAAAAAAAAAAAAAAAAAAAAAAACCATAGAAATAAATTGATAACAATGTCAGGGATTTAAGGGATCATTGATTTATTTCACTTTACTTCCTTTCTACGAATAAAGAATTGTAATCACAAAAAAAAAAAAAAAAAAAAAAAACAGATTTCGACTTAAATTTCTATTTTACTATCACCAAATTTATACTTCACTAGTTTTTTCGGCACATCTATACATACATATGTACCTAAGAACATATAGATAACCAGATATCCAATTTGAACACCTCCTCAGTTAATTATCGCATTTTTTGGCCATTGGCCCTTGCCGATTGTTGGCCGATTGTTCAAAGATGGCCGATGGCTGATGACCGATTGTTTTCCTCCAAATGGCCGATGGCAAAAAAAAAATAATAATAATAAAACAGAAATAAATTGATAAGATTGTCAGGGATTTAAAGGATCATTGACTTATTTCACTTTACTTCCTTTCTCCGAATAAGGAATTGTAATCACAAAAAAAAAAAAAAATCAGATTTCGATCTAAATTTCTAATTTACGACCACCCAATTGAAACTTCACAAGTTTTTTCGGCACATTTGTACATGCATATGTACCTAAGAACATATAGATGATCGAAATATCCATTTTGAGCGCCTCCTTAGTTAATTATCGTAAATTTTCTTGTGACGTCTTCATGCGCGTAAACTTGCGTCACTCAAAAACGTTATGAAATCGTAAGTTGAAAACTCATACGAGGGCAAGTTGCATAAAACCTTACCCTGAATAGTTCACATTACCGAAGTACATCTATCTACAAAATAGTCACCTTGAACGACAATGCACTTCTGCCAACGTTCGTATAGCTTTTAGAAGGACTCCTGGAAGACATTTATCGCAACCTCTTGCGCTGCTGCTTTAACTTCATCGTGGGGAAGAAGGCGACTTTCATGTTGAGGATGCACGGTTCGATTGGTCAATACTCTGATATGACAAACAAATAACATAACGTTTTATCGGACTTAGCTCCGTGCGACCTGTTCCCAGCAAAAAAAAAAAAAAAAACATTTGCATGGACGCCGCTTTCTTCCGTCAGGAGAAGGTAAAGCAGCATCACAGAACGTAGTGAAAAATGGCTTCCAGGAGTGTTTCCAAAAGTTATATGAACACTGGCAGAAGTACATAGTAGTTCAAGGGTAACCTTTTGAAGGTGGATGTGCTTCGGTAATGTGAACTATTCTGGGTAAGGTTTTATACAGCTTGTCTCCAAATTTTTGGATCGTACTACGTACAATCTGTATAGGGTGTAGTTATACTTCTCCTTTTTTGACTGCTGTATGATGGAAGACAAAGAACAACAGCTATAAAATTAAAAAAAATAAAAAGAAAATAAAAAGAAAAAGAAGAAGAAAAACAAAGAGGCTGTTTAATAACCAACTGATTCGTTTTTTTAAAAATTGAACATATAACTAAGATTTCAGTAATATTATAATAATGTATGGATTTAGGTACACTGAACATAGTTGAAAAACATTAAATTATATTGTTTAATTATTCGAAAAGTGAATTAATAAATAAGAATAAAACTATGAAACCGTCAACAAATTACGCAATTAAAGTGGAAAGATTGCACGTAGACATTTTTTAGTCATCAAATTAAACAAAAAAGGTAACAGATAAATTACAATATTAAATCATAATAGTTATATTTTTATACTTATTTAAAATTTATGAACTGAAAAGTTTGCATTTTTCATAAAAGCTATAAACAGTAACATAAATTTTGCGAAAAAAATAAATAGCTATGAAAAGAGCGAGGTTCTTAAAACGCAGCCACAATAAACAAACTCAATATTTAGACCAAGTTAATAACTGAATACATATACTACTCGATCTGATGTTTGCACACGTAATATTGAACAATTTCATTGTTTAATCTCTTATGAAGCACTACAAACAAGTTCAAATTAAATTTTTCAATTTAACAATAATTTTCTGAAATTCAAAAATTTGCATAATAGAAAATCCTTCAAACTTTTCTATAACATATTATTAGAAATATGATGAAAACGAAAATAACTTATTCATTGATTTTATATAAATACACAAAAATAGTTACTTACAAGAGAAAAAAAAATCGATCGCTATTAATGATGCCAAAAAGATAGCGCATTACGAAATATAGGTGAAACAGGTATAAGAAATACGCAAAATGATATTTCTTGATCAAAATAAATAATTGCTAAATATTCAAGAAATGCTTGAAACGACGAGTGTGGGTTAGGGGGGCCACCCTCTGATTTTGGAGTAACTCACAACATTAAACTTCGGCCCCAACTTCGGCCTCGTTTTTTTTTTTAGTACAGAACCGCTACTACCAACGCCTAGAAGAGTTTCTGAAGCTACTCCAGCACTTCCGAAGAAAAAAATTCAAAAGTCCCTTTGATTTCCAAGTTATGCTACCATTGAAATCGTCTTTAATCAATTTTTACATTAATGCTCTGAATTCTTCCTAAACAATAGATAAAGCTTGAAAAGAAACTCTAATTTTATGGATGGTGTTAGTTTTAAGCAACTCAGAAGAACAACTAGAGTTTAATTTCAGAAACTGGGATTTGGAGGAGGGGCTCGCAGGTTTTCTCGGAAATACAAAAAATAGTCGTAAAAAATAGAGTTTAAAATAATCATAAACATTGAGTAGAAATACCCTTTTAAAACTTGCACCCGAGTTTGTTTTGACGTGCAGTGGCGGATTTAAAATTTAGCAAATGTTGCAATTGCGCGTGAGGCCCCATAACCATACTGGAACCGTAGGAGTTACAACAATGCTTATGATAAATGTTTTACAACTTCTGTGATAGAGAAATAGGGCCCCAAAATGTATTTCGACGGGCCCCAAACTTGTAGCTCCGCCGAAGCGATACAGAAAAGACAGCATTACTGTGATTCATAATACAAATATAGAAAAATTAAAAATTACCTTCCGTTCAACGGAAATCTAACAAAATGAAACAAAACCGGTTTCGCCATCTCATATTTGTTTCTATAGTCTCCAATTCGGCAATATATCACCAAATGATCGTCAGTCTGAGACGCTATATGAGTTTTGCATTGAAATAAGTAATTAATAGCCACAAAAAATGAGTAAATAGGATTTTTAGACCATCCGATCGAAATCAAAAAGGGAAGTGCACAACTGGAACGTACGCACATCCCACATGCGAAAATTTAGCCTTCTACAGCTTACCATTTTTGAGTTATGACTTATAAGAGATACATACGTACATTCATCCGCAAGAAACAACGCAACAATTAACTTGTTTGGTACCTGAATGCAGTATTAAAAACTCTTCCAGTTGTGACTAAAATAGAAATTCATACTGAAATTTAAGTAAACAATTTATATAAAAACAATAACTCCCTTTACTTTGTATTAAAAAGTAAAACAACAAAGGTCCTTTTTTTTTCAAAAACATCGGCCAATTCCATCGGCTTTTCGATGTTTTTTAAGGCCGATGGGCCGATGTTTCCTGCAAGTTAGCATCGGCCGCCGATGCCGATGCCGATGGCTAAATTGTTGAACCATCGGCGCCGATGCATCGGCCAGGCCGATGCATCGGTCGAGTCCTAGAAATGACATTATTGTTTGGAATGTTTCGTTTTAAATGAGTCAATAGTACAACAGCTAAATTTACACAACTATTTAGCATAAGTATATTAAATAATTAGTGCATTTGCATACTCATGCCAAACATCAGTTTATTATTCTAAAGATAATTATATGCAAAAATTGTAAAAATCCATTGATAAGTTCATTTTTTTAAACATTTATTTGTTTACTAGTAAAACTGCTTTACCACAGCCTGTGGTACACCAATAGCCATGCATGAGTTAATAAATCTTAAAATGCTTTTATGCATTTAGTATTTTTTTTCAATTTGCATTGCTGTTTTAAGAAGTATATATAGTGTGTGATAGTATTAGTTTTGCTTCCATTCATTTAATTTCGCTTACATTAATCATTGCTATCCGTCTTTTCATTTTATAAATATCTCTGCAAATTTTCATTTTCATGTTATCTAACACAGATATCTTGATTTTTGTTTTGCACAATTATATTAAACGTATGCGTTTTGTTACAAATACTTTTGCTTTACGCTTAAATTAATCATTAATCATCTAATTGTTTCTACCGGCTCACTGAACTATAGTCGACACTAAGCAACCTAGTTATTACACAGTTGTTTGGCTTAACTTATACATATTACTTTTAGTCACACTTTAATGCACAGCAATTTCAAACCTGAAAACTCTCGGGTTTTTCACTGGAGACTCCAGTGTACTCTGTTAAGTTTTAACAGAGTTGTGAAGCAGCTGCCCGAATGAATTTGGCTTATTAGAAGAAAAGTTGATTCAACTGAGTTGCCTCGTATGAAGACAACGAAATGAAAATTAACTAGCTGACAGACAACTTTTTTGAAAAGTTGATTCAACAAACCGCCTCACGTGTGGGAGGCTTAAATGTAGATGAGACATTTAAAGAAACAGTAATTAAAGTTTCGTATCATGAACTACCGAAAGAAGTAATTGCAAAACCTTATGTATTACTTTATGTTTAAAAGAAAGGTTGTTTTTATTAAATCCAGAGGTGGGAGAAATCATACTGCGTGATTCTAGGTTCAGCTGTGCCCATTTATTATCCTTTCTTTTGAGAAGAACTTGTAATTGTGTCTTCATTTCATTTTATTCTCAATTTATAATAACCTGAACTTTTTTGCCATGCTATTTTTTCAGTAATTAAATTTTTTCATGAAACTAGCTGGCTCCGCCCCCTACCGCTCACCAACCCCCGAAGATTGCTTCGCTATTTTATTTGGTTCACGAAGTGCCCGTTTAGAAAAATAAGTTACAATACGCATTACCATAAGAAAAAAAATAACCACGTTCCCCATCTCGTAGAAAATAGAATTTTAGTAAAACACTCATTAAACAAAGAAAGTTATTAATATCGCACTCTTATCCGAAGACAGAAAGAACCTACTAAAAATACATATAATAAATCGTTTTAAATAAAAACGCTTCAAAGAGCACCCCTCCCCTAGTGTCCAAATTAACTGGTACCAAATTTGACAGCTCCTGAACATAGCAAAACGAACGTTTTGTTTGTTTCAAAAGTGGTTTTCAAATTCGTGGTCTCTAGTCAGGGCGGCGTCATCCCTATGTGCAAGGTCGTGCGGCGCACGACGGCGCCAGAGTCATAAAGGTGCCAGGTTCTATCAATCAAAAATGCTCCAAATGGGGAGGGGAGAGGAGGAATCTTCAACCGAAAAATAATAAAATTGAACTTTTCATTGTATCTAAAATAGTGGCGGAGAAATTATACTGCTCATTGAAACAAGCAATTCGTTCTCACTGCCTATCTAAAAAGAAAAATTATTGCCTTGTTGCGTCTAAACATGCTATTCAAAAGCGCAATCTTTTACACTGAAAACACACGATGCTAACTAATGCGTACATTAGCATTTTTCTTCCTGTGTGGAGCCGCGAGTGCTATTTCGGCATGAACCGCCTTCCTTTAATATCATCAAAAATTAGGTTTTTTAAACATCACTTACGTAAAATTTAAGTGGAATAGCCTCTGAACCTCCCCTCCTAATATCATAAAACCTTTAGGTTTTTGGGAGTACAATTTTTTAAAAAATTCCAGGGTAAGGCTTTAAAATCCCCTCCGAAAAAATGTTCGAAGTTACCTACAATTGCGTTTTTGAAGATTCAATTTCGAAAAATTGGAAGGGAGAAGAGGAATTGATTTCTATTTATTTTTCAAAAAGAAAAAAAAAACTATCCCGGTGCTCCATACCTTATTCTAACGTCAGTAAATATGACCTTTAATCGCGTTTTAATGCTTCAACTTCTACCAATTTCCTTTGGGCCCCTTGTACCTTTTTTCCCCACAACACCACTAAGACCGTCTAAAATTGCGTTTTCAAAACGACAAGTTTCAAAAATTTTCCGAGGAGAACGAGTGGACCCCTCTTTTTTTTTTTTATAAAAGATTTTTTTTTTCTATGTGCCCTACCCTCCCTAAAATTTTTTTTCTAGTGGCGTCACTTCTCCTGTTGTCATGTTTTGCTTGACAGGCATAAATGTTTTATCAATTATTCATCATTTAGAGATTAGATAAATATTCAAAGTGGCGATAACTTTCATATTTAAATTTTTTTCTTTTTCCAAAGCGCATTACTAACGTATCAGAGGAGCTGCTGAACTCGAAATAATTTCGAGATATGAAGCATAAACGAGATATGAAGCTTTATTCCAAAATTAAACATTCACACATTATTATTTGTATAAATTTGTTGCAAATTATGCTAATTTCTTCAGATGGCGCTGCTACGCAGCCCTATATAAGAAAGCTTGATTCGTCTTTTTTTTTTTTTTTTTTTGTTTTTTTTTGTTTGTTGTTGCTATTGTAGTTTTGTAGTCCAGATAAGTGTTGTGGATAAAATAAAGTATGGTTAAGCCAATAAGAGTCTAGTTTCTTGCAAGTAAGAACTGAATCGTAAAATGATTTAGATTTTGGTGCATCGAGCCGAAAAGAATTGCTATCTGCTATCGCATTGGTGGGGTGAGTATTTAACAATTGGTTTGGAAAATAGTAGGTTGCAATTTTAGTTGGGTTTAAAATGGCAGAAGGGGGAAAAGATGATACAAATATTGTTGCTGAAACAGATAATGTTGAAAGGTTGAAAAGAAAGAGAATTAGTCAGCGAGGGCAAGTTACTAGGCTAGTGGGAAATATAGAGGCTTGTTTGGATAATCCGAATATCTGTTTAGATGTGTGTCAAGCATTATTAGAACAACTGTTGATAAAAGATGAAATTTTAACTGGTTTAGACGTTGAATTAGAAAATAGTTTAGAATTAGACGAAATTGATTCTGAAATACAACGTATTGATGAATATAAAGAAAAAATAATTATCGTTAAAATCAAGTTGCAAAATAAAATTAAATCTCTTACAAATACGAACGATACAGTTAATTTGAGGAATAGTAGTTCAGAGTCACGAATTTTGCCTAAATTGCCAAAATTAACAATTGCAAAGTATTATGGTGATCCGGCAAATTATTTAGATTTTTGGAATCAGTACGAAAGTTCAATTCACAACAATCCGTCTCTCTCAGATGTTGATAAATTTTCGTATTTGAAATCTTTGTTAGGCGGAAGAGCACTTGCTTGTATCAAAGGATTCGCATTTTCGAGTGAAAATTACAAAGAAGCGATTAAATTGATTAATAGTACTTTCGGACAAAAAGATGTCTTAATCAGTGCGCATACTTCTAATTTATTAAATTTAAGTCCAGTAAAAAACTCGAACAATTTAGCAGGATTGCGTAATTTGTATTTCGAATGCCAAACGCAAATCCGATCCTTGAGTCTTTAGGAACCAAATCTGACAGTTATAGTACGCTTTTATCAACTATTGTAATAAAACTTTTTCCTTCGGATTTAGCATTAGAATTCAGTAAAAACCACCCAGATAGTAGTCATTCTTTGGATGAGTTAATGTTATTTTTGTATACTGTAATAAATGCTAGAGAGAAAACTTCGCACATTAGCCCTTCAGAAACTAGTGCTTATAGTAAGGGAAGCAAACGAAATTTTTCGTCGAAACAATACGGTGTAGATAAGTTTCAAAGAAACGGCTCTTCAGCTACGGAATTGGTTGTTTCGACAGAATCTGATACTTGTGTCTTTTGTAACGTTTCAAATCATAAATCGGAGCAATGCAGCTCACTAACATTGTATGAAAAAAGTAATAGGTTGATTAACTCAAATCGATGTTTCTTATGTTTGCAAAAAGGTTGCCGAATTAGATTTTGTAAAAGCGGAAAAGTTTGCACGTTGTGTAGGAAACGTCATAATCAAGCTATTTGTTTCAAACAAGAAAATAAGAGGGTAGGTCAAAATGAAAATAAAATTCGTAGTGCTAACAAATCCGAAGTAATTGTAAATAGTAGCGAGACTATTTCTAATTATATAGCGGATAAACAGAAGCAAGGTGTATTATTGCAATGTATTAAAGCAGAAATAATCGGAAAAGATTCTTCTGAAGTAATTTTTGGTATTTTCGATAATGGTTCTGAAAAATCTTTCATTTGCAAAAATATTTCAAAGAAATTAGGTTGAAAAGTGTTGGGTACAGAGAACTTAAGCATATTTTCATTCGGATGTAGTATTCCAAAGCAACAAGTTTGCAAAAGGGTCGAAGTGAATTTAAAGAATTTAGTAGATGGGTCTAGATGTAGTATTGAAGCATTAGAAATCGATAAAATCTCGAAGGGAATGATAAGTTTACCTAATGAAAATATATGGAAAGATTTAAACTCGATGGGTTACACTTTAACATACAGTGTGGATGAGCTAACGTGTAATAAGAAAATATCGCTGCTTATAGAAGTAGATAATTATTGGAATTTAGTTCATAAAACTGAGCGATTAAATTCGTCTTTGGTGGCGATAGAAACAGCCTTAGGTTGGTCTGTACAGGGAAATTTAGACAGTAATACGTTAACTTCAGTGAATTTAGTCCTTCATTCAGATGATTCTATATCGTCTGAATTGAAACGATTTTGGGAATTGGAAAGTTTAGGTATACGGGAAATGAAAGCGAATGTTCTCGGTGTTAGGGAAAAAGAAATCTTGAATGATTTCAGTAATTCTATTCAATTTTCAAATGGGAAATATTGTGTGGAGTTGCCGTTGGAAACCAGGAATAAAGGAAAAATTAGCCGATAATAAGGAAAATGCAGTTAGGCGTTTTCAGGGGTTGATTAAAAGGTTTGGAAATTGTCCTCCATTTTTTGAAACTAATAAAGGAGTGATTGATAGCTATCTTGGAGAAAGTATAGTCGCAGTTCCGTCATTAGATAGGCTGTCATCTAATCAGGGATTTTACTTGCCTCACCATGCGGTAATTCGTGACGACAAACCTACGACACGTTTGCGAATTGTGTTCGATGGCTCTGCTCATGAGGATGGACAGTTATCACTAAATGAATGTCTTTTTAAAGGACTCAATTCATATCCAAGTCTTTTTGAGCTGTTGCTAAAATTTAGGCAAAGTAAAATCGCATTTACTGCTGATATAAAACAAGCATTTCTACAAATTGAGATATCCGATTCGGACAGAGATTTTACTCGATTTGTTTGGAAGAATGATTTAAAATCAGAAGAAATGACTGTGCTTCATTTTAATCGCGTTTCATTTGGACTAAAACCCAGTGCGTACCTCCTATCTGCAACCCTGAAATATCATTTTGAGAGACTTCGTGAACAATATCCTAGCACTTGCGAACTATTGTTAAGCTCCATGTACGTTGATGACCTGATTGGGGGTCGAGAAGAAGTAAATGAAGCCTTTCAGACTTGTATTGAAAGCATAAAATTTCTGAAAGAAGCTGGCATGGTGCTTTGCAAATGGAAGACTAATTCGCGCGAATTAATTTCTCTGGTGAAAGAAAACAACATTGACTGTGAACAATCCGACATTAGACTCCAGCAGTATGATTCTTCTTCGAAGGTGCTGGGTCTTATTTGGGATCCAGGAGAAGATGTTTTCAGGTTCTGTATGAAAGAACTATCTCGAATTCTAACCTACCGTATCAGCACAAAGTGGTTCGTTCTGCAAGTGGTGGGTCGTATTTACGATTTCTCGCGCCTTATATCATAATCGTGAAGTGTATTCTTCAAGAAATTTGGAGTTCCGGTGTTGATTGGGACGAAGAGCTGCCGAAACCATTGGACCACAGGTGGCAGATATGGTGCAATGATGTTGAGAACTTGAACAGTGTAAAGATACCCAGATGTTATCTGTATGAGTTAAAAACTGATATTTTTTTGAATTTTGAAATTCATTCTTTTTCAGATGCATCTGTTTCTGCTTATGGTACTGTATTATATTTACGTGCCGTTGCACAAGATAGTAGAATTGTTACTAGTTTTATTTGTTCTAAAAGTAGAGTAGCACCCCTTAAATCCTTACATTACCACGATTAGAATTAATGGGTGGATTATTGTCAGCAAGATTAGTAAAGCAAGTAAGTGATTGCTTAAAATTTAATACAAAATGTTTTTATTGGACAGACTCTACTATAACACTTTGTTGGATCAAAAGTAATTCTTGTAAATATAAGCAATTTGTAAAAAATAGGGTTGAAGAAATTCAAACGTTAAGTGATCCTAGTATTTGGTTCCATTGCCCTGGTAAACAAAATCCCAGCGATATAGTTAGCAGAGGCATGTATTCAGCAGATCTGGCAAAAAATAGTTTGTGGTGGAAAGGACTACCATGGTTACGACAGCCATCTGAGTGTTGGCCAAACATGAGTACAGAAGTCAAACATGATGTCGGAGATCTTGAGTTTCGTAAAGAGTTTGCAAGTACTGTACAAAATAGTTGTGTTGTAAATCCTCCTAAATATTTATTAGATTTAAATAAGTATAGTAGTTTGACAAAAGTGTTAAGAATAACTGTGTTTGTTATGCGATTTATTGCTAAATTGAAAAAACATGTATCAAATACAGGAACTATTTCTGCAGTTGAAATGAAACACGCAGAAGATTCCGGGATTAAGTTTGAACAAAATGTTGTCTATTCTTCGGATTTACAATGCATTAAAAATGATAAGCAAATTTCTAAAACTTCTAGTCTTTTTAAATTAGCTCCCTTTTTAGATGAAAATAATATTCTACGCGTAAAGGGTAGACTGGAAGAAAGCCAGTATTCAATCGATGAAATTTATCCTATAATTTTACCAAAACAATCTAAATTAACTGAATTGTTAATTATTAGGGAGCACAACAAGATATTTCATGGTGGGGTGTGTTGCAAATTATGCTAATTTCTTCAGATGGCGCTGCTACGCAGCTATATAAGAAAGCTTGATTCGTCTTTTTTTTTTGGTTGTTGTTGTAATTGTAGTTCTGTTGTCCAGATAAGTGTTGTGGATAAAATAAAGTATGGTTAAGCTAATAAGAGTCTAGTTTCTTGCAAGTAAGAACTGAATCGTAAAATGATTAATTTAGAAAATTAAATGCCAAACGTATTTTTTTTCATTTTATGTTTTACTATAAAACCTCATTCTAAGTTTTAACTATATTTTCTTCAGCGCCAGTGCAAAAAGGCGCTCAAAAGACATTTGCACGAAGGCGCCGATCAGGCTTGGCGAGGTCCTGTCTCTAGTAATATATTTCCGGGCTTGAATTGAGTTCAGCCTATTACTTTTCGCTAAAATAGAAACCCCTATGTTATGTCTGCTGTTCAAATTAATTGAGAAAATTGGAACAAGCTTCATTTGATGCAGAAACAAAATGATGCAAAACGACATAGAATGTTAAGAGCCAATGTGTGTAAGAATCAGGCAGTTTACGGCATTTGCGATTGTTGACATTTTTAATTTTCTTTATTTTCACATATGTTGTTCCTTATCATGAATGTTATGTTTGTGCAAAATATAAGCTTTGTCTGCCTTACCGTTTTTGGGAAATTAAATTTTTAAATTTAAGCGGCGTGGCACATTTTTGCGTGTTTTTCAAATTTGCAGATTTTAAAGTTCTTGTTGCTTTAAGCGCCTCTATAATGACATGGATTTTTAAATTCTATACTATTATATGGTCTTCTTAGATACTATTACAGCTGTCAAATCGGTGTCACTACGAGGGCGACGGCCTCAAACTCCATTTAAAAATGACCGAAAATGAATTTTTTTTACTACATTCAATGCCAATTTTCTCAAAGCGCCTTTATGATGACACCAACGTTTTTACATTAATTCCTAGCTACACTTGCATACATCAAAAATATGTAATAAAATTGGTGTCGCTATAAGGGCGCCAGAAGATATTGGAACTTTTATCTGATAAATTTCACAAAAATGCAAATGTTTAAAATCTAACGACTACTCTCGCCCTCATAGCAGAGATGTGAAACTAATTAAGTTTGATAACCAACATGTTCGTCTAACATATGAAATAAAAAAATCTGTCACTCCTATTATTTTCGGAAATATAATCATTCGAAATTAGCATGTTATGAAGTTATTTAAAAAAAAAGACTTTTCTAAATCGAATGGCTTTTTGTACGATTCGTTTTAAACTTTAATGTAAAATTACAGTAGTGATACTTAAAATGATATAATTCTAATGCTTTTTATAAAAAAAGCTTTATAAAAAGCATTAGAAACACAGTAAATCGATATAGGTACAGATGGACGTATTGTGTAATGTGCATTATGGCTAAAATAGTCGTACTAATATTCATATTTTTCCAACCATACTAATTTTTTATCTGTTATTTATATTAAAAATGCTATTTATAACATAATGTCTTAAATAGTAACGAACATAATGTACTATATAGCGAGCATTCAGAATCTGAAACATAATTTGAGGGTGACGTAGACTAAAACAAAGAAAACATAAAAAATCAAATCATCCAGTTTCAGAAAGACGGTCATCTCTTATTGATATCTGGTAATTTTGTAGCACTAAAGCTTGGGAAAGCATGGTATCCCGGACCAGAAGTTGGCCATTTGCTAATCTGAATACAACTAGCCCTCTCATAGCAGAGATCTGAAAATAATTAAGTTTGATAACCAACACGTTTGTCTAACATTTGAACTAATAAAATTAGTGTCACTCCTACTACTTCTGGAAATATAATCATTCGAAGTTAGTATGTTGTGGTGCATTTTTTTCATTTATTATTATTATTTTTAATTTATTTTATTTGTTTATTTATGTATTTCGTTAATTTAATCTTATCACACCCAGATAGTGTTTTGACCATATTTATTTTTAATTTATTACAATGAAGCAATGTTTAACATAAACAGCTTTGGGCAGTAACAGCGTCTTTATCTTGAATAGAAAATGCTCGTTTTGATATGGGTACCAGTTGGATCTATTGTGCGTAATATGTTTAGATTATCATACCAATACTCGCCTTTTTTCCTGTCAAATAAATTTATTTATTCCAATCTTTCTTGCCATGCATTTGACCTTTACTTGCAAATGGTCAACTTCTACTATTTCTCCGGGATACCATGTTTTCCCAAGCTTTAGTGCTAAAAAATTACCAGATATCTATAAGGAATGACCGTCTTTCTGAAACTGGGTGATTTGATTTTTTATGTTTTCTTTGTTTTAGTCTACGTCATCCTCAAATTATGTTTCAGATTCTGAATGCTCGCTATGTAATACATTATGTTCATCACTCTTTAAGACATTATGTTATAAATAGTTGAGTTTTTTATATAAATAACAGATAAAAAATAGTATGATTGGAAAAATACGAATATTAGTACGACTATTTTAGCCATAATGCAAATTACACAATACGTCCATCTGTACCTACACTCAAGAGCCAAAACATTATGAGTACCCCTAACTTTCTCAAAGAATTCGTCTGGATGACGTGGAGACTACATGATGAAGTGGGGTTGGTATATAACTGAGGCTGGAGAAGGTCATGCTTCATACGAGCACTTTCTTTTGCTAATTATGGGAAAGGATAACGATCTCGGCGAATTTGATCGAGGGCAAATTGTAATGGTCCGAAGACTCGAAACGAGCATCTCAGGAACTGCAAGACTGGTAGGTTGCTCATGATCTGTCGTTGTTAGTACTTATGCGAAGTGGAAAAGAGACGGTGAAACCAACAGTAGGTGTAAAAGTGTTGGATGGCCACGCGTCCTCAAAGATAAGGGACGTCGGAAGCTAGGCCGCTTGGTAAAGCAAAATCGGAGGCAGACAGTTGATCAACTGACAGCTCAATGCAATGCAGTTGCGAGTGAAAGTGTTTCCAAACACACAGTTCAGCGGGCACTGTTGGATATGGGACTGCGCAGCAGACGTCCTACTCGTGTGCCTCTATTGACCAATCGTCATCGCCAACTACGCCTACAGTGGGACCAAGAACACCGAGATTGGTCCTCGCATGACTGGAAGAGAGTTGTCCGGTCTGACGAATTACAATTTCTGGTTCATCACATGGATGGTTTTGTCAGGGTTCGCCGTCTTACAGGCGAACACTTACTCCCGTCTTGCACCGTTGGTCGTAAACAGGCTGATGGTGGCATTATTATGGTCTGGGGGACTTTTTCTGGCATGTTCTGGGACCCTTAGTTGTGGTAAAACATACCATGAAGGCTGTGGATTGTTTGATCATCGTGGCAGATCAGGTGCTCCCGTACATGGCGTCGGTCTTCATTACTAGAAATGGCATCTTCTAGCATGATAATGCCATATGTCACAGGGCTATAATTGGGTTGGAGTGGACCCAGCAGCATGAAGAAGTATTTCAATTAATGCCTTGGCCACAAAATTCATCGGATTTAAATCCTATCGAGTACGTTCGGGACTTCACGGAAAGGCAGCTCAGAGCTGAAACACCCCCATGTCAAGAAATCTCAACTTAGCCTGACTGCTGCATTAACATTGGGTACCATCTATTTCCAGACGTCTACCAAGAGCTTATGGTATCCATGCCAAGGCGAGTCGCAGCTGTTTTGCAGGCCAAAGGAGGCACAACGGGTTATTGACTGGGTAGTCATAATGTTTTGGCTCATCAGTGTATATTGATTTACTGTGTTTCTAATGCTTTTTATAAAGCTTTATCTATAAAAAAGCATTAGAAATATATTATTTTAGGTGTCACTACTGTAATTTTATATAAAAGTTTAAAACAAACCGTGCAAAAAGCCATTTGAATTAGAAAAGTCTTTTTTTAAATAACTCCATAACACACTAATTTCGAATGATTATATTTCCGAAAGTAATAGGAGTGACACCGATTTTTTTATTTCATATGTTAGACGAACATGTTGGTTATCAAACTTAATTAGTTTCAGATATCTGCTATGAGGGCGAGAGTAGTAGTTAGATTTTAAACATTTGCATTTTTGTGAAATTTATCACATAAAAGTTCCAATATCTTCTGGCGCCCTTATAGTGACACCAATTTTATTACATATTTTTGATGTATGCAAGTGTAGCTAGGAATTTATGTAAAAACGTTGGTGTCATCATGAAGGCGCTTTAAGAAAATTGGCATTGAATGTAGTAAAAAAATTCATTTTCGGTCATTTTTAAACGGAGTTTGTGGCCGTCGCCCTCGTAGTGACACCGATTTTACAGCTATAATAGTATCTAAGCAGAACATATAATAGTATAGAATTTAAAAATCCATGTCATTATAGGGGCGCTTAAAGCAACAAGAACTTTAAAAATCTGCTAATTTGAAAAACACGCAAAAATGTGCCACGACACCTAAATTTAAAAATTTAATTTCCCAAAAACGGTAAGGCAGACAAAGCTCATATTTTGCACAAACATTACATTCATGATAAGGAACAACATATGTGAAAATAAAGAAAATTAAAAATGTCAACAATCACAACCTGCCTGATCCTTACAGACAATGGCTCTTAAGGGGTGTGGAAATTCTTCCAGCCCTTTAATAGTCAATTGAAGTGAAATTTGAGCTTAAAAAATTAATTCCAAAAAAAAAAAAAAAATGAATTTGAATTCTGACATTTTGAATTCAAATTATGTATTTCGCAATCACGAGGTCGACAGGACCCTATTCAATGGAGTTATTGTTTCTAGAAACGGCTCCTGTCCCCCAAGCTTGCCCCTCCTCCTGGATGGTTACGTGTGTATATAGCTGTGTGTGCGTAGGAGCGCGTGCATGCACGTGTAGACTTGTGTGTGTGCATAGACCTGTGTGTATGTGTGTGAGCACGTGTGTGTACCGGACATGGACGCCTTCGACCAGGAAAAGCGGATTCCGACGCGCCTGCAGAGGCCGGTGGGCGGTGGTGCTGCAGAACCGCTGGTCCAAGCTGAAAAAGGAACCACAACGCCAAAAACGGTCAAGAGAGAATAATAAGCAATCGTGATAGCTAAAAAAAAAAAAAAAAGAAAGAAAGAAAATTAATTTGAATACTGAAATTTTGAATTCAAATTATGCTTTTCGCAAACACGAACTTCGACAAGACCGTACTCATTGGAGTTATTGTTTCTAGAAACGGCTCCTGCCCCTCCCCCCAAGCCTGCCCCTCCTCCTGGGTGGTTACGTGTGCATAGTTGTGTGTGTGTGTGTAGGCTTGTGTGTGTGCGTGGACCTGTGTGTATGCACGTAGGCGTGTGTGAGTGTATCTGTTTGAAGTCGTGTGTTTGTATGTGTGTGAGCGTGCGTGTGTGTAGGACATGGACGCCTCCGACCAGGAGAAGCGGATAGCTCAGGACCGGGGGACAGCCGCGCCTGCAAAGGCCGGTGGGCGGTGGTGCTGGTGTGCTTGGGGTAAGCTGAAAAATGAACCACAACATCAAGGACGGTCAAATAAAAGCAATAAGCAATCGTGATTGCTAAAAAAAAAAAAAAAAAAAATTCGAAATTTAAAAAACAAAACCCCAGGTGCAAACCATCTGGATTCGAAGTAATTTTGCACAAAATTTCAAAACTGTAGGTGCTATGGTATCTCTTGGACGCAGACCCGCTACAGACTTCATTTCACAATTTATTTGACCTTACGTTTTTTAATATATGGAGATAACTGAACCATGTATTGTTTAATTTGAGGAATTGTAATTAAAAAAAATAAGTTGTTGTTAATATTAACGAACCATTTTAAAATCCCAAGCATATCCACTTTTTCTCTGACTTCTGTCAATATTTCCGAGAATGTGAAAAAAATGGCATCATTCAGAAGGTTCCACGTACTATATCGACGTGACTGATGCTTGCAACCAGAGCAACAAAGCCGAGTAAGCTGGAAATGATGATGTTCCCCTTTTCAACATACTCATAACGTCACGACAATGCGCCAGAGTGATAGGTCAATATTTATCTGCGTTTAAGGCCGTGGTACCCAATCATGTTCTTAGAATAATATTGGATCGGGAGTGTCCGGTTTTGTTTCTCCGCACAAAAGATCGCTCGTCTTTTCTTACGAAGAGCGTGTCTTTATTATGGTGAGTTCGTTGTCTTGTCGGGGCGCTGCTTTATTTCAGGATGGAGACGAAAAAAAGGAGAGGGATGGTTGGAAATTAAAAAAAAAACTTTTGACAAAAATGAAATTCTGTAAAAGTTTAAAACGTTGTTTCTTTTTCCTTTATTTAATTTTTCTCCTTTTGAATTTTTGTTCTACAGCTGATTACGCGATTACTTCATATTTCTAAAAGGCATAGTTTTGCAAAATTTTCATATTATCTTTTCTTACTTTTGTATTGACTCTGAACATCTTACGAAAAACAATAATAAATCAGATCATATTAAAAGTTGTGCAATAATACATAAAGTAATTGTCCTCCGCCCCCCCCCCCCCAAAAAAATAGACATGAAGTAAAAAACGCGTGTAACTGTATTAGTAAATGACACACACAAAGATTCACAGATTACTTATTTTGGCCCTAATCTTTCCCGCAATAAAATCACTTGTAAGCATCAGACGAAATGATTATAGCAGTATGAGCTGTGGGAACTCATGGCCTCTTAAAACCGCCATCGTTGACAACGTCCTCTTGACTAGGCCGTCCCAAGACAGGACGGCGCCCGGACAGAATATGTTCCGACGCCCCGTTCCCCCACACACAGAATGGTGGGTGCTTTTTTGGGGAAGTATCGAACATTTTTACATCAATTATTGAACATGTAATCTGAAACCTAATGTTTTGGATTTTAAAAACTATTTAAAAAAAAAGAATAATGCTAAAAAGAGTTTGAAATGTGGTAAAAGCTTAGTTTATGGCGCCTCTTCATATATTGGTGGCCGGAGGAGTTGCCCCGCTCGCCCCCCTCTTCGGACGGCCTTGCCTCTTGAAACCTTCTTGTTCCATCTGACTTCTGCTTTTTGAGTCAAATGTGTTAAGCATTTTTTATATCAGAGGGAGCGTTTGATGCAGTATAAACTGTCGAGGTTCTTGAGTCATAAAACACGGGTCAAGCAAACAATGCTTAAGGCTCATTCAAGGTAAATTAAAAATACAAAACATTTCCGGGGAAAAAAAAAGACTAATAGACTAAAAAATAGATGTTAAATAAAAAGCTCTTAAAATTGATTTGTTTGAAAATTAGATATAACTTTCTGGCCCCCCTAATATTAAGGGGGAACCAGAAAGTAATGCCTATTTTTCAAATAAATAAACTTGAAGAATTTTTATTTACAATCAACGATGTAATTATCCTCGCTATCAACAGCCTTCTGCTGTGTAGTGCAAAATTTTCAACCGGTTTTCGAGCAAAATATCTGGAGAAAGCAGTTTGGATATGGGACAAATTTTCAAGATTTTTGTCACATATAGATCGGAATAAAGGGAAATCAGATGGTGCAATGTCAGATGAGTATGGTAAGTGAAGCAACCCACCATAGCTCATTAATTTTTTTAAGTGTTCTCCTTGAGCAGTGGGGTCTTACATTGTCATGCTTCAGGTCCACTACATTTCTTCTGATAATAGTGGAAATATTCTCGCCACAAATTGCATCGTCGGATTTCCCTTTCTTTCGGTCACTAAAACACTTTCTATGAGACAAAAACTTGAAAAGTAGGCTTGTATCCAAGATCCCATTTCCATGTATTTTGCTCCAAAAATCAATTAATTTTTATCTACTCGGGATTGAAAATTTGCATACGGGATGGCAAAAGACTGTTGATACTGAGTTGATAACGAGGCTTATTACATTGTTGACAAAAAAATGAAAACTTTTTAAAATGTATTTATTTATTTAAAAAAAAGCGATATTACCTTTTGATCCTCTTAATACCTTATCGTTTCCTTTTAAGAAAAAACTGATTTTTTTTTTACAAATAAAAAATTGTTAGAACCAAAAAAGAAAATGTTATCGCCCCTTTCATGTTCAGCCTTTTGGTTATTCGCTAATTTGGTACCTTAACAATGCTTTTACTCGAGTTTCTCTTGTTTTAGCCTATTTTTCCGTAAAGGTAAAAAAGAAGACAAAGAGTCTAAAATAAAGTATGTAATTTAGCAAATATTAAAAAATTAAAAAGTAGATTGAGATGGAAAAACGTGTGCCTGTCGGTCTGTTTCTCCCCTCCATTTCAATACCTTTGAAGTAATATTTCAATTTGAACAATACGTCTATTTTTTTTAAAGACCACACTTGATTCCCTTGATTCATTTCTTGACTTGAGTAATTTTTACTTCCTTTTCCAAAAAAAGGAGTATTGTACTCACGAAAAAATTTTTCACTCAAAATTCGGCCTTAATTTCCATTTCACTCACCCTCGAATTAATGTTGAGTTTTTTTTTTTTTCAACCCGATTACACGCGGATAAGTGCCTAAGAACGTATAAACACCCGAAATAAACATTTTGACATTACCCGAGTTAATTACAACGACTTTTCTCTTGACGTTCGTATATACGTATGTATGTACGTGCGTATGTGCGTCGCATAACTCAAGAACGGTATGTCTTAGAAAGTAGAAATTTGGTACGTGGACTCCTAGTGGGGTTTAGTTGTGCGCCTCCTCTTTTGGTTGCATTCGGGTGTTTCTAAAGGGGTTTTTGCCCCTTTTTGGGGGGAAATCATTGTTAATTTCGATGTATAGTCAAATGGTGTTATAATTTGGCGGACACTTGGCGATATATTGCCGTCTTTTGGTCGACAAGTTTTAACGCCAAGTTGGCGACAAATTTGGCGATGTTTTTTTTTTTTTAATATGGTTTCAATTTGGCCACTGGTGGTGATATTTAGGGAGTAAACTATTGAATCACATTAAAATTGCCAATAATGGGAAAATGACATTAAAATTGGAGTAAAAGGAAGTCATGTGATGCACACATCACTTAGTTGGTTTGATTTTTATCAGATTACAAAAACTTATGATTACTGGAAAATTTTGAAGCATACACACATAAATCCTACCAAACGGTAGCGAATTCGCTTGCTGTAGATAACTTTTGAAGTTGAATATGTAAAAATTAATTTTGTTGTTTTAAAAGTGTTTTAAAACTGTTTCCCATTGGCGTTGACAAAATATAAATTCCAACCTCTCTATACCTAAAGAGATTACAGCAATGGAAGACATTTAAGGCAGTGAGAAGCAAAGGGATGTAAGTGGCAACATTAAAAATTTGGAGACAACCAGTAGGGAAGAGTGTTGCACCTTGGGACATTGCGAATTTCTAAGAATTTATTTTTAGCAGCCATGTTTTTGTAATCTCTAACAGTAACCTTCACCACTAAATGGTGCCATAGCAACAATCAGCAACTAATGAGTAAAATTGACGATTTTGTGGGAAAAAGAAAATTTTATGACACCAAAGTAAATATTTTCTTCATTTTTATTTCATTTTCTGTGCTTGTATTTGCAAAACTAATCAAAAGAATTTTATTTTGTTAAAGAAGAGAAGTATTTTGAATAGTTTAGTTATGAGAAAATAATGAGAGTGCATCTAGATTGACCACCGTTTTGGTTTTTCTTAAACCACGTGGTGATTGTACCTCGGGACAACTAAATATGTTGTTCCTTATGACACATTCCAAGGTACAACATATACATGGTTCTTAATAATTTAGATATGTTTTGGAACATGGATCAATGTGCAAATCTTATGTAGTCTTTTAAACAAATTTAATATTAGTTAATAATTCACGAATTCATTATTTCTAATTCATTATTATTCATGATTTAATTCATTACCATGAAAAAAAAAACTTTTTTTTCATTTTTTTTTGTGCAAAACTGGTTCAAGTATATATCTGTTTCCTGAATAACTAAGACCTTGCCGTAGTACAACAGGATGTGTCCCAAGGTACAATAGGATGTTGTACCTCGGGACAGTTTGGAACTGTTACTTTAAATGGCTGGCAATATTTTATTTTCAAAATGTCTGAATTAAAAAAAAATATACATTGCAGAGAAATATGTTGAGATATTTTAATGTGACTTTTAGATTTTAAATTTGATTTAAATAATTGACGTTAAAAATTGAAATATGAAAAGTGTCCCAAAGTACAACACTCTCCTCTACAAATAGTAGGGGAAGCTTTGCTCTGTCTTGGGACAAGAGATAGTGCTAGTAGCCCTCGTAGGTGCTGCTGTACAACATAATTTAGAAAAAAAAAATCAATGAAAGTCAACCTAGGACGCTATGAAAATGTCCACTTCTGTTTTTCTTTTTTTTCCTTGCTTCAAGCAAGAGAGAGATTCTATTAATAAAAATTGAAAGGTAAACATATTTAAGTCACAAATATTAATAATTTTTGTGACTTAAATATGTTTGCCTTTCAGTTTTTATAAATAAGTTTTAATTTTCGCAGGAAGATAGTTCCAACTAGGGCTGCGGAGTCGGAAGAAAAATGTCCGACTCCGATTCCTGGATTTTGAAACGTCCGACTCCGGCCTTTTTATTATGAAGTTTTTTTTTTTAAATCCAAATCCTCCTTCCTCGTGGGAAGGGGGGGGGGGAACCCCTAAACAGAGATGGAAATATTAATTCCTTTTTATGAAATTTTCGCGTTGCATTTTATTGTCAACCTAAGATAAGACAACTTTAGAAATTCAATTTGAAAATCAAATTATCCAATAGTTGCGATTTCTAAAGTAAGATTACTTAAAAATACCGTTTAAAAAAAATGAACAGATTTGCTCTTCTTTAATGTTTAAAACTATCAGATGTTGATCAAATCCTGTGCTTTCAATTTTTGAAAGCTATAACTTGTGGGATTTTTTTTTACTTAATCAAAAAACTTCTCTTGACAGGGGGTGGTCCTCCCCCCTCCCAAGTGACACCCATTGGTGGGTACCACCTCAACTTAATCTCAGAGTTTATAAAAATTGAAATATTTTAATTCTGAAAAATTTCCCCAATAATATGTCCCTAAATCTTAAATTTTATCTTAAAAATTTTAGCGGAAATATTGCACTATATTCCGTGAGAGGTCGAGTACATGTACATCTGAAGCAAATTTTACCCAAAATGCGGCGGTATACAGCTTTTACGAATAGCTTTTACTGTAACTACATCTCTTGGCTCAATTTTTAATTTTAGTTTCATTGGTAGCTTTAGAATTAACCTTAATAAGAGGATTTTAGGATTAACTACAATTATTGAGTGTTGTAACCAAGAAATCATGTACTGAATTTATTTTGAACTTTTTAGCTATAACCAAGCTTTTTGAAATAAAGTCTTTAGATTAAAAAAAAAAAAAAAACACGAATTTATATTTTATCGGATCTTTTGGATTTGCGCTTTCGGGCCAAGTCAACACTTTGAATTTACCAAGAAACCTCAGAAGTTTCCCGACTTGCTCAAGCGATTCATACATCGAGGTAAAAAATATATTATTATTTTTATTTTAAAGTGATTACTTAGGGAATGTTAGGCAACAAAACTGTTTGCTGACAGTTGCTATCACTTAAATAAAGTTTAAAAATAAGCAAATTAGGAGACGGCATAGGTAGCTGTTACAGAAAGCTCGATAAACAATCAAGCCAGCTGGTTGCCACAATGACAAGCATTTTTTTATTAGTAGTATGTAATCAAATTAATAATTAGTCAGTTTTTTAAAAAATGCAGGGAGAGTCAGTGAAAATTAATGAAGCAAAAAAACCCGGAATCGGAGTCGGCAAATTTTCGAACGACTCCGACTCCTCTACCCCTAAATCAATCCGACTCCAATTCCACAGCCCTGGATCCGACTATAAACGAATTCTCTTTTAAACGTATTAAAATATTTTTATTGAAAGCGAAGCGGAAGTTCATAATTCAGAATATTGATAACATTCTATGTTTTAACAAGCTTAATTATATATATATATATATATATATATATATATATATATATATATATATATATATATATATATATATATATATATATATATATATTTGGGAAGAAAAGGACTTTTTTTATTAACGCTGCTTTTCCGAATTCTGTATGAAAATGCATTTATAAGTTACATTAAATAACTCAAATAAATATTTACCCATTGTAAATAAGTTTGAAGTTATGAACACTTGTTAGAGTGCAAAATCAGGCTGCTAAAGAACCATGGCTTGGAGGACGATTAAGTAATGAAAATCAGTGTTTATTTTATAACTGGGTGTTTAAATTTGTTGATTTTTGTACAGGAATTGCAAAATAAATTTGATTAAACGTTTGGGTAGGAAAAGGTATGTAAGTAAATCAAGCATCCCGATGCGTGAGTATTAAATATTCTTCAAGACAAGATTCCTCCGTCGAAAAAATGCACCGTTCACGCAAAAACCACGTGACCTGTGAGTGACGTATCGCGCAGCTGACGAAAGCTGATCTAAGTAGCCACAACGCGCATGAAATTTAAATTTTCTTAGATTTCTCCGAAACCCCTCATCAGATCCAGACAAAATTAACATGGAACCATCTGGAAAGTATACACTCAAAAAAAAAAAAAAAAAAAAAAAAATTCAAATTGGTCCAGTGTTCCTAGAGTCCGAAAATATACATAAAAAGCCGCAAAACGAAATCATAACCTCCTTTTTTGAAATCGGTTAATAAATGAACTGATGAAATCCATGCTTTAAAAAAAAATAATCGTTTTTTGTATATCTTACTTTAAATATTAAATGCAACCATGTGTATGAATATATTCTTTTTTAAATGTTTCGTCCAGGTTTTTTTTTTTGCTCAAAACATATTTTGAAATGCTCTAACAAAAGAAGTTTTTTTTCACAAATTTACCCACAAGATTTAGTTTATTTTCATATCTTTCGTTGAATATTTTTCCAAGTGGAAATGCTACCTAAAGTCATATTCATAATGCCGGTATCATAATAAAATTCTGCGAAATTTCTCAATCTGAGGAACCCTACTATAAGTTTAACCTTTACTTTAAGTGACTCACACTTATTTAAAAAATACTTTTGACACAAAAATGTTTACTCCACTATCTCACTTCAATTTTTTTACTATCAATTTACAATCAATTTACTATAAATATTTTCTTGGTAAATCGGTAATCATCATCTTTATAAGTAAATACTAGCTCAACATATATATTTTTTAATTTTTAATATTTACTAGCTGCATTGGCCGGCTTTGCACGGTCTACCTCGAAAATAAAAGATTTGTCAAGTGACGCATGTTCAACAATCAGGTTTCAATTCGAGAATTTTTTTTTCTTTTTTTGAAATTCGAAGGAAATGAATGAACTCTATGGGTGTTTTTTGCAGGCTTTTGAATGGGACCTGAATCGAAGAAATCAGATAATTATTTCGGGTAGAAAGAACCATTTAATGTTATTTTCGGGCCTTAAATTTAAAGTTCGAACGGTTCAGTTTTTGGCTTTCGAAAACCCCACTACGTTCCTTCTCGGGTGTCCAAGTACCTCCCTGCCAAATTTGGTCGAGATCCGACGTAAACTGTTGATTTGTTTAGAGGACATACATACACATATAACCACATACATATTCTTTGTTTTATTCATAAAGATTCATTGTACAAAAAATTTGAATTGATAACAGTTGTTAAAATTTTTGAGCGAAGCTTATGTTTTGTAACTTTGTCCTGGAGGATTTGATTCCATAACCTCTCTACGACTAATGTTGTCTAAAGTTCACATTTGCTGTCATTAGGCAAATTTGACTTGCTTCACATTTATCGCTAAACGTTAAGCAAAATAGCTGCAACTTGCACGATAGACAGCCTATAACAGAAAATTACCAGGAAACCAGACGGTACTGAAATAATGAAAACAAGAACAAAATAAGTTGCAGTTGAACGAGCATAGTAAAGTCTGTTTCTGGACGCATGAATTATTTGCTCTTGTGTCCGCATTATCGAAATATAAAGTCTTATACTTTGCAGAACTTTTAAAAAAAATCACCTTTAACGAGTTTGGATGAATAATGGTGAACATCTTTCACAGGCTTTAATAATGGGTGTCTTGCTGTATTCAAACGGTTTAATCTGGCGCTTCTAACTTCTCGCCAATTTTTTATATTTAGCACTTTTCTTAAAATTTCGGTGATTTTAAGACCTTACGGTTACGAAATAGATAAGATAATTGGTGGTTCTATGCAGCACTCTTCTATCATTCCCTTTTGTTTGGCCTATTAGGTCAAATCCATTCTGTATTTTAATTAAATAGCTAGACACACGGCAGTGTGTCAGCCAAGTTAGGAACTAAGGCGACGCATCTGCCAGTGTGTATCTTACACGAACCATTTCAAGCTATTTTTGTCCCCCTCATATCTCAAAAACTATTAGACCTACATTCTCGAAATTATATTTCTCTAATAGGACTGCCTAGAAGACTTATAATCCTAAATTTCTCATGACTATACCTCTTATAGTTATGAAATTATTAATGTCTAAAAAGTGTCATTTTTTACACTGACTGACTGAATGACTCCCTCACTCACTCATCAAAATGTTTACAAACTTTCATGTGCCTTACATACTTGAAATTTATCATAAAGATAGATTTTTATGCATATGTAAAGGGAAAAATCTAAAAAGTCAAAAAACTACATTAAAATAGCAAAATACTACGCCATTTTCTACTTTCTTTGATATTGGGTTTAAAACTTGGCAAGTTACTTTATAATTCGAGTAGTCAAATGTTTTGAAAACAGCTTACTGATAACTAAAACTTGCCACAAGTATTATAAAAGAAAGTAAAAATTGTTTTCTAAATGAATTGAAGATGATGGGAAAATCCAACATCTATGAGGAACTGCTTTGGAACTTGGTACCCGTTTAGATTTGAACTCTTTTTCGGTGGCACCGTCTACCCTGAACCTCATTTCGACCGAACTTGGCCCCTTTTTCACATTTATATTTTGTTGGGATAATGTTTTAAATGATTTGAGATAACAGATTTTTGAAGCCACAAGTCGTATCAAGCATTTTGGTGCTTCGAAATGAGCAAGAGATTGCCTTCAGAACGTAAAGTAAAGCGATTTAGTTTCTTAAGGTAATAGAATTGTATTATTTATGCATTATATTGTGAAGAAATATAATGTTATAGAAAGTTTAAGATAAAAAACAGCTTTTTTAAAAAGCTTTATGTGTTGGATTAAGCTGTCTATCGCACCAAAGTGAGTGGGAGATGACCATTAGAACGCAAAAATGTACTAGCGATACCCGCACGACTTTGCTCGTAGTAGAAAATTAAAAGGTCATTTGGTTCGCCTGTATATTAATGCATCATGAATTTCTCGCCAATGTTAATCTGCTATGTTACTTTGCCCGCCCATGTTATTGGCTCACGTTATGATAATTTACTCGTCCATGTCATGATAATTTAATCTTCCATGTTATGGTAATTCGCTCGGTAAAATGTTTTTAAAATTGAACTTAGAAAAAGAACAAAATCGAATTTTCGAAAAATCGCTTCGATGTGTTCACCGCTATGCTAGGAACTAATTTTGTCGCAAATTTCATGAAAATTGGTAGAACGGTCGAGGCGCTATGCGCGTAACAGACAGAGATCAAGATATCCAGAGGGCCAGACTTTTAGCTTTATCATTAGTAAAGATTATATTTTATTAAAAAATAACGTTTCAGAAAGTTTAAGATAATGAATAGAGTTTTAAAAGCATGCTATGCGTCGAATTAAGCATTCCGGTGCGCTCCTAAATAATCTGCAGATTACCTCAGAACACAAAATAAAGCGAACAACAATGATTTATGAATCTTAAGGGGAAGCAAAAACATTTTCATCTGATGTGCCCGAGAGCCAGTCGATAGCGAAAGGGGATATGGTTATTCGGCGTTTTATGGCGCCAATTAAGGAGCCTCGTAAAAGTGACCAGCGGGCCTTATTAGCAATTAATAAGCGAAGTGGGTGGCGCGATAGAAGATGTCATCGCTCTTTGGCTGTCTATCAGTCCGTCCGCTCGCTTGCTAGTCTTCCTGCGTGCCTGGAAGATGCAGCTTTATGATCTCTAAAAAAAGGGAGGGATATCGTTACATCTTCGTGCTTTTAGTTTACTTAGAATGTGACTAAAATTTTGACAATCTCTCTTATTATAAAATGCGGGTTTTTTCAGTTTTAAAAATATCGATAATAGCAAAAAAAAAACCGCAAATTAAAACTTTAGGAATAAAAAATTCGCTTATGAGGAAAAATGGGACTGTGGTGCTAGTCAAAACTAAACGTCACAATGAAATTTTAAGTTGCTTTTTTGTATTTTTTCTCTAGTTTGTATGTTCTACCTTCTTTAGTTCTCGTCTGATCGACCCAATTTACTGCAGAACTACAAATCATTATTTTCTGATTTTTTAAAACGATGTATCGGATTTTTTTCTTTTTGCCAACAGCAACATACTGTATTTCCATGGACTACGTGCATATAAACTGCAGAATAACGTAGAAAGTTTTCAAGACTTATTATATGAAATGAAACCTTTTAATAAAAGTTTCTTCAGAGAAAACAAGCAGAGAATAAAGAACAAAACTGAAAAAAGTGCGTTAACATTTTTTTGAGGTTGAAATTAAAAAAAAAAAAAGGTTTTGATACCAACCAGCAGTCAGCAAGTGATTTATGATAAAAAGAATAACTACTGAGGTTTCGGTTAAGTGGTACCCCCCCCCCCCCCTTTTTTTTAAAGGACAATATGAAATTGTTAAGAAAAAATATAAGAAAAAAATAAAGTCGAAGTAAAGTAAATAGCATTTATAAATGAGATTAAACCCGTTTTTTTGCCAAAGGGTAATTAAATGTTGTGCTAAAGATTGTTTAATACGTCCATAGGCTAAGTGAATGCATTTGTGTGGATATATTAAAAATTAAGAACCAAAATAGAAGAAAAGCAGCTAAAAAATTATATCTATACTAATAATATAAAGCTTTAGAGTGTGGTTGTTTGAACATGCTAATCCCAGGAACAACTGGTTCGAATAGAAAAATTCTTTTTGTGTTTAATAGTCCGTCATTGAGGAAAGCAATAGGCTAACGTCACGCTATGACTAATAGGAGTGGAGCAGCAATTTAAAATGTTATGAAAATGGGATAATTTATATTCACTTTATAGTAAATAAAAGTAACGTTTGAAAAAGAAATTCCGGAAAGAAGTCTGTGGTGGACCTGCGCCCAGGAGACCCCACAGCACCTACAGCCTTAAAATTTTGTGCAAAATTACTTCGAGACCCGGAGGGTGTGCACCTGGGGTTTTGTTTTTTTAAATTCGAATTAGTTTTTTTTGTAATTAACTTTTTAAGCTCAAATTTCACGTAAATTGCCTTTTATTGCCTATTGAGGAGGAAAAAATTACTTGCACACATTAATATTATATATCGTTGGAAAGGGTGGAATTTTTCACGTTCTACGCAATTTGTTTCAATGCTATAACGGTGGAAGTTATTTGAGTTTTACCTCGAACCTTTATAGGCTTAGCTAAAATTTAGACACTACTTTCTTCATTAAATCTATCAGTAAAAATCGAAGGAATTGTCCCACAGTTTTTTTTCGACACCATTGGAAAGTGAGGTTTTTTTTAACTCCAGATCTAACTTGCCCTATGATCGAGAAACTGAGTTTATCTCCGAAGGAAAAAACATTACAAGCCGTTGAAAATAAAGTTCGAATAATATCATCTCCATTAAAATTATTGATGTTTTGTTTGGCGTTACCATAGTTTCATCTTTTTGATTCGCATGTTTCTTCTTTCTTATTCACAAACTTTAAGGGTTTCGATTTTAACAGAAAATCTTAGGCTCAACTCATTTCAAGCTCCGAGCTAAAGAGCAAAATATATTATTAGAGACCACGAATATGAAAGCGACTTTTTAAACGTACAAAACTGCAGTTTTGCAATGCTCAGAAGACCCTTAGCCCTTACGGATCTGCAAGTTGGTACATGTTATTTTGAAACCCGCGGAAGAGGTGCGTTTTGTTCCAAAGGGAGCTCTTAATGTGTTTTTAATCTGTTTCTTGTTAATTGACGATTTAAATTTTTGCGAATAATATAAGATTGCGAAGCAATCTTCGGGGGTTGGTGAGCGTTCGAGAGCAGGAGGCAGAGCCCCCTAGTATAATATAAAAAGCTTGGAACGGAGAATATTCGTTGCCACGGTGGTTCGATCTGAAAGTGCGGGCTTCGCGATCCAGTGGGCGTTGTTTCGTATCAGCCATGAGGCAAATCTATTCTATTCTATTCTATTCAAGAGTCACAACTGACTTCAACTGTATTTATGTCGAGGACTGCATACTAAGTGCCTTGCCTCCATTATTTTATATACCGATAGATGGCAGCACCATCACCGGATCGAACAGTTAGTGAGAATTTTGAACTAGTCCAGGAGCTAATAGCTACCTAGTACTAGCACCCCCAGAGGTATCGTTTCACTTGGAGGACATTGAGACCACGAGCATATTTAACGTCGCCCAGTCCCCTTTAATGACGACGGTGGGTCTTCGACCAGCGAGGATCGAACCCGAGGCCCTCCGGTCCCAAGTCCAATGCCATACCGATCAGGCTACCACGGCCATGAGGCAAATCTCAAGGAAACTTTTTAGAGAAAACCTAAACGATGCTAAAAATGACTTGTAAAAAAATGAAAAATCTGTAAGTATCATTGTTTTATTTTTTTTATTAATTGGTTACTAATATAAAGCAGAAGAAATTGTTTGTTTGAACACGCTAATCTCAGAAACTACTGGTTCGAATATAAATTCTTTTTGTGATGAATAGTCCATTGATTGAGGAAAGCTATAGGCTATATAACGTCACGCTATGACTAATTGGAGTGCAGCAGCAATAAAAAAAAAGATTATGAAAACGGGAAAATTAATATCTATACTAATATTATGAAGCTGAAGAGTTTGTTTGTTTGAGGGCACTAATCTCAGCAACTACTGGTTCGAATTGAAAAACTCTTTTTCCGTTGAATAGTCTATTTATTCAAGAAGGCTATTTCTTTTAAAAAACCAGATTGGTCGAAATTTTGTAATTGCAAATAAAATGTTTAATTGTTTAGTTCCGTGAATTCCCAATAGATGGTGGGGTAAGTTAACTCTTCGAGAGGGCGCTGGCCGACAGTGTCGATAGCTGCGAGGAACCATGCCCTTGCTACGCTGTTATGATCGGCCTAACAGATTTCTAAATGCGTTTTTTTTTTCCATGTTCAGGAACATAATTTGAATTTGTAGGATTTTTCTATTGGGTTTTGTTTTCCTTTCCTTCAACATTTGTTTTTGTTCTTATAATTGAAGATAGTTACTTATCTAAGTAAATACTAATTTGATTTATCGTATTATTTAATTATGATTGTTCTTAATAACGTTTTTATTATAGTATTGTTTATTTCATGAAACACTTTAAATTGCAGGGGGGGGGGAACCGCTTCACTCGCTAAAGGGCAGGGTTATGGTAGGGTGGTTGCTTGGCGCGTTCAGCGATGAACTATGTAATTAATGGACTATTTTGGGCTTTAAAGCTACTGTTAACATTTTTATGTGTTTTGCCGAGTAGTTTTAAATTCCAAAGAGACTTTAACAGGGCTTTTGCTAAGATGTGTACGCATTTTAGTTGCAGAAAAATGATCATTCCACATCAGAAAGGGGGCGGTAGGCATGGATTTTTCTTTGTTCGACTGACTTCCTTTAACTTCTCAGCACGGGCATTGCCGTGCCGGTACTGTTGGTCACTAATAAAATTAGTTTCTAGATTTTTTTGGCAGAAAAATTAAACACTTTGATTGATTTAGAGATCTGATTGAATAAATTTAATCTCTTTTCTTTGCGAATATTAAGTATATGGTTGAATTTATCTCTTTTTCAAATAATAATGTTTATACTTTTTTCAACAAGAATTTGTATGCATATTTACAAGACAGAAAAACTTTACGCAATTTCGTCAGTGAAAATAATTTTTTAATGTCATTAGAGGTCTTAATAAAAAAGGTCTAAAATCTCTGGTAGGGGCTAATTTTATTTTTATTCTTATCTTTAAAACAATGGCCTTAAAGGGATTCATTGCTCATGTCTATCCCCAAACGTTCTATTTATCTATTGTTCAAAGCGGATTCGGACAGTTGATCAAGATCTATGTCGATCCCAAATTTTTCCGTATTGTTAAGCGTTTTTGGAACTATTCAAAATTGAAGAAAACATTGTTCAAATAATTAATTGAGTCATAAGAAAAAATTTATATTAAGAACATCTTTCGAACTAAAGCGTTTTGTTTGAATCGGATCGAACCCTTAAAATAATAGGAAATAAGAAGAAGATTGAGGTCTATATCTCTTTGCGCTGCCTTCTATATTTTTAAGCTGAAAGATATTTAATCTTTTTATTATTGTCTTTTTCCTTTGCTTTTATAGATATTTTTCATGAAACTAAACATTCTTTCATATTTATTTTGTTTCATTTCATTTATTTTTTTTATTCTATCAATCATTATTATTATTACTAGAAAATCGCCCGTCATGGTATGACGGGTGAAAATTTTTTCTACATTTGTGCGAAGTGATTTCCTTCCTGTTTGGTGTTATTTTGACAGTTGAAATTTAAACCCTAACGCCAGCGGATTAACACTAAACCCCAGTAGATAACGTTATTTGTTTTGGTTTCTTCGCTTTCCTAAAATGACTGTCTTACCAGTAAAACAGTTAAGTTACCTGATCGAGTTCAGCCTTGTCACAATGAAGCCCTGCATATTAAACATTACCAAGATATATTATCAACTTATCATGCCCTGGCGCGAGTGTCATTGTTGAAACAAGTGGATTACTCAATCATCGGCTATCATATGAGGATTACTATACGAAAATGAGAAAAATGTGAACAAAATGAGGGAATTATATTAATACACCTGTGAACACATGACGAAATTTGCTACCTTGAAAATAAATACTTTTAAATTAATGACTTTTTAAAACTCTTGATCATTTTCAAATGAGAAACGTAGGTGAGTAATACGTAATTTTCTATAAAAGTGATGTGTGTAAAATAGTTTTACTTCAACATAATTTGGATCTCTAAATCTCAAAAAAGTATATGAACTGAATCTAGTAAAATAATTAATTCCAGAATAAGTCCCGCATTTTACCAGAACTTAGTCATCAAATAATTCCAAAACGCAGCACAAACCATAATTTTAAAAATTTAACCAAATTGCAATTATTGATTTTTTAGGAATGGACATGTTAGGCTCGATATAGATGAGATTCTAAGTCTGGGAGAAAACTTTGGGACAAACGCTTTTGTATTTCTTCGGAAAAAAATCAATGTCTCCAAGGAGCTTTATAGAAACAACATTATTAAGTAAAAACTTGACAGCACCATTAATCAAAGAAATGACAGGATCATTAATCTAAAATGTGACATCACTTTTATAATAAAAAGTGACTCTGTGTTAGTAACTTCTTCATCAACTTTCGTCACGTCAACATCTTGATGAGATTTCTGACGCTGACTCTTCATGAACGCATAAAAGTAATTCTAAAGAATCTATCTAAAACTTTTAGAGCAGTTAACTTTATTTTTTGTGTTGAACTTGTATTTATAAAATCTGGTAAGAATCAGAAATTATGTACTTTTTATTCATTGTATTTGACTCTAATCAAAAATAAAAGAAATTTCTTTAAAGCATAAAACTGCAAAAATTCGTTGACATGTTTCGGGGTCATAAAGAGTAAATTTTTAAAGCAGAAAGAATAAAGACGACCCAAAGTAGCTTTTTACCCAAAATTGGCACATACAAAAGGGTGACCGTGGGTATGTTCGATAGGACGTTGTACATGATAGTCGTGGGTTCAATACCTGCCGGTAGCGGGTCTTCCATTAACGCAAATGGTGAATAGTGCTTATTACATCTGTCGAAGTCACAAATTCCTCTCAGTTCCCTTTTGAATAAATGTCTCTGGGAGGATAGACCAGGGGTTGTTTGGTTCCCATTCTGGATCTAAAAGCAGAGCAGTTTTTAGGTCCCTATCTAATCTAATAACTACGTGCAGTGTGTTGTTATAGGTTCAGGGTCTTTGGAGTGCAGTTGTATATAAAATAAGTTTTTTAATTTGGTTATTTTACACGTATTACTTCAACAATCAATTATTTCCAACGTCAGCTTCAGCAGGAGAAATTTAAACCATTTTAGCAAGAAAAAAACTTTTAAACGAATCCAGAAATTTACAGAGAATAAACTATTTTAAAAATTATGATAAATTATTTTTGAGTCACAATTAATTTTTCTTGTTTTTATAAATTAAAAAGAAAAATGTTAGTTAAAATAGAAGCGATTTTTTTTCTTAGATAACATTGAAAAAGGTAAAGTGGCCTTTCCATGAAAAACGGTCAATTTGTCCCGCACGTAACACCTCATATATTTCATTAAAAATAATACTTTAAAATGTTAATGAACAAACTTTTTCATCTTAACAAATTAAAAACTTGTGTGTGATTTCTTAAACAAAAAATTTTGTCATTGCCCTTTAAAATTATTACTTTTTAATGAAATATAGGAATCTTCACGGGAAAAAGGGTTGACTTTTTTGTGGAATGGCCCTAAAGGGTTGATTGATTGAGTAATTTTGTAATTTTTTTGCGCTATTGTCTAATGAGAAGAAAAAGCAGCAAGTAATTTCTTTTCTTGTTTCTAAATTTTGAAAAATGATTTCTTAATATTGGCAATAATTAAGTCTAGAAATGGTTTTCATAAAACAATAAGCATAATAATATTTGCCATTAGATAACATTGTATCAAGTTTGTTCTTTCTTTATTTGTTTACTTACTTTTCACCTATTCTGGTTAGAAATTTTGGATCCTCTTCAATTCTGACTGGTTTTTCTTACGTCAGTTCGTTTAAATTCTGGAAAATGTTTTGAACTTTTAGTGGTCCTTATAAAAGCATTCAAAAACAGTTGGAATTTTCTAAAAAATAATGCCAAATGAATTTGATATTTTATTTATATATATATATATACATATATATATATATATATATATATATATATATATATATATATATATATATATATATATATATATATATATACATATATATATATATATATATATATATATATATATATATGTATGTATATATATATATATATATATATATATATATATATATATATATATATATATGTTTTTTTTTTTTAATTTGCCTAACGGAAAACTTATTAAAACATATTTTCTCGTAAATGCTAACCGTCTAAATTTCTTAATATGATAACTCTAAACATCAAAACAAAATCCAGACTATGTTTATTTGCATATTTTTTTTTAATAAAAAAACAACATCACGCTACACATTAACAATCAATGATTCTTACTTTCAGCCTACTTTTTGCAGAAATAAAAGAAAGTTTATAAAAGGAAGCTGAAAAATTGTTAATCCTCTCTGCACCGATTTTTAAGATACAGTGAAACTCACTTTTATCTGACAGTCTCTCTTAATCGAAATTCTTTCTTCGTTTTCGAAATTACTACGTGCGAGTAAAAAATCGTTGCAACATTTAAACTCAAGCTTTATTATTTTAACTACCAGTGTATTAATTTGTTGCCACTCTCTTGGAGTGAATGCCAAATCAACACTTGTTTTCATTGTGACGGTATAAGAATTTTTATTCGAATAGTTCCATTACTTCTTAAAATATAGCAGTCACTCTTTCATAGAAAAGGTTTCATTGTGGTACTCTTCTTGAAAATATTGTCGATCAAAACAAATCAGCCCTGCTTCTTATTAGGGAGTCTTTGTATTACGGTTTTAGTTTAATTCTTACGTTACTTATTAAGTTAGATCGTCCACAAAAACTATCCACCCGCGTAGATGCTCGCTGAAAGACACAAAGAGGCAGATATTTTTACGAAAATTTTACTAACGATTTGATTTTAGGCAAAAATGAGTTTTTTTTCTTTTAACTTGAAATTAATTAAGCCATATTGTTTTACTTCGTCTTATTCATTTAACTTTAAACCTACTTTTTTTTTCACTTTTTGAATTATCCTTCTAAGTGAACCAATTAAAAGACAGCCAAGTCTCAATGGATTGAGGAGTCCTTTTTTTGCAGTTTAACTTATCATTTTCACATTTTTGCTAGATCTGTACTTATCAGTATAGATCTAGCTGCATATAAGAAAAACTTGACATCTCGTGCCGAATAGTATAATTTAATTTAACTTTTAACAAGAATACCATTGAATATATCACTTCGTCTTAAAATAAAATAAACGTTGTTAATGACATCGTAAAACGGAACTTAAATGGTTTTTATCAATTGAAGTTTTGTAAATGAATATTTTTTACTTATAAATTGCTTAGTTTTTATTGCATAACATGCTTCGGTAAGCAAGCTCGCAGAGCATTGTCAAGAGTCTCCCACTCACATCAGTCCACATGCAACATTGGACATTTGTATGCATTATGTTAACTAAGGAAGTCGGGCTAGGCAGAGACAAAAATGTATCGCTGATTCAGCATGTGATGAAGGAAAAATGAACGAATTCTCAACTTTTTACAAAGTTCTACAGTAAGGGAAGTTTTCTGATCAAATTCTATAGAATTGTATAGCATTTATTATCTATAGAAACCTTATGCTCAAATTCTTTAGTAGTTTCTATACAACTTTATAGAAGAAATTCTCTATAGAAACTTCATTCTCAAGTTCTATATGGATATCTAGAGAATTATATAGAAATAATTTCTATAGGAACTTTCTTATAGACTTCTATTCAATTTTCTATAGAATTCTATTAAGCTCTTATAAAATCTTATAAATTATAAAATCGTTCAGCTTCTTTTTTCCTCAAGCGCTATACTAAACTTTGAATAAAGCAAAAAGAATATTTAAAATGCGAGTTAGTACGTTAAAAAATATTATGGAATTTGTTCAACTCAGCAATGAAAAATAGCTGACAGTCTTTTTGTAATAAAGCCAAATTTAAGTTTAATATGAACAACTTTTCTAAAGTTAATTTTGTATGTGCATTTTTCTTTTGTGCAATTCATTTGCACAGATGCGACAGTTTTACATGTATTTGCAATTTATTCCTGAAATTTTACTTTTACTTTTTATTGTCCTATATTTTAATATAAGGAGCTACTTTATTTTTCGCTTTGCCACCTCATACCAAACTGCATTTTCTCTAATCAATGTGTCCTTTGAAGCAAAAGCAGAGTTGTGCGGCAGAAAAGTGGAACGTCCGCAGAGCTGCCACCTGTTCGTTAGATGAAACGAATAACTTAAGGACGAAAATGGAGGAAATTTCTTTTTCTTCAAGAAACGCTTTTAATAGTCTTTACTGTTGCCATGGAATTACTTTACTTATTTGGAATGTGAGAACTGAAAAGAAAACAGCATCAATCATTTTATAACATTTAAAGGTATAACTAAGAATATTTCCTTTAAGATATTTTTTACTTTTACTTGAAGCTCAGTCGTGAAGAACATTTTGGAGTGTAAGATTTCTTGGAAATAACTGATTATTTTTAAGTTTATGAATTGCAGTTTAAAAAATATTGCTAGCTGCTAGAAACGAACTGCTTCGTGACACCAATTTGCAATGCTTTATGCAACTGGTATTACAGTGAGGCAGGGTTAGAATTAACAATCTGCTCATGTATCATCTATAACTTTAATCAATCTTCCGCATATGTACACCGTTTTTTTCCCGTTTTTTTTTTCTTTTTTAGGGGGGGGGGAATTGTTCCGAAGCAATAATTATTGAGGGTTTAATTTTCGTATTTATTATTAGTTTTTCACTCCATTATTTTCAAGATTAATAATGGAGTCGTTTCCGAAACTTTAAAGTATTTTTTTTTCTGAAAGAGCATGCTGTAAAACATAGGATTTGACTATTTTTTAAATAATTTGACAAAGTTTAATACTTAAAAAAATAATTTTTTATCAGTGCACAGATTCAATTTCCTTTTTTACGCCTCTGCACATGACATCACAAGTGATGAATGCCATTCACTGATGCCATTAGCGCAGAGCGCAATATTTAATTCGCTTCTTTACTCACATGTACTGACATCGATATGGTTGACAGCAAGCATAAAACGCAATATTTAATTCGCTTCTGAGTTATCATAACCTGAAAACGCGGTAAACAGCAAGCGTACACATTCAGCGCGCCGGTAGAGGGCTCATCACTTGTGACGTCATAAAAACCACGCCTTATTTGAAAAATTAGACATTTAAAAAAAATCAATTGAAAATGAAACGTTTTGAAAATAACATGTTTTTCTCTCTCCATGTTTTTCTTTTTTGCTCATTCTATCATTTTCAGTGACTAAAAGTAGTACTTTTGTCGGATGGAAACAACCCCGTTACCCCATTGACCAACTACAATAGTAGAAATTACAAAAAATGTTAATTGGAATTGTATTTACCTCATCTTGGGTTTTCTTTCTCTATCTTGTAAATTTTCTATGCTCAGTATTGGGTTTTGCGAAAGATTCCAACGGCAGCCGTGAAATAGAACCAGCCCTAAACCATTTAGAATATGCATACAATTTCAACCTTAAACGGCAGATCATTTTTGAGTTAAACGAGACACACTCATACTGACGTCACGAGAAAACTCAAGGATGACGAAAATGAATGTTTCGATGTCCTGCGTTCTTAGTTATGTACGCACGTGTGGAGAGGTTGAAATTTTCGGTTTGAAATTTATTCGGGGTTGAGTGAAATGGAGATATAGACCAGGATATGAGTGAAATATTTTTCGAGATTACAATACTTCCTTTACAATATAGAACGAAGTTGAAATTTTAACATAAACTTATTAATTAGTTTTATTTCAAGTTTTTGTTTCAATACATGCATATATATATATATATATATATATATATATATATATATATATATATATATATATATATATATATATATATATATATATATATATATATATATATATATATATATATATATATATATGTATATGTATCTATATCTATATCTATATCTATATATATATATATATATATATATATGTATCTATATATATATATATATATATATATATATATATATATATATATATATATATATATATATCAGAAAAATCTCCGAAACATCATATAGCAATATTTCTCTAACCAACTTTGTAAAACAAAAAGATTTTCCGAAGACATGCTTTCTCCAACAATAAAATAATTCCGTAAATGGTATTAGTCGAAATAAAAATTTACCAGTCACAAATTCAATTTCCCTCCCTAAAAACTCTAAAAATGCAATTTCCTCTCCGTCTTTATTACATCAGTTTAACTTTCCGATCACTTACTGGGCAGATCCATATATACATAAGGCAAGACTCACGGTTTGCCACAGCGCATGCGCAGGAACTCTTTCGTCCCGTCGATATTTGCCTTTTGAGAAAGGGAATTGTCACATTTCTCACACGGCGTGGAGAAAAGAGTTGGATCGGTTTGTAGTTGGGAAGCTTGGGAGCAGTGTGGATGTCAAGAAGCAGGAGTGGTTTTTTCCTCCGTGCCACCCAGGGGAAGATGAAGAAAATAATCCTAGAGAATTGTTAGGTGAGCGTGTGATTGTCTTTTCCCCATCTTCCGGCTTAGTGCTCTATAAGTATATCTTTTAACACTCTAAGTATTTCACGCAAAACTTGTTTTATGGATTTTCAACAGTCGAAAACATAATGCATTAACTGAAATTTCTGGATTTTTTAACACTTAAAGTATTAAAAAATGTTCTCGGTTATGAAATAACAACCATAACGTGCAAGTTTTCTCCACTTTAAACTTCAGTACCTTAGTCATATTTTTTTTTTTTTTTTTTTTTTTACACGTGGAGAGGAGAAATTATAAAGAACATTTAGTTTCTTTCTTTACTTTTGTCTTTTCTTACTATGAAATCAACCATGACTTGTTTTTCATTAGCTTACATTTAAACATAATTTTTCTTGGTTTAAACTAATACAGTAAGAAAGAAACATAAATTTAATACAAACATTTTTGATGATTCCTTTAATTTTTTTTGAACCATGCAGGTGCTTTTTTTCAGTTTTGAAGCCCTTAGAAGGGTGGTTTTGATTGTTTTTGAAGAATTTCCTAAAAAATATTTTTCGTAAACAAACTTTCTTCCTTTATTGTTTACTATTCTTTGGGGTAAATCTTGAAGAATGAATTACGTACATGAAGTTTGAAAAGTTTTATTAGCTTGGATATTTTCCCTTCATTTTATAAACAAGGTTTCAATCTTAAAACTGAAGCCCGAGCACAATATATTCTCGTGATCAGCCTCCAGTTCTTACTTTAGAGTAAGTAACTTATGTTACTTCTTGCTTAATTTGAGACTGGTCGCTGAGTTCAAAAAAAAAAAAAAAAAAAAAGGAAACAATTTAGTGTTCAACTTTTTTTTATCGACGGAATTTATTAGTTTGTAAGTTTGCTCTCTCAGTTTAAATACTTTTAAAGGTTGCGGAGCTTTAAAGTTCCGTTGTGCGCAACTCATTAAAAAAAAAAAAAAAAAAAAAAAAAAAAAAAAAAAAACTTGCGATAAAAAAAAAAAAAAAAAACCTTGCGATGGCAGTGCAACTATGTAAAAATTTGTTTTAGGCCAAAAAAGAAGAAGAAAATGGGTCGACACATAGCTTACATAGAAGAAATTTTTTTTAAAAAAGGGCGATTTTAATTTTAAACAGAAGAAAATTTTAAAAGAAATGGGAAGATACAAAGTTCAAACGAAAATAAATTTCAAACGAAATACAGTAACTAGAAGGTAAAATTTCCTAAGCTAGTCAAAAATAAAGAGGTTTAGCCATCCGATAAGTGCATACTATTGCAGCGATTATCTTGAATAGAGTAGATTAAAGCAGACAGTTACTGTTCCTGTAATTCTAGACCATAAAAAAAATACTTCAATTTTCTCTTTAATTTTTTCCGCATTAACTTACTAATTAAACATAGTTGAATGAGTGATGCATTTAAAGCAAAATTTACTTGCCAACAACAAATGTCGATTCAAAAGTACGCATTTTTTTGTTATGGGTAAAGCTACTGCTAGTGGCAGATTTTTTATTTGAACACTTTAAAATTTCTGTTTTTATAATTATTTGATTTTCTGTTTAATGTGTTGATGTTTTTAATTTCCTATTTTTTTTCTTCATAGATTCCCCCCTCCCCTCTTTTGTATTGTGTTGCGTCATGGTTCTCGCAAGTTATGCAAAGTTGCATACATGAGAAATACCAAAAGCAATGGCATGAAAAGTTATGGACCAAAGTATTTCAAGAACGGTGAATATTAAATACTAGCTGCGTCACCCGGCTTTGCACAGTCCACCTCGAAAATAAAAGTTGTTTCAAGTGACCCGTGTTCAACAATCAGGATTGAACAAAAAAAAAATCATTAAAAATTTGCGGCAGATTTTATAAAAAATACCAAAAAGTAAACATTTTTAATCCCCTGATTACAGGAGAAGCCTTTAAAACAAAACCCAGAATACTATTTGCTCGTATTTGAGACAAAAAATGACAACACATCTTACGTCTCAATGATTTTCTTCACGCTATAAATTTTATTAAAAGCATTGTTGCGGAAAGTTCAGATGAAGCACTAAATAATAATATGAATGGAGGAATGCGTTCGAAAAATAGGGATTTTATGTCGACATCTAAATGTCATAATTAATAGTTTTTAATTACATAAGATGCAACATTTATTTACAAAAATGCGTGGTTTAATTAAAAAATATATATTAAAACCTAGTTATTCTCATGTTCATTAGTTAATGATATAAAACAAGAATCGTAATAATAGCTGAATCATATATCTTTACTAATATTATAAAGAGAGAGAACGGATTTTTGTGTGTTTATATGTTCGAGGTAATCTCCGGAACCACTGCACCTATTCGTAAAATTCTTTCACTACATGATCGTGCTTTCTTACTGAGTAACATAGGCTATAATTCGAAAAAATCCGATAAATAGTTCTTTTTTTATTCAAATTTAAACCCAAATTTCACGTAAATTGCCTATTATTGGCTATTAAAGGGGTGAAAAATTACTTTCACATGTTATTATTATATATCGTTGGAAAGGGTATAATTTTCCGCGTTCTACGCAATTTGTTTCAATGCTCTAACTTAAATACGGCGGGAGTTATTTGCCTTTTTAGCTCGAACTTTTTTAGACTTAGCTGAAATTTAGGCACTACTTTCTTCATTAAATCTTTCAATAAAAAGTGAAGGAATTGTCCCATAGTTTTCTTTTTGACACCATTAGAAAAAGCGACATTTTTTACACCAGATCTCTTTCGACCTATGGTCGAAAAAATTAACTTCTATCTTCAAAGGAAAAAAAGTTACAAGCGTTTTTAAATCAATTTCGAATGTCATTTTGATTCAGGTTGTCAACCATTTTATTTTCGCGTTTCCATGGTTACGCTTTTTGAATCCATTGTTTCTTTCCTTATTTTGCATCTGATTTCTTAAACTTGTTTTATTTCATGTTTCCATGGTTACGCTTCTAAAATCCATCTTTCGCATTTTAATTTCTTAAAAGTATTTTAATATCTGTCGTCATCGTTTGGAAGGAAAATTTTGCATGGTGTTTTTTTCTTTTATTTAAGTTATTCTTTAAGTTTTTAAGTTATTCTTTTAATTAATTGTTGAATATATGTCACCTGACACAATTTTTGTTCTCAAGGAGACCGGGCATAGCCGGGCAACGCAGCTTTTAATATATAAAGATTTGAAAGCTACTGTTAATGTGATTTTATACCTTTTTGTTTGTTTGGCAAAACATTTATTATTGACAAAGAAAAAAACATCCGCTTTACTCGCAAAAGGGTTAGGTTCCGGTAGCGTGGTAGCTTGGCAGGTTAGGCGCTGAGCTAGGATTATTTTTTAAGGCAACCGTTAATGTAATTCATTGTTTTGGCGATTTGTTTTGAAAGAAAAAAAAACTTTTGATTTGTTTTTATCCAAGTGAAATGTACGACATTTTCTTCTTTTTTTTCTGACGATGGTTTTTGGAATGTTCCACGGGATGTTTTTTTTTTTTTTTTTCGTTAGACGGATGGATTATGATAGCGTGGTTGCTGGGCAAGTTTGGCGATAAACAATAGAGCTGCGGAATTATTTTTACATTTGAAAGATATTATTTGATGTCTTTTTTTGTTTATTGGCAAAATATTTTAAATTGCAGTAAAAACCACTTCACTCGCTAAATAGAGTTTTAAAGCAACTGTAAGTCTAATTTAATGATTTGACGAAAAGTTTTAAATTCCAAACTTAAATAGTTTTTTTTTTTTTGAAAAGGTGTGTACGCATTTTATACAAAGAAAAACGATCATTTCATATCAGAGGGGGAGGGGGCGTTAATTTTTTTATTCAACGGACTTCCATTAAATTTTTAGCACGGGCATCGCTGTGCGGGTACTGCTAGTATATATATTATATATATATATATATATATATATATATATATATATATATATATATATATATATATATATATATATATATATAATGTATTATAAAAGCCCTCCACAGTTATACCACATAATTATTAATATTATTCTTTTTTTTTCATTTTCGATGTTTTTTATCGCAAATCAGTTAGTTAAATTTAAATTTATCTTTACCATTAAAATATATGTAAGTGAAATCAAAAGAAAATTGTGTCTCTTTTAGTGCCCGGAAGTAAGCAACTTTCTCCTTTTAGATACTGGCAGTTTTCAGAAATTTTCATTTCTCATCTCTAATGGGAATATTTAGCGGTTTTTGACCAGAAATTTAAAGCATCTCTGTCTGTAGTTCAAACAGTGGAGGAAAAATTACAAATCTTTCAAGTATAAATTATACAGTTGAACTCGCTTGCATTGTTATTTTTATATTTCTTTAAAGTACCATTGATTATTTGATTTGAACTGTCTTATTGTCAACTTCTTGTTATTGTTTTTGAGGAATGAGGAGTCCGAAAAACTTCAAAAGAAAACGACATTTACTTCCGTGGCTTCAAATTAGTTTAAATTCTCTGCACTTTAGAAACAAAATATATCCTCGGAAGTCTATCTCGGAAACAATATCCTCGGAGGTATATGTCGGAAATGATAAAATTCTCTATACAAATATATAACTTTTAAATGCTCCTCCACGAATTAAAAAAAAGGGCTGCTTCATCACTTGTTCTCATGATTTGTATCGTATCTCTAACTTTCCATTAAATTCAAAATGTTAATGGTATTTTTTCCAAAAATGGAATATTTTTTTCTGAGGAGGAAATCAACTAACACTTAATGAATTACAAAAATATTGCTAGCTTTAAGCGGGGTTTGCTCGTTTAAAAGCGAGTTTTGTTCCCATTGACTTAGTATACTACTAACCAAATCTATTTGAATTCCTCGCTAAATCCGAGTTCTCGATAAAACAGGTAAAACAGGGCTCGCAATAAGCGAGTTCGATTGTAGTATGTTTTTTGAACAATCGCTTTCCCTCCCCCACCCTCTTCTCCTCGGAAACGTTGTTTTCAACACGGTCTGTGAAACTCAATGGAGTGGTTTCCTTCAGTCACTACTTTTAATCATTGAAATGGATAGAATGAGAGGAAAAAATAACATGGACCCGGAAAATACTTTCATTTTCCCAATAGTTTTTTTTTTTTAATTAATTTTTTTAACTGTCCGATTTTTCAAACAAGGCGTGGTCTTGATTACGTCACAAATGATGCACTTTGCCGCATCTTTCTACTACGTTTCCAAGTTATGATAATCAAGCAGCGAATAAAATTGCGCTCTACGCTTGCTATCAACCATATCGTTGCCAATACACGTGAGTAAAGATGCGAATTAAATATTTTGCTCTGTGGAGATGGCAACTCTGAATGGCATTCCATCATTTGTGATGTCATCCGCAGAAGCGTAAAGAGTGTAAGCGCTCTGATTTAAAATATTTTTTAAAAATATTAAACGTAAACAAATATATCGAAAAATGATCAGATCCTATGTTTTTAAGCATGCTCTTTCAGAAAAAAATACTTTTAAAATTTTGGAAACAACCCCGTTCTTGTGATCCTGTATATATATTAATATAAAAAAAAAAAAAAAATCGTCAACTGCTTTTGAAACGTCATTTTCCGGGTTGCATGTACCAGGTGGTCAGAAAATGAGCATAGATTTGAATACTTAATAATACATTGAATAATGTACGTAAATAGGTAAGATTGACTCACGTACTTGAAATGAGGTTTTATCGCAACTATGGAAAAAAAAATGCCCATTATGTTTATGCAGGATAGCGTTCCACCCTTTACTGCTAGACGTGTGAAAGATCTTTAACGCAGGTCGTTTGGTAATGATCAGCCACTTTCGTTGTGCTTGCCCCTTCCCCCCCCCCAGATACCCAGATCTCACTCTTCGTGACTATTGTTACGGTTACATCTAAAATCAACAGTTTACCGCGATCGACCGACATCGAGAGGGATGTCAGAAGATAATATCCAAAGTCAATGGCTCAACTTAAATACTTTTTCGAGATTGCAATAAAGCTCCATGTCATTTCAAGCATGTTTGTCAATTTTTACAAATCTACATACATTATTCCGTGTAATGTTATTGTTTCAGATAAATACCTATTTTCTGATCAACTGAACTGATGTTGTTTTGTAAAACAGATATAAGTTTTCTAATGTAAAGAATACCTACCTTATAGTCATATGTAAAATTAGAACCATTATTGCGTGATTTCACCGTTACGCGTGTGATATTTTTACACTATCTTTTCAAAGTTATTTTTCATTAGCTCAGCATCAAAAAATCAAACATTGGTAAAACTTATTTTATTTTACATATTATTATGAAACAATTACATGTAAAATATAATTATTATCAGTTTTTTTTTTTTATATATATAATGGACTATTAACGTGTGTGACAATTTGGGGTTACAGTTGCCACACACAGTTGTTTGAGTTAAGCTATGTTTTCTTTTCTTTTTTTTTTTTTTTTTTGAAAAATAATTTATTTCTCCTTGACCACATTCAATTTAATTCACTTTGACTCTAATAAATTTAACAGTTTAAAAATTTTACGTTGTGCAATTAAAGATCATATGCATGTTCCCACAGTGACCAAAAATTAGAAATTAATATGTAATAAGGAAATTTTAAGTGTTACACTGTATTATATTATTTTTTAAATTACACATTGTTCGACTATTATTTTTTTAAAACTTTTCCAGTACAAGAAAAGCAATAATAGTTTCGGCTTGAAAAAGACGTATATTGTAATAATTTTCCTTTAAAGGAACATGGAACTATTTTTATAGACGCAAAAATAGTTTTCTTATTTTCGTTTTCTTATTTTAAAACGTGATTTCAACACATGCTCCACCTTTGAAGCTCCAAAATGACCCACAAACTGCAATTTTGAAATTGTATTTCAAAGTAGCTAAATTTTAGCCTAGAAAAATGTTTACTTGCTAATGTGTCACAAATAAGTGTAAAACGAAACATAAAAAAAACCGCACCAATTGTGATCAACCAGAAAATTAGGAAAATTATCAAAACTCAGCTATAACCACTTTTGACTCACTTATTGTATTGCAGGGTATAACTATTGAAAATTGAAAAAAATGCCAGTAAGACCGAGGTACACCACCAGTGGTGTACATTGTCGTCCCAAGTGTAGTGCACCTTAAACTAAGTTTCAGAAGGTTAGTAGATATTGGTTTCCTCGGATCAAGTGACACTTCTTTCCGTAGATTCAAGGTACACTACTTGGCAAATTACTGATACTGTTGAAAAATCTTATCACCATTTTAGCATATGCCAAACCTTATTTTAATCACATGATAATATAGCAAAACTATACACATATCAAATAAAAAATCAATTTTCCGTAAATTATGAATGAAATATTACATCAGTGAAATTTTTACTTTTATTTGTTTTTATTCATCTTTACGAGTTAATAATTTAATGAGTTAATGTTGAAGAGGTGGTGTAACCAAGCGTTAATTATTCTTTAGTTTTATTTTATCTTATTTAGTATATTTTATTTTTTATTCATTTTTAAACAATGAGGGTATACGTCCTGTTAAAGTCCATAACTTATTTGGACTTTTCAATGAGATATGTTTTAGTAGAACAGGAGAAATGACATACTATAATTTATCATGTCATAAAGAATTTGAGTGCTTTCTGTTATATTCACTACAACTAATTTTTCCTTCAAACCGAAACTTTATTAATGTTCTTTAGAACTATAATACTGGCTCGGTTTCAAATGCCTGGAAAGAAAATACGCTATTGATCAACGGCATAGCTTTTTCGATTTTTCATGGGTAAAAGCGAACTCTGTCATAAACTATCAAGAGTTACGACAGTGGAAAGAGTCTCGAGCAGTCAAATAAATTCAATTGTTCGGTCTCTTGTCTATGCTGATCCAGAAACATCGCTATAACTTTAAATAAATTCACTTGCTGGCTACCTCTGTCTTAAGCCGATGACAAAACATCACTTGAAGTTTTAAATCTTTTGCGCAATCCTTTTTGCGCTGTCATCGAGTTTCGATTCTGGGGAAAGAATTTCAAGTACATCACGGTGGAAACTTTGGAAGAACTCTTTAATCCCTTATCGTACTTAGTTTGCTTTTTGATTCTGTCCGAAAAATGTTGTGGTTTTTGAAACTGATAGTTCAGTTTTTTTTTTTTTTTTTTTTTTTTTTTTTGAGAGGGAGAGAGATTGTAGCTTAAGTTTTAAAGTTTCAAACTTCTCTCATGTTTTAGTATTAGAGTCAGTTGAAAAGAAAGGAACTTCTATATTTTATTTAAATTCTTCCTCTTTGGGACAATTATTTTTTTTTCCTGTTGGCGATATATTCAACTATAAATAAATGTCAAAAAGTTTTAAATGCTTCAATTCACACTTGTATTTTATGATTAGTGATAATAGAGTTGATAGTGATATTTAAATAAACCTTAGGTGTTTTCAATGTATGTTTTACCGTTTAATTTTCGTTTTTGTTGGAATTATAACGGTATTTTATACTCAGTAAAAGTTTCTGATACATGGCTACTACATTGTATGAACACCTTCAGACCTGGCGTCCGGTATACTAGACATGAACTTATAACAGCTGCTAATCATTATTTAATTAAATTACTTAATTTCTTTTGTAGTTAACTCTTTACAAGCTGCTTATTATTATCCGTGCAGGAATTTTTCAATTTGTAATTGGCAAAACCAACAAATAGGAATTGGAAAATCTAGACTGTCTTATTTTTTAATTGATGAATTCTCATCACAAAGGCGAAATTTCTTTTCTATTTTTTCTAAAATAATGTTTTACTAATTATTTCAATAGCTTATGTTATGTTTCATTATTGTAAGGAGAACATTTGGCGATGAAGTGTGTTTGATGTTTCGGAATTGTTTTTTAATCTGAAATATATATTCCAAATTTATATGTCCGGTATATTGAACGTGTCATGATTTCTCTAATTTTTAATCTAATTTTGAAATGTTGTCTTTTCGGCAATCTTTACCATAGTACACTGTCTACCAAATAAATGATTATTGGTAAAGTATTTCATAACAGAGTTGTTTCTGTCAGTCGTAAATGGAACGAGCAAAAGAAAAAAAAAAAACATGGAGGGAGAAAAAACTTTTATTTTCAAAATTTTTAATTTTTAATTTTTTTTTAACTCTCTGATTGTTCAAGCAATGCGTGGTCTTTATGACGTTACACGTGATGAACTTTGGCGTACTATTCCACTGGCACCCTGAATGCTTACGCTTGCTGTGTACCACGTTTCCAGACTATGACAGAAGCGGAATAAATATTGTGCTCTACGCTTGCTATCAAACATATCATTGCCAATAAGTGTGGGTAAAGAAGAGAATTAAATGTTTCGCTCTGCGCTAATGTCACCCGTAAATGGCATTTCATCACTTGTGATGTCATGTGCAGAAGCATAAAAAATGAAATTCTTTCTGCGCGCTGATTAAAATAATGGTTAAAAAATACTAAACTTTGTCAAATTATTTTAAAAATGGTAAAATCTTATGTTTTTAAGCATGCTCTTTCAGAAAAAAATACTTTTAAAATTTCGGAAGGGACCCCATTCTGACTAAACATATTAGCAGTATTTCGTATTATTTGGGTATTTCGTATTACTAAAATGGATGTCTGTTCTTCTAAATATCTTATTGAACATATAACTAATCTATAAACTTTTTAAACATTACATTGTCTGAGAGCTTCTAACAAACAGCGTATGCTTAAATCAATATTTATAATTATACTTTGGATTTAAATCCGGTTCAACCTTACTGTAGTGCATCGCTAATCACCTTAATACATGCAATGGTGGAAATGTTCCTTAACGTTCTATCACATTTATCTCTGCCCTGGAACGAGTCCCAAACCTTTCCCGAAAATCTTTAATCTTCAGTCATTCCCGTTGCTTTTTTTTATCCCCGTACAATGAGACTCTGGAGAAATGGTGTATTTTAAATTAAGAGAAAATTATTCCCCATTTTCTCGACTCGGGTTCCGGCATTACGGTCAAATTCCAATAATCCCAACCCGTAACCTCCTGGAGGCAAGGGAAGGTGCCATTACACTATTATCTTCTAATGCAGAGGCAATGCTGATTGGTCGCAGATAAGATAATAGAAAGTGCATTAATTAGTGTTCTTAACGAGCGGATGATATCGACTTCGCTTTGAGGTGGGATGGAGTGCTAAAGTGGGGAATTTTCGTTAGGATTGGTAACGGTTGAAGCTGTTGAATAAAGATTCTTCTGCGTGAAATTGCCGTGAGAAGAGTTTAATAATGCATACTTTTAAACGTTTCTTTATTTTCTCTTCGCAATGGGGTCGTTTCTGAAATTTTAACTGAACCGAAATTTTTTTCTAAAAGAGCATGCTTAAAAACATAGGATTTGACCAATTAAAAATAATTTTAAACAGTTTAATATTTTTTCAACAACTATTTTAATCGATGCGCAAATTGAATTTCATTTTTTACTCTTCTGCACATGACATCACAGGTGATGAAGTGCCATTAGTGTAGCAATATTTAATTCGCTTCTTAGTCACTTGTACTGGCAACGATATGGATGATAGCAAGCGTAGAGCGCAATATTTAATCCACTTCTGAATTATTATAAATGGAAACGCAGTAGACAGCAAGCGTAAGCATTCCACGCGTCATTGGAGGTGCGCGCCAAAGTTCATCACTTGTGACGTCATAAAGACCACCCCTTATTTGAAAAATCGAACATTTTCAAAAATAATTAAAAATTAAACGTTTTGAAAATCATAGTTTTTCCTCGCTCATTGTTATTATTATTATTATTATTATTATTATTATTATTATTATTATTATTATTATTATTATTATTATTATTATTTTGTTTTTTTTTTTTTTTTTTTGGCTCATTCTATCAATTTCAGTGACTAAAAGTAGTTCTTTTGACTGACGAAACAATCTAATTATCAACTATAAAGTTCAGAATATCTTTCCTCGAAATATAAACTTCATGACTTATTATATAAAATATCTTTTATGCATTGTAGAGGAAGTCGTTTTATGTAATAATAGTGTAAGTGAATATGGGTCAAATGGCGCAAATCATGTATTACACGTTTGAATTTTGTTTACCAATTTTAATAATTTCCATGTATTAATAAAATTTTTAATTGATTTTTCATTAATTTGAGCATAACTAAGTATCAACGGTTTGCATATAAGTACTTTATGGATGGTGCTATAGTATTTTGACCACTTCGGATAGTAGAGGGGACAAATGATTTTTAAATAATTGTTTTAATCATAATAAAGAGAAGTTAGAGTTGCAGAACAAGTATCAAATGAAATAATGACTCTAAAACCGATTTTGTTAGCGATTTCAAGAACAAAACCCCATTTTTTTTTTAAAAAAATCATTCATTTAAATATAACTAAGTGGACATTAATTAACTCCAAGTAACTCTTAGCAACAAAAGAAAATAATACTCACCTTGTTTGCTGACTATAGAGTTCAAAGTAGCCAACTAAGCACGGAAGTAACACTATTTAGTCTTCATAAAAATAATACTATGTTCAATGTTATTGTACATATTTTTTATTTTCAAAATGGTAGTAGCAACAACAATGCGAATCATAAAGAATCTTTCTACACTTTTTTTTTCTAAAGTTGAAATGTAAATTTATTTTATGTAAAAGATATAATCTAACTGAGATAACTTACAATGTCGTTGCAGTTCAGAACAATCTTAAATCACATTTTAACTTCCAATGATTGGAAACTGAGGCACGTAATATTCTTCTTCTTGGTACAAAGAAAAATAGCTTTGAACCCTTTATAAATTACTTTCATAGAAACAGTTAAACAGAAAATTAATACAAAAAATAGTAATTGGAATCAACTTAAAAAAAAAAAAAAATACATGTTGTCGGACATGTTTTGCACCATTTTCACCGGAATATGATCCATGTACAGAGTTAGATAATGTTTTTATTTACGATAAAGATGAAAATGATAATTAAATCCCAATAAATTTGATTTTGGAGAAATAATAAGGAAAGTAAATTCTGGAATGTTTTTGAATCAAGCTTAGGCAATTCTAATTAGTCAGACAAAATGTTAATGGTTAGTATAGTGTGAAAGAGAAATTAATTTTAATCTCAATAACAGGTCCATTCATTTGCTTTTGGGATTCTCAATGGTTGTAGAAATACACTAGCTGGTAAAGTCGAATAATGTGTACAGAAATATATATAAGTAAAATTTTTTTCTCATATACCAAATTATAGCTCTTTTCCTATTCTTGCCCTCAGTGCTAAGAGCCTGGGCCGTGGTGGCCTGATCGGCAAGGTTTCTGACTTGTGACCGGAGGGTCCTGGTTTCGATTCTATCCGGTCGAAGATACACCGTCTTCATTAATGGTGACTGGGGAACGTTAAATATGCTCATGGTCGCATAGTCCAAGTGAAACGATACCTCTGGGGGTGCTGGACCAGGGATTGCTAGGTTTCTGGTCTGGATCAAAAATCAGAGCTGCTTTCAGGGTCCCATCCAACTGGTTAACCCACAAGTAGTGGTAGATGCGGGAGACCCTGAAGTGCTAAGAGCGTAAGATGAAACGAACAGACATGTTTTTATTCTCTTTGATGTTTAGATTTTGTAAGTTAGGTCATTTAATAGTATGCACAGTAAGGAGGTTTTTTTCCTGTTTCTTTGTTCTTGACCAAAAATGGACTTTTAACAACGTCACTTTATCAGTAAACCATATTCTCCATTTTTACTTCCTTTTACAAAAAAGGAAGTACTGTATTCGCGAAACAATTTTCACTCAAAAATCGACCTTAATTTCCATTTTGCTCACCCCCGAATGAATGTTGAGTTTATTTTTCAACCCGACCACACGTGGATATATGCCTAGGAACGTGCAGATACCCAAAATATCCATTTTGACGATCCCCGAGTTAATTCCAACGAGTTTTCTCGTGACGTATGTATGTGCGTATGTGTGTATGTATGTCGCATAACTCAAGAACGGAATGTCCTAGAAAGTTGAAATTTGGTATTTGGACTTCTAGTGGAGTCTAGTTGTGCACCTCCCTTTTTGGTTGCATTCGGATGCTCCAAAAGGGGTCTTTTGCCCCTTTTGGGGGGAAATCATTGTTAATTTCGATGAGAACTCAAGTGGTGTTATAATTTGGCGAACACTTGGCGATATATCGCCAGTCTTTTGGTCGCCAAGTTTTGTCGCCAACTTGGCATCAAATTTGGCGAATTTTTCTAAAATCTGGTTTTAATTTGGCCACTGTTGGTGATATTTAGAGAGTAAACTATTGAATCACATTAAAACTGCCAATAATGAGAAAATGACATTAAATTGGAGTAAAAGGAAGTCATGTGATGCACACATCAGCTCGTTTAATTTTAACATGATCGCCATCTGAACATTCATCTAATACAAAATTATTTCTTGTCCTCATAGGATGAGGCACAAACATAACTCCCATCTTTCGAAAGCCTGCCAGAAAATGTTGGTAGATTCAGCAACACAAGTTTTCCAATAAAGAGAAAGAAGTTCGACGAAAGACTGACTACTAAACAAAAGCGATATACGAACATATTTTCGATATGTTGCAATCTTCCCGTTTCATTTAAAACAGCATGGAAAAACAAAAACGGATTTCAGGTTATCCGAGAAAAGAGTCTTTCAAAACACATCATTTTCCTACATTTGTTATTTACCTTTTCCAATATTCAATAAATAGGTTGTTTTTCAGCAGAGAAAAAGGAAGAAAATAATAAAAGAAAAAAACAACTTTAGTGAAGCATCAGATTTTACTTCTTATATGCTTTCAAAAATTTTAAAAATGTTTCCGATGAACGAGATTCGAAGTGCTAATTAAGGAAATAGTTTTAGTTCTTAAAAACCGTAATTTTAATGTTTCATCATTTATAAGCAAAAATATGGATTCGAATTTATTTCTGTGTTCACAATAGCTGCTTTCAATGCTTTTCTCGACGCTACTTGATGCATCTTAGGTGGATTGAAATATTTTCTGCACGGGTCTAAGAAGTCATTTCGAAAATATTTATAATTTATTTTAAAAAAAATGGACCGCAACAAATGGCACAAGTACGTTGACAACATTCAATAGTATAAATTTATGACAAAAATAATGTTGACAGATGTAAATAAATTATCGTAATTTGAAAGTTCGTTGACGGCATCGAAGCAAATATCTTTATCTTAGTTAATAATAATAAAAAATTAAAAAAAATCGGTTCAACGTGGAAAGAAGAAAAAAACGAGCTGATGTGTGCGTCACATGACTCATTTTACTCTAATTTAGTGATAATAGTGCCTGGGAGTAAGTAAAGAAACACTTTAAATTTTCACCCCTAGTTTGCTGCGAACCCAAGCAAAGAAACGTTTTTCACACATATTAATGTTCCCAATACTGATAAATTTAATGTGATTCAATGGTTAACTCTCTAAATATCAGCAATAGTGCCAAATTAAACCCAGATTTTTATTTTAAAAAAAGGCCAAATTTGTCGCCAAGTTGGCGACAAAACTTGGCGATCAAAACCCTGGCGATATATTTCCAAGTGTCCGCCAAATTATCAGTGTTATAACATCACTTAAGTTTGCATTGCAATTATAGCAATGATTTTTCCCCAAAAAGGAGTAAAAGACCCCTTTCCGAACATCCGAATGCAACCAAAAGGGGGAGGTGCACAACTAGACCCCATTAGGATTTACATACCAGATTTTAACTTTCTATGGCATACCGTTTTAGAGTTATGCGAGATACATACGTACATACGGACGTCACAAGAAAACTCGTCGTAATTAACTCGAGGACCGTCAAAATGAATATTTCGGGCATCCGTATATTCTAAGGTATATGTGTACGTGTGGTCGGTTCAAAAAAAAACCTTCACACTCATCGGGGGAAGGGGGGGGGCAAAATTGAAGTTAAGATTGATTTTTGAGTGAACATTTTTTTGCGAATACAATACTTCCTTTACTGTGTAAAAGGAAGTAAAAAGAGAGAAGCAAAAGAGCACAAACTACACTTCGTAATAAACATTTAAGGTGTTTAAAGGGTATTACACGATGAATTGAGTGTTTACTTAAATTTTTATACCTCTTCAATTTTGAAATAAGGTAAGTTAGTCAAAGGTGACTTTAGTTAAACTTTAATGTTTTTTCATAAGTTTCCGCTTAGGTATCTCTAGGTAAATTTTCTTACAGAATTTTACGCTTAATCTCTTTCTCACATCAAGTCCAATTTGTTTTGTAAGATAAAAATTTACTATTTTTATGTAAAAAAAAAATTCAAAATTGTAGCTCATGGATCCCTTTTGGAACATAGTGTTTCAAAGGTAGCCCATCAGTTGCAAATCATATTTCAATTGTGAAAAAATATTATCGGAAAACTATTTTTACTTCCAGAGGAGTAATACAAGGCTCAACTAAAAGAAAAAAATAATTAAAAAGAAAACAATAACAAAGAATAAGATTTTTCGATCTTGCTATAATAGCTTCACTTGATTTTGATACTTTTTTCCAAAATGATGGCGGAGCAATGAGTAACGTCAAAAAATATTATAAAAAGTACAGCACTGAAAATTACCTTATTATAAACTCAAATCTGTTTTTGTGCGGTGGATAAGGACCGCATAAAAAAACGTACCAAAAGATCGCTCAAAACTGCATGCATGGCTATAAAAAATAGTTTCTGCAACACAATTAAAACACATTTTATTTTTCATGCGGTGAATAGGGATAGCATCTAAAAAGTCTTACGTTGAAAACACTCAAAACTTTACGAAATAACTACGAATTGCTTTAACACGAAGCTTGCTAACTACTTAGAATCTCGTCAAACATTTTTAATCTGATTTGGAAAATACATATGCGAAACTTTTTAAATAGTCTCAAACTTGTTTTTGTACGGTCTTTTTTTTGTGTGCAATTTTTTTTTTCGTGCAAATTTTCTTTTTTCTTTCTTTCTTTTTTTTTTGTGCGGTATATGAAAATTGCAGTTAGATTGGGACTCAACGACATTACTTATAAAATGAGTGCGAAGAAGTATCTTCAAGTTATGACTGACAACAGGGGTACCTCGTTAGTGGGACAATGTGACCTCACAAAAATTTCCTTATTCGGGAAATTCTGTCTGACTGTTCGGCAAAATTATCATCACTTGGTTTATTTTGATTTCGTTAAAAGAAGCAATTTCTAGTTATTTCAAAAGTTTTGAAATATTTTCTACGCGAGACTTTTTCTGTGCGGTTCCTATCCACCGCATAAAAAAACTACTTTTTAACTGTGTTTCAAAGACTATTTTTTATAGCAACTTGTGAAATTTCGAACTTTTTTTGTGCGGTCCCTGTCTACCGCAAAAAAACAGGTTTGGATGCATTTTCTTTACACACACGGCAGTGAGAAGCAAACGAATGTAAGAGGACATTTTCAAATTTTGGGCAAAACCGTTTAAAGTTCCAGTCTTAGGTAGGCTTTCATTGAAACGTTTTTCTAATTCAAGCTGTATGGCAACACCTACCAGGATACTAGTACTATCTCTTGCCCCAAAATAGAGGATAGTTCCACCTCTATTGGTTACATTCAAATTTTTAATTTTGGTTCTTACATCCCTTTACTTCTCCGTGCCTCACATGTACTTACTTTACACAGAGTTGAGTCCGCTTATTAGAACGTCGGTTTGGGGAATATATATCCCGCTTAATGTAATAAATTTTCAATGTACAGTTTGATCCCGGATAATGAAATATCCCGCTTGTTAGAATTATTTTCGTGGCAAATTATCTATTCCATTAAGTGGACTCAACTGTACAAAATTTAATACCTATATACATTATCCTTTGTAATCTGACAATATACGAGTTTTCTTGTAGTAAACTCGTTCAAAGTCGCTTTCGGAACTTGAAGATACTATCTCGCACTCGTTTTACACACAACTTCGTCAGTTACGTTACAGTTTAGTTTTAAAATTTCCATATAGCGCAAAAAACAAATCGAGCCCTACGCTGTACACCAGGAGTTTATAGGAACGGTACTGGGAAGTAAGGGACCACATGGGGTCATAGGCCTTTTCCTTACTGTCATTTTTGGTAATTCCTTGTTATTCTTTGTTAATTAGTTAATTCGTTTTGGATGTCAATATTGTCGTTTGTACCCGCCGTTGAAAATTAAAATAATAATAATAATAATGATATCAATAAAAAAAAATTGCAAAAATCAAAATAATGTAGAAAAAAAGACCGCACAAAATTAGGTTTGAGTGTAACAGTTTCCATACTTTTTTCCTATGACTACCATTTTAACATGTTTACGGTCACAATTTGCGCGATGTTAAACTATTAAGCTATTAAATTTATTCGAGTTAGAGTAAAACAAACTGAATGTGATTAACGAGAAAGAAGTCGTCTTTCAGATAACGTATCTTAATTCAAGGCTCTAAGAATTTAAATACATGAAAGTCAAAATATATTTTTATCTGGAAATTGAAACTATTCTCCTCATCAAAAGAGAATCCCCCGCATACAATCAAGGCCCATCAAGGTGATCTTTTCCGCCAATTTACACTGCAGATAAATGTTTTACTAAGCAGTCTCGCAGTTTTGGGTTTTGTATTAAAAAATGTAATTAGTTCTATTTTTAGGCGTTGTGTACCTTAGACACACTAGTTACCTTTCGCTGACGTACCTCATTACTCGCAGGAACATCGTTTAATTAGCTGTTAAATGTATTTTTATTTTTTTTATTTATATTTTTTTTAGTGTAGAATAAATGTCACTAATGTTCTCTGTACGGAGCATATATTTCTCTACTTCGCAACAGATTTACTTTATTATGAAAGTACAATTGAGTAAACGGCGCTTATATTACAAACTAATATTTGTCTATTATGAGAATTATAGCAAATATTTTTCAAATATGTTATGTATCTTGTATGTTTCACCAGTTTTTGTTTTGTCCCTACTATCCCATGTTTCTAAGAAGTTTCAATGCAACATCCTGGAAGGTCGGAAAATGTCACATTCGAAGTGTGAAAAAAGCTCACTCTGATGAAACTTTGACAGCCAATTTCCAAACACAAGTATCTTAGAGGAATGGTTTCACAATTACTTACTTCATAAAACCCAACAGTCCGTGGGACCAAGGGTCTATTTCCGGCAATCGATACTTCAAGCACAGGCTATTCATTGCTCTTCGGGCGGATTGACGCTATCCACATCCGCAAACTGCGGTTGCTGAGCACAATTTTTGGTTGTAGCTGGGACTGTGTTCGTGCTATCCCTTTTTTCTTTGATTAGCAGAATAGCGTTGAGTTTCTGGACGCTAGGGTAGCGCGGGTTTCGGAATTGGAGGGTTCCAGGTTCGAAGCCCGATGCCCCCAAATACCTAAATAGTAAATGCTGAGTACGTGCTCATAATATCTGTAGGACTGAAAATCCAGGGTTCGATAGCTGGCAGTTAAGTTAGGGAAAGTCCCAGTTAAGTTAGTCCCTTCCTCGCCTTAAGTACCAAGTCAGAAATGTGGAGGTCCTAATTACCACTCTTACCATGGCATTTAAAGAAGGTAAACCAATGGAAAAGGTGTGTGCGAAGGTAGCCAGGATTCCAAATGTCTGTCGATTTATTTTTTATTCGTTTCGTGATAATTTATTTTGTTTTTATTTATTTACTGTGTATTTTCATGTGTTATTTTTTAAACCTACTATTTGCTATTGCTTTCCGCTCAACTGCAAGATCAGTTTGATAAATTAAAATTTATTTCTTACGGTACACAAATAGCATGAAATATAAAATCATGTTGAAAAAATATGCGTTCCTGTAGAGTCGTACTTCATACTTGTATTTAAGTAAGGCCCGTATATATATACGAGCCGACGCATCAGCTTAAGATCAGCCTTTTTGGATCGAAGCGCGTGTTTGAGTGGTTGTCTTTTCTGGCGAGTTATCGCGTTGGTGATTGTTGACTGTTAGCAATTTTAGCGGCACGTGAATTGTTTATAAAATAAATTATTTTCTGCAAATTTGGCGAAATCCGAAACTTTGCTATGGTAACCCAAGCAGTGCAACAATGAAAAATCCGATCCAAAATGGCTAAACTTAAGCTGATGAGTAGGCCTATCTATGTAGCGGCTCTATATTTAAGTGAACCATCTCGTTGTCAATGAACAGGTTTATAGTTGTAGGTATTGCAACTAAATACCAGAAAATTTTTTTCTGCTAATTCCTAACGCTGCTCTTAAGGTTAACTGCGCTTCAACAAACTCGCGACTATGCAACAAATTTTTCAAATTTGAATTGACTTTTAAATTTTGAAATATCATTTTATAAATATGGCATTTTCAATAATAGTTGGTGAATGTAAATCATGATAAACTGAAACGAGTAATTGTAGGAAAACAAGAGTCCTGTCTTGGAATACACGAGACTACTTTCCTAAATTTTCGATTTTGTCTAGGATCAGAACAATGTTCTTTCAAATTAGCTAAAACTGATTTTTAAGCCAAGCATACTACTCCTTAAAACATTTAAAACTAATTCCTAAAAACAAAATGTGCTTTTCTCGTGTTTGTGTGTACACACACACACATATATATATATATATATATATATATATATATATATATATATATATATATATATATATATATATATATATATATATATATATATATATATATATATATATATATATATATATATATATATATATATATATATATATTAAAACTGGAAACAAAACTCAATCATTGAGTTTTGTGGACGTTGTATAAGTGTTGCATCAGTTTAAAAAGTAAGCACGTGGTAACAAAAAATCGAAACAATTGCTTTTCTTCTCCTACGCCTAGAACATAACACCTATAAGAAAACGAAAATAAGTTAGAAAAGCACAGCGCATATTTCAAAAATCAATTACGGCTTGTTTTAACCACTAAAATAAAAATGGAAGAAGAAATAAAAACACTAAAAAAAAGAGACCAGCTATAAATCGAAAACGAATCATAGGAAAACCAAAGGCTATGCATGTATATATATATGTAGATAAATATACAAACCGAGTAAATCTGAGCGTTACACCTGAAGCAATAGTGATCGGTTGTTATGGCAACCAGGAAGGAAAATGGTGCTCCTTTTTCATGCTGTTGTCAGTGAAATAGGGCCCAGAAATATGTTTATGTTTCTGAAAAGAAATGAAATAAAGCTCATCACGGAGCGCAAAAAATGTTCGAAAAGATTGAAAGAGTAAAACAATTCGGACAGAATAAATATATCTTCCAGCCATTCTATGTAAATGCAAGCGTTAAAAAAAGATGAAATGTTCGAAAATCCTTACGTATAAAGGTCGTTCTGAAACAATCACCGCAGATATGAATACAATATTGGTAAATAAAGGTCAGGATGATCTTGTGTAAGATGGGAAAAATTATTCGAAACTTATTTTAGATTATTGCCAATTTGAAACTTCGTAGTTCTGGCGGGAGAACAAAGTAATGCTCATTTTGTTGTGTTACTTTCGAGAATATATATTGGTATTTCCTTAGAATTCGACAGTTACTTTTTATTCTTTACTTCCGCGATGTGTTTTCTGCATTTTAAGTTATAGCTAATTTTAAGGTTTACGGCTCTCATAAAATGCCTTTGCACCATTCGCTTGTTTTATAAATTCTGAAAGTATTTGCTAGTTTGTATGTTTAAAGTTTCCTCACTCTTTGGATTAATTTAGTTTTATGCGCTAAGAACTGATAATGCATTCCAATATTTTTATTTTCTTTTATCTTACATCAAAAATGCTTGCTCGGAACTTTATTCTACAAATAAGGTTCTATTTTAGAACCCGTGTTTGTGTATTGGAACGTATTTTCGAAAACTTCTTCGGTTAGTCAATTTTGAGGCATATTTTTGCTCTGAAATTTCATTTCTCAGGTAATTAATGTTTTCACTAACTATGATGAAAATTCTACGATGATGCAAAAAATACTTGGTTGTTTACTTAATAGTGTTCAGCAATAATTCATTTCTGATTTTGATGATCAATCATTTAATCTTTAAGACATTGACAAAAAAAAAAAAAAAACTTTTTTTTTTTCAAACCGGAGAATTGCGGTTTCAAATCAAAAAAAAAAGTTTCCGGGGTCAAATTTGCAAGTATCAGGCAATGTAAGAAATTAGATCAAAAGTGAGGAACACTAATTTTAAAGAATTGCTTATTGACAAATCTGTTTAGGAGAAAAGTAGTAATGAAGGGAAAAAAATAGTATATAGGAGAAAAGGAGGCAAATGTGAACATTTTTTTTTTCAATTCTTTATTTTTCAAGTGTCATCGTTTTTTTTTTTCTTTTTGGATTTAAAAAAAAAATATTTTTATACTTTATGGTATTTTTAAGAAACATCTTCAGTTGTTCACATGTCCCCCAATAGAGGGGCACATGTGAACATACTTGAGGCATATATAAACACTCATAAAAAATGCAGGAGAAGCATAACATTTTAAAGGAAAATTCTTCAATATGAATCATATACCTAAATAACAAATACGTTGAAGGATTTGTAACCTGTTCTGCATCAGTTTCAATTGCACAGTAATTGTTCCACTAAGAAAATATTTTTTTCTCCAAATATATAACTGCTCACTGTAAATTCTAAAGCTTCGTAGCCTGTTTTGATCACTGAATAGACTGACTAGAAAAAAAAATAATATGACTACATAATACAAAGAACTTTTTATTATGTAAGGGTTGTTCTATATATATTTTCCTTTTAAGCTTCAGACATTGTTTAATAATATATTTTAAAATGATTTTGAACTCCGTTTTATAACTTGATGAAAATATTTTGCGTCTTTTTATTTCTTGTAAGTATTATATAACACTATATTATTGACTTAATTAAAAATTAAATTAATTAATTCAGTAACAAAAAATTTTAAAAATAAAAATGATAAACATAAATAAATAAATACTTAATAATATTAATAACAATTAACAAAAAATTTTAAAAATAATCATAGGAAAATAATAGTTATAACTATTTACACATTTTTTTAACGCTTACAATCTCCTGCATTAATAATATTACGGAAAGCGGCTATGAGAAATGTTCACTTGTGCCCTTAGATATTGTGTTAAAGTTCCCCATCGTCTACTTTAGAGCTAACTTGCAAAAATAAAGAATTTTTAATTTAATAAAAAATTTTAAACGTTGTCATAAATTTACTTGAACGTACATACAATGGTTCGTAATACTTATGCTTAGCATTGCAGTTAGTTTTGAAAATGTTTTCACGTGAAGAAAACAGTCAAAAAAATTTTCAATACCTGCTAAAAGAAGGAAGTTGCCACCAGAGACACATAAGTTAGCTCATTGCTCTAAATGTTTGTCCAAGAGGTATAATTGGTACTGTCCTTATTTGAGAATTTTTCCAGATTTTTTGCTTGAAGCGATCTTAGTAAAACACACCATGTTCACATGTGCCCCGTGTTCACATGAGCCCTCTTTTCCCCTGTCTATATTTTTTCATACCGAAAACAAGCAAAATTGCCTTTTTCATATTTTGAAAAAGCCAAGCATTTCTTATGAGCAAAGCACTCCTTTCTGCACGTCTTTAACTTCATCCTCTTCACATATTGCCATTGATAGATTGATTGTCGACCAAGCCATTTCACCAACTTCAAATCTTCATCGAAAGTTTTACTTTTGAGAACATCTTTAAGCTTTAAGCGAAATCTATCCAAAAACTAACGAAACGCTGAATGAGTTAGTCTGTTAATTAGAACGGAACTTTCCTTAATAGTAATGAAAAACTTTCCTAAATGTAATAACTTGAAACACGTGTCTCATAACCAAAACCGAGTTAATGGCTGACAACATTTCCCTTAAAGACAGTCTGACATTTGGATCAGAAGAAGAGAAGACAACTGCAGCAGGTGTTACTGTCATTTGACAGATTTCGCGGAAACGAATGTGATGGTGACATGTGAGTCATATCATTAATCGGACCATTTACTGCCAGATACCTGAATGCGATGTTCATAAATTTAAGCATATAAAAATGATTTCCGACCAAATTCTGCCATGGGGAGATAAAGGTCAGTAACTGCAAATTTTTAATTTTAATTTTTTTTCTTGCATTTTTGTTATGGGTCATTTCAGAAAACGTTACTTTTGAACGGAAATATTTTTCAATTTCGAAACCTTTTGTTTTCTTTTTTTCATTCTTACATGAAAGTGTTACCTACTAGAAGTAACCATAAACAATAACCTAGTTAAGTTCCAATTATTTTACTCATGAATAAAAAAAATTAAAAAATGCCTTGTTCACGGAAATAAAAGAAAGAAAAAGCTTTTAATATTGAAAAATCAAGGGAAATTTAATATCAAAGTAGTAATTTTGTTAGTTGGGGTGTAAACAATCAGCTATTTTAATGATTAGTGGGAATATAATATTAAGCTCTCTTAATTAAAATACGACTTAATTAGTAATTTCAAATGTATGTTAAACAATAGTATTTAGTGAATTTGAGGATATACTGGCAATTTATAATTTTGGTAGAAATACTTATTGTTGATTACCTAAAAGAATTATCCAACTTTCCTCCCGATATTTGTGCAAAGCCTTTGCATTTATTTATTGTTTTTCTTATTACCGATTGGCAACGAACTGTAAGAACTTTTTCAGCACTGCAAGCCATGTTTTTTGTCATTCAACCATTATGTGATGTGAAATGCAGCTATGTCTTCTGTTTATCATGTTAACTAAGCTAATAGTTTTCTGCTTTAAGATAAAATAAAATAGTTATTTAAAATTATACAGTCCACGCTTATTCCTTTGCGAGCCATCGAATTTACATGGTCCTTCGTAGCCGGATACTTGCACGTTTTCAAAATGGAACTGTACACACTCAATCGCAAACGAGGTGTACTTAGAACCAAAATCGGCAAAATTGCCTCATTTATTCAAAGCTTTGAGCCAACAGAAGACAAAAACCAAGACTTGGTTATTATTGGAACTAAATTGGAAGCTGTGTATTCTGCAAAAACCGTCGCTACAGAATTAATCGACGGATATTGCAACCTTCCTGATTCCGTGGATATCAAAGATAACCTAACTTTAGCGGAGGCTATCGCTGAAGAACTTGAAGAACTGGAGGTAAAATATAAAATTTTACTTTCTAAATTGAATAATGAAGAAGTTAAAAATGGAAACATTAAAGCTAATATGAAAATTCCTGACCTTCCTTTACCAACATTTAATGGTAAATATGAAGATTATCAGAACTTTAAAACTCAATTCACTACCGTTATAGGAGAAAATAACGCTTTAAACGATACTCAAAAATTGTGTTATTTGAGGGCTTCGTTAAAAGCCGATGCTAAGCTTATTGAAAGTCCCCAAGACACCTACGATTCGCTATTGAAAGCGCTAGATAGTCGTTATGAGAACAAACGTGCTATTGTTGATGCACATATAACTAGCTTAATTAATTTTGAAAAGGTTCATGAGAACTCCTACCAATGAAGATTGCTTGTTGACAATGTAAAAAGACATCTTCGCTCACTTCAAAATTTGGGTTTCGATAGAAATAATTTATCTGATGCGTTTCTATTAAATGTATTAAGTCAGAAATTAGATCGAGAATCCAAGAAAATATTTGAAATGTCAAACAAATCAACGGAAATTCCCACTTTTGATAAATTTCTAGAATTTTTAGAAGAACGAGCTAGAATTTTAGATGGGCTAAAAAATTGTTCTTCAACTAGTAAACAACCATTTCCCAACAAGCAAAAACCGAATTTCTATAGCAAATCCAAATCGCTTGTAACAAAAGGAAAAAATAATCCTTGCGAGTGTGCACAAATCCACAAGTTATACCGCTGTCCTAAATTCAAGGCTAAGTCTTTATCGGAACGTATTGAATTTGTGAAAGCGCATAATATATGTCCTCGATGCTTGAATCATACCACTGATTCAAATTGCAGATCTGAATTTCGCTGCTGAAATTGTTTCGCAAAATAAAAACGCGTTACATTCGTCACTTCTTTGCTGGTTTTCGAATGAGAATCGAAAAATGTTTGCGCAAAGGGAAGACGAAAGAAATTCATTCAATGAATCTGCAGTTACGAACTCGTTTATTTCAGCTGTGGAAAAAAATTCCGTCAATGAACCTTCAGTTACGAACTCGCTTATTTCAACTACGAAAACAAAAAGTAGTGGTTTAATTAACTCGTGCGTAATATTTATTGCTGATAAACATGGCAAGAAAATTCCAGTTAGATGTACTTTAGATTCAGCTTCTGAAAACTCAATTATATCTAAAAAGATTGCCGACGGTCTAGGATTAGTCAAGAAAAAAATAAATATTCAAATTACTGGTATTAATAACTCATTTTCTAAAGTTTCACATTTCGTTACTACTCAAGTCTTTAACCTCTTAGGCAGTTTCAAACAAAATGTTGATTTTTTAATTGCTTCAGAAATTATTAAATGTCATCCTTCGAAAAGAATTGACATTCGTTATTTAAATATACCTTCTAATATTACACTTGCTGATCCTAACTGGTGTAATTGCTCTGAAATTGATTGCTTGATAGGCTGTGAATTTTTCTTTGATATTTTAATGCCTAATAAAGTTAAAATTCAGGGAAGTAATCTACTTTTGCAAGAAACAGTTTTTGGTCACATTGTTAGTGGTTCCATTCCAAATTCAAATGAAAATCCCAATCAAGGCAATCACTGTTTTCTAACTAAAGGTATGGTCTCTTTAGACAACACTTTAAAATCATTTTGGAATATAGAACATGTTCCAGATAGTGAAAAGCCTATAAGTGATGAACTCAAGTATTGTGAAGATTACTTCACGAAAACTCATTATAGAAAACCCGATGGTCGTTATGTGGTTTCGTTACCCTTCAAATCGGATATAAACGCAATAAATTTAGGCAACTCAAAACAAATCGCTTCCAAGAGACTCGATAAATTATGGCGAACTCTCGAATGTGATCCTAAATTAAAAGCCATGTATACTGAATTTCTAGACGAATATCAAACTTTGGGTCGCATGGAAAAAATTGTCGATTCTCAGGATATCTACGATTCTGAATATTTTCTTACTCATCATGGGGTACTGCGTCCTGAAAGTGTTTCAACCAAACTTCGCGTAGTCTTCAATGCAAGTCAGAAAAGCAATTTAAATATCTCTTTGAACGATGTTCTTTATAAAGGAGGTGTTATTCAAGATGATCTCTTAGCTATAATGCTACGCTTTCGTAAGCACCGGTTTGCATTTACCGCTGATATTAGCAAAATGTTTCGTCAAATTGAAATCAACCCTGATCAAACTCACTTTCAAAAAATACTCTGGAAGCAAGATATTAGTGAACCTGTATCAGTTTTTAGTTTAAAAACTGTTACGTATGGAACTGCTCCTGCAAGCTTCTTAGCAACACGAGTGCTAAAGCAATTAGCATTAGACGAGCAAAAGGAACTTCCTCTTGCGTCTGACGTCCTTTTGCACGACTTTTACATGGACGACTGCTTGTCTGGCGCTTCTAACGAACAAGAGCTTAGGACACTTCAAAATGATTTAGTTGAGCTACTTCAACGGGGAGGCATGACGCTTCATAAGTGGTGCAGCTCCAACGTACCTTATGGCTTTGAAGTTTTCTCATTCGACAAGGAGTCTGAAGCCACAGTGAAAACTCTAGGAGTGTTATGGAACAATTCTAGTGATGCCTTTTGTTTCAAGGTTGCTATAGCAACAAATACAAAGCCTACAAAGCGTGATGTTCTTTCACAAATAGCTCGTCTTTTCGACCCACTTGGATTATTGGGACCCCTCATCAGCAAAGCCAAGTTTTTTATGCAAAAGCTTTGGCTCCTTCAGCTAGACTGGCAGGATCCTTTGCCAGCTCCTGCTCTGCAAGAATGGCTCTCATTTATTGAACAGCTCCCTACTATTGAATTTTTGAAAATACCAAGATTCGTACTAACTCCAAATTATAAAATAATTGCCCTCAATGGTTTTTGTGACGCATCTGAAAAAGGATTTGGTGCAGTGATATACACACAAGTTTACTCAGAAACCGGTGAAAGTTCCAGCCGACTTCTTTGTAGCAAATCGAGAGTTGCTCCTATCAAAACTCTAACCATTCCTAGGTTAGAATTATCCGCTTGTCTGCTCTTAGTGAAACTTATGCGCAAAGTAATCCAGTCTCTCAAGATCCAAATAGCTGAAATAAATCTCTGGTCGGATTCAACGATCGCTCTAAACTGGATAAAGACATCACCGCACTTGCTCAAAACTTTTGTTGCAAATAGAGTAAGTAAAATTCAAGAGCTATCTGCAAACTGCAAGTGGAAATTCATTCGATCTGAACTTAATCCCGCTGATGTTTTGTCACGTGGTTTAGACGCTTCATCTTTACTTGACTGTCAACTGTGGTTTAATGGTCCTGATGTTTCATCAATGCTCAAAAATGATGACATCAGTTTCAATGAAAATTTCGAAAAACCATTTAAACAAGAGTTTAAGGTTAACACTTCTCCTAGTTTAATTTCAAGTAATGAATGTGATTTCTTTGATTATATTGTAAATTTGTCCAATAATTTTGTAAGAATAATTCGTATTGTAGCATTTATTTTTAGGTTTGTAAATAATTGTAGAAATGTAAGTAAGTTAAGTGGAGCTCTGTCTACAGAAGAATTTAAATATGCTAAATATGCTTTAATCAAACATTTTCAAGGTAAGTATTTTCCTGCAGAAATTAAAGCTTTAAAGAAATCACTTCCAGTACAGACAAATTGTCCGTTAAGGTTTCTTAACCCTTTTCTAGACCAAAATGGTTTATTGAGAGTTGGAGGACGATTGTCCAATTCTGATCTTGCCTATGATCAGAAACACCCTCTCATTTTGCCTAAAAACGAAAATTTTACTAAGATCATATTTTTGCACTTTCATTTATGTAATTTACATGTTGGTCCGCAGGGTCTACTAAATGCCGTTAGACAACATTATTGGCCATTAAATGGACGTAACACTGCGCGAAAAATTGTACATGAATGTGTAAGATGTTTTAAAGTAAAACCCTCGAGTGTAAGTCAAATCATGGGAGATCTTCCAGGTGAAAGAATAAAGCCTAGTCCCCCATTTACGAATGTGGGTCTTGATTTTTGTGGCCCCTTTCAAATAAAGTTTAAAGGGCAAAGAAAGGGAACTTATCAAAAAATCTGTTGCAATATTCATCTGTTTGGTAACTAAAGCGGTTCACTTTGAAATTGTAACCGACTTGACAGCTGATGCTCTTATGGCTACTTTGAAGCGATTTTTCGCTCGCCGTGGAAAAAGCTCAGTCATTTTCAGTGACAATGCCACAAATTTCAAGGGTACATCTTCGGAAATTAAACATTTAATTAAACTTGCAAAAAATAATCGATGCTTTACTAATTTTGTGACAAGTGAAGAAATTAAATGGGAATTCATTCCTCCACGTTCCCCCTCATTTGGAGGATTGTGGGAAAGAGGAGTTCAGAGTTTTAAGTACCACTTGAAACAAACCATAGGTACATCTAGATTAACCTTTGAAGAATTTTTAACCGTTACTATACAAATTGAAGCCATCTTAAATTCTCGCCCCCTATCACCTCTTTCTTCCGATCCTGAAAATTTTGAAATATTAACACCAGCCCATTTTTTAATCGGTAGGCCATTGACTGCCCTTCCTGAACCACAGCTTACTGATGTGAATGAAAATTTACTTAAAAAATGGGAAAAATTACAAAAAATGACGCAAAGTATCTGGAAAAATTGGTCAAATAATTTTCTAAGCCATATGCAACAACGATCTAAATGGTTATTCAATAAAAACAACATAACTGTCGGAATGATGGTACTTTTGAAAGATCCTGATTTGCCTCCATTGAAATGGTTTACAGGCCGGGTGACTGAAGCTATACCTGGGAAAGATGGTAAGGTAAGAGTGGTCATAGTGCGTACATGCAATGGTTTATTTAAAAGATCAATTTCCAATATTTGTATACTTCCAATTCAAGATAATGCTCTAATAACTTCTTCAAATTAAAATTTATATCTTTTGAAATTGAATATTTCAAGGCTGCCCGGGATGTTGATTACCTAAAAGAATTATCCAACTTTCCTCCCGATATTTGTGCAAAGCCTTTGCATTTATTTATTGTTTTTCTTATTACCGATTGGCAACGAACTGTAAGAACTTTTTCAGCACTGCAAGCCATGTTTTTTGTCATTCAACCATTATGTGATGTGAAATGCAGCTATGTCTTCTGTTTATCATGTTAACTGAGCTAATAGTTTTCTGCTTTAAGATAAAATAAAATAGTTATTTAAAATTATACAGTCCACGCTTATTCCTTTGCGAGCCATCGAATTTACACTTATTATTGATGTATCTTCCCTCCATCAGGTATTTTCACCTCAGAAATAATGACAAACTTAATGATTAACTTGAGTATTCAACACCACACTCAATCGGTAGAGAGATATAGAAAACTTGTGACAGAGGCTGCAGGCAACTATTGCGAGCTTGAAAACCCAGAAGATTTTCATAGCAAATAACAATCAGATCAAGAATATTTGATACGAAGTCAGAATTTGAAGAACTTCAGCATAATGAATCACATACAAATTGGTTAGTTGATTGGGTAACGTGGTGAGTTGCACTCGACTTGCTGCCACAGCCAGCTGATTTGGCTCGTCATTTAGGGAGTCAGGGGTGATCCATTACCTCCCCCACTTCCCACCACGGCATTGAGAAATAAATGTATTTACATTTGAATGGGCGTAAACCTTTTGAACCCCCCCCCCCCTCCCCCGGAAAAAATTGAAATGAAGGTCCTGCTCTTGGCGAGTCCTGAGTCATGTCAGCATAAGATATATGTATGTAAAACATTAAAATGGATGTTTAAGAGCATATTTATATAGCTTTATGTCAGCTTAAGAATTTTTTAGATAACATAACTTTTACTTTAAAAATGGTATTTTAGGGCTTTCTGCGCGAATTCAAATGATCGACAATGTGCCTCCACGTTTTTTCTATACATTTCGGTAACTACAAAGTGTATTTTTTATGCTATTAGAGATGAGGTAAATTATTTTTTGAAAAAAATATATGTCTTTAAAATATGCCATTTTTTTTTCCATTTCCTGTCAACTTGAGGGCTTTTGCGCGATTTCAAAGTTTTTTTTATATTATTTTTAATTATTTTTCCCGTTATCAAATTGCTAATGCGCAAGTTTTCCGCTGTATTAGAAATGAAGTAGTGTTTTTCGACCCATCTTAGTACATATGCACTAACGAAAGTGATAAAAAAAAGTCAATAATCATTCTAGGCTAAGTAAGTAAAATTATTTTATTTTCTTTCCAATCGGGCTGTTGGCTATTTAGTTTTCTGCAGACCTAGTGAGATCCTCTGATACGGCATTCTGTCGTTTATGTGCCACCATTTAGGAGCGGATTTCAATAGCACAGAGAATTTCGACACCCAGGTTCCTTTGAGATGGATAAACCGGGGCTTTCTTCGATACGAAACTGAACTGGGGATTAAATTTGGCAGAGGGTATTGAAAGGTAAAATGGAAATTCAAACCGAAGTTTGAGTAAAAAATCAATTGTGGAAATGTGTGTGTGTGTGTGTGTGTGTGTGTGTGTGTGTGTGTGTGTGTGTGTGTGTGTGTGTGTGTGTGTGTGTGTGTGTGTAATCGAAATTAAACACTGATATTTATTTCAAATATTCTTGGCGGAGATGGAAGAAGCCAGACCTAACAAATATGCGTCCTCGTTCTTCATCTATGTAGCTTAATTTACTGTTCATTGTTCATTAAATTTTAATGTAATGCATTGATGTTTCTCAATCAAAGAAAACTTTCAAGAAATGTAACATAATGTTTTTGCACTCAATTCCCTTAACTTATTGATTTTTAAAAATATTTTTTTTTTTTTTTTTGCAATTACTTTTCTAGAAAAGCAGATAAAAATACATTTATCCCATATATTAACATCTATTTTGATGATGATTTTTTACTGCCTAGAATTTTGCATTTAAAATGCATAGTATTGTTATTCTTAAGTACTTTTGGAGAACTTTTTTAAGAAATACACTGGGAAAGAAAATATCTATATCTGTTTGGTACATTCTAAGTTATAGCAAAATTCCTTTAAAAAAATAAAAAATCAAAAAATAAAAAAAAAAAAAAAATAAAAAAAAAAAAAAAAAGCAAAATTCTTCACATAAATATTAACTTTATGGGCATTGTTTTTTGAGTACAAATTTATCAACCTTATGCCTATTCCTGGGAAAACAATATATAACACAGAAAAATAAAGAAACCCCTAAAGATCTCAAAATAAATGGGTAAGATAAATTTTTGAAATTCCATTTTCCTACTAGACTTTTAGGAATAGAAGTCCTGAGAGACTTGTCCAATATGATGCCAGCTATTTATTTCCAGAAACGCTTACTGTCAAATCTCTTTAGTCTGTTGCCTTCAGAACCGAGTTTTCGAAGCTTTCCGGCTTTCCAATATATATTTTAGAAACGAAATATGAAAATCTATAAAAGTAGTTTTAGCATATTGATAATATGATAGAAAAACGCTAATTCCTAAGACCAGTTATTTCATATGGAGGCAACAACATTTCGTTATCCTAGTAAAATTTGAACTCGAAAACACACATTAGTTTTAATAGCGTTGTTTCCATCAGTCAAAAGTACTACTTTTAGTCACTGAAGATGATCGAATAAGCAAAAAAAAAAAAAAAAAAACCTGGAGCGAAGAAAAGCTTTCATTTTCAAAACGTTTAGTTTTTAATTACTTTTTTTAAATGTAAAGTTTTTAAAATAAGGCTTGGTCTTTATGACTTCAAAAGTGATGAACTTTGGCGTGCACTCTTCAAAAGTGATGAAATTTGGTGTGCACTCCACTGGCGCGCTGATTGTTTACGCTCGTCCGCGTTTCCAGGTTATGATAATTCAGGAACGAATTGAATATTGCGCTCTACGCTTGCTATCAACCATATCGTTTTCACTACATATGAGTAAAGAAGTAAATTAAAAATTGCGCTAATGGCATCAGTGAATGGCATTTTATCACTTGAGATGTCATGTTATGAAGCGTAAAAAATGAAATTGAATCTGCACACTAATTGAAATAATTGTTAAAAAATAATAATAATTATTTTTCTTCAGTATTTTCTTTTACGCTATTCCTTGATGAATTTATTCAGAATGTTTTTCCAGCAGAAAAGTTCTGAGTTAAGCAATTGCACGATTCAAAAAGATTCTTACTTTAGTTGGCAAACATAACCTGTCAGCGCGGTAATGCTGTGATTAGGATCTGCACAATGATTCACAATGCTGCCAGGTTAGGTTTGCCTGAATTATATGCTGTTATATAAATAAAAGTCCTATGTGACTTGTCCAATATGATGTCAGCTATTCATTTCCAGAAACGCTTACTGTCAAATCCCATTGTCTGTTGCCTTCTGAAGAGCGTTTCGATGTTTTCCGGCTTCCCAATATATATTTTTTAAACGAAATAGGAAAACGGTTAAAAGTGGTTTTAGGATATTTATAATATGATATAAAAACGCTAATTCTTAAGTTCAGTTATTTCTGACGGATACAACATTCTTTATTTATCCTAGTAAAATTGATACTTGAAAACTGGTTCTTAATAAGGAGTTTTAATTAATTTAATTTTTATTATTTCAAGAAAAAATTAATTTTTAACAAAAAATGATTGGAGTCAACTTCAAAAAGTTTTTTTTTTCAGTATAATTTATTATAGTATATGACCCCCAGAAAGACAAGAAGCATTATTTTCAATCAGAAAAAGGTAATTTCGTCCAAGTGTTGTTGCTATATGCCCAAAATCGGCTAAATTGCTTATTATTGCCTATTAAAGGGGTGAAAAATTACTTGCATATATTATTATTATATATCGTTGGAAAGCGTAGTGCTTTCTGCGTTCTACGCAATTTGTTTCACTGCTCTAACTTACATACGGCGGGAGTTATTTGCGTTTTTAGTTAGAACTTTTTTAGGCTTAGCTAAAATTTAGGCACTATTTTCTTCATCAAAACTATCAGTAAAAAACAAAGGAATTGTCCCACAGTTTTTGTTTAGGCACCACTGGAAAGAGCAGTTTTTTTTACTCCAGATCTAACTCGACCTATGGTCAAAAGACTAGGATTTTATCTCCAAAGGAAAAAAAAGTTACAAACCGTTAAATATCAAGTTAGAATAATCTCATCTCCATTAAAATTATTGATGTTTTATTTGTCGTTGCCATAGTTAGGGGAGACCGGGGCAAGATGACTATGCTAACAATTTTCGTGGTTTATTAATTTATTTTTAAGGATAATAAAATTAATTTTAAATGAGCTGTTAGAGTAGTCCTTTGTAGTATTAAATATATTACCATTTAATTTTTAAAATAAAAATAACGAAGGATATTTATATTTTTTCAAAAAATTAACAAATCGTCATCTTGCCCCAGTACTGGGGCAAGATGACTTTGACCTAGGGGCAAGATGACAACGTTGAAAAAGGTTGAACATATTTTAGGTTTCGAATATGTTACCTAGATTTACAAATGATAACTGTGTTTTTACATCTTATTAAGTATCAAATTAAGCGTAATGCATTGTAGCGTAATGTTCAAGTGATAAGTTGTGCAGCTAACAATAGACACAAATAAAAATACCATTTTCATGATTGAAACATTCCTCATGACACCACTCTTGGCTTTTACATCTCTGGATCCAATCTTCGGTTGGAGGATCACAAATTTCTACTTTCCAAGCAAGGCATCTTAGAACACTATTCTTTGCATTTGATGCAACTGCATTGCTTGGCATGAATACGGGTCCACAGTAATAGAGTTGGGCCTACAGGAACTTAGTCTGAGTTGTTTTTTTACTCCCTTTTCAGCTTCACGAGCTTATTTTTCCTGTTTTTTTTTAATGATTCTTTTTTTTCTTCCGCTTTTCTCCTTGTTCTGACATTTCTTTGATGGGTTGTGCTTGTAAGAATGTTTGAGCTTCAGTTTTTGTTTTCTCGCATTGTGTTGCTTTAGGCAATGCATTGAAATCAAAAACACTAACATGCTTCCTTGGTGTATCGGAATCAGCATTTGCCATAACTTCTGCTTCGTCTGGCGGGTTTATATGTTGGTTTTTACTCCCAATATCTGAGGATTAGCACTATTATTCTCAGTTTCAGAGCCAACAACGTCATAGTCCGCTAAAAACAAGAAAATTATGAGACTCGATACCTCATTCTTTAAACCCTTTATCGGCATTTCCAGCTGTAGCTACTTTGAAGTAAGCTCAGTTGGTGAGCTTTTGAGCGGTGCTCAAAAGCTCACCAATATTCTTTTTCTGTGATAGTTTGTCCTTGGTAAATGACCATAAAGTTGTCACATGCTTGGCTATAGTAGGTTTTTAATGGGCAGAAAAATGACGCATCAGGAGCTAGAGACGATGCGATGTGTAGGGTGGCAACCCAGCCATGATAATGTTTTTCACTGCAATATAAGATAGCCTGCAAAGCTATGTGAGATTTATGATTGTCAATAATCAACAGAGCAGGAGATTCTTTGCTTGGTTTAATTCATTAAACTAGTCATTTGGTCAACTAGTTCATAAATAGCCCCTGGTCACCCGCTTTCGAACGATACCCCTCTTATTCAATGCGTCCTTTAGCCCCAGAGGAGAAGTGCAAAGTTGCGTAGGCAAACACACAGCATTTACAGGAATTTAATAAAGTGGACAACATAGTTAGATTATTGAATTCCGAAACACGGGCAATAGGGAAGCTCGTCATCTTGCCCCGCGTTGCTGCCCGTCATCTTGCCCCAGATTGCCTGTTTGAACGGATTATTCTTCATTGCCATAAAAAAGGCGATAAATTAACATTAATTCATGGTAATAGGTAGTATTTAAACTAAGTTACTCATAAATACTCAAGAGACACGATATATCCTATATGTATATGCAGCAGAGCTTATTTACATATGCATAAAAGTTATACCGAGGCAACGGTTAACAATTAAAGCTTCAGAACTAACACAAATATGGCGATTTCAGCGTCTCTATACTATTGCTGAACGAACAGCGTATAGGAGAGCCAGTAGCATGCAGTTGATGCAGTTATCTAGCTTAAAACGGAAAAATTAAGACGTTCGTCATCTTGCCCGGCTCGTCATCTTGCCCCGGTCTCCCCTACGTCTTTTCGATTCGCTTGTTTCTTTTTTTCTTATTCACAAATTTTAAGGGTTTCGATTTTAACGGAAAATTTTAGGCTGCTCACTCAATTCAAGCGCCGAGCTAAAGAGCAAAATAGATTACTAGAGACCACGAATATGAAAGTGACTTTTCATACGTACAAAACTGCAGTTTTGCAATTCTCAGAAGCCCCTTACCCCTTACGGCTCTGCAGGTTGGTACAAGTTATTTTGAAACCCGAGAAAAGGGTGCTTTTTGATATAAAGGGAGCTCATAATGCGTTTTCAATCTGTTTTTTTTTTTTTTTAATTGACGATTTAATGTTTTGCCAATCAAATAAGATTGAAAAGCAATCTTCGAGGGTTGGTAAGCGTTAGCGAGCAGAACTAGGGAGCAGAGTCCCCTAGTTCACTAAAACTAATGAGCCCAAAACATTGAAAAAAGGAAAGTTAAGCATCCAAAATAAGCTCATAGGGTGAAAATTGCACTCTTGACAGTTGAATTGATTTGTTTTCATTCCGTTCATCAAATTAGTTATAAAGTTATATTTATGTTAAAAAGGTTTGATTTCAAGTTGTCTGACATATCCCACAGTTAGAATGAAGGGGGAACTTAAAAATTGCGTATTTTAGAAATGCATTAATCACGCCTAACGCGTGAATCTGACCCTTATTATTCTAGCGCGAATAGTTGCCTCTGGATAGGTACAAATAGTCGCCTCTGGATAGGTACGAATAGTCGCAGTTGATGACCTTATTGTGTGACAAAGCTCTTACTGCCCTTTTTATGTAGGAAGTATTACCCACATAATACAGGCTATAAGGGAATTGAAGCAAGGTACTAAGGGTAATAAGAACACTGTGAAAGGGGATGAAGTGTGAGACAAGCACAGCTTTGACAGAAGCAGTTTTGGGATGCGCTCCTTTCATTCTATATGTGCGATATATTTTATCGTCATAATGTTTCTTGGAGGGAATCGCCACTTTCGAACTTTTATTTCTCTTTAAACTGGTCGCAATTGGTCTCTTATCTTTACTAATAATAAAGCTGAAAGTCAGTCAGGATCTTTGTGACGCGCATAGCGCCTAGACCGTTTGGTCGATTTTCATGAAATTTGGCACAAAGTTAATTTGTAGCACGGAGGTGTGCACCTCGAAGCGATTTTCGGAAAGTTCGATGTGGTTCTTTTTCTATTCCAATTTTAAGAACAAAATTCTCATAAGATGGACGAGTAAATTACGAAATTATCATTACGTGAAACCGTAACCAAGCCAATTGGCCAGAAAATTCACCATACATTATGTGTAAATGTACAGGCGAACCAAAAGACCTTTTAATTTTCTATTACGGGCAAAGCCGTGCGGGTACCACTAGTTCCACATAAAACGACTTTCAAAAATGACCCTTCTATGCTTAAAAGTACTCTTCTACTTCAATATTTTTGACACATTACTAAGTTTTCTTTCTAAAATTTCTAATCAAGAAGCTTTTTACAATCCCTTTTAACCGGTTTTCAAAACTTGTGCTGCTTTTCTGAGAAATTATACGACTTTTCTACTGATCTTTAAAATATTATATTCTTTATCCCAATCTGTTCCACGTTCTGTTTCCTTATTTACTTTTACAATCTCCGAATCAATGTGTGTATTTTTTTACCGTAATTTTTTCTGTAACTGTATTTTGCATTCTTGAGTAACATGAGGAAGTTGAAGCGTTCTTCAGAGATATGCTAACTTTACATAGCGCTGCTTCAGTTCCTGTGCTATATGAATACTTAATTAGAATGGGCATATCGAAAGCTGCTGAAACAACTCTATATTTAGTCAATTCTTGACATTCCTGTGTCATTGACAGTGCTCACGTAATGCTTCAAATATTCCAGTCGTAAATATTTAGGTAACCCCTTTCTCCCCAAAGAAAAAATAAAAAACAAACTATCGTTGCAAATACTAAATCGTGCTCTGGTTGAATACCATGAAACTGCTTTACACTATATAGACAATACGGAAACTACAGTTACTTTGAGATTCGCCGATTAACTGTATACCATTTCAAACTTTTTAATACATTTGTCATTTTATGAAAAAAAAATAAATAAAAAAAAAAAAAAAAAATAGAAGGCATTACTCCTGTTAAGTGCTAATTTATAAAACAAGTTTTATGCTCTTTATTTTGCACAAAAAAAGTATTGCTAACATTGTACGCAGTCTGATTGCATTATCCAACAGTTCTGAAGTTACTGTTTGGAAGCTATTTTTGAAGTTCTTGAAAGTGTTCTTCCTACAATGTAATGTTCTATGTACTTTCTATGTTGTGAATTCCAAAATTTTAACCATTTATAAATTACATTCCGCTGCAATTAAATTACACTACTTTTATTATTAATATTATTTTTATTATTTATTTATTTATTATTATTATTTATTCTTTTTTATTATTATTGAGTCCCATTTATGACATGGCTTAAAGTTACTCTAAATGGCAGGATAGCTTTGAACAAGACTGATAATCCACTTTAAATATGCATAGCAGATATTCTTACTATCGGATAAATACTTTAGCTTAGGATTTATCCAGAACTAAGAACTTTTGGATAAATACTGTAGAAGTGTTTTCTTTCTTTGTTTTGTGCCAAATAATGCAGTAAAAGTGTCAAAATGTGCATGGGCAGTTCAAAATAGAGAAATTATTTCTCAAGAATACCCTGAATGAGTGCATTGCATACACAAAGAAGCATCCGTGACAAGACATAATAAAACTTTAACTTCAGCATAAAATCTAAAAATTAGCTCTCATTTTTAGAATACTTTAACCCCATCACAAAGGAGCCACAGATATCTGATTTACCAACATCAAAAGAGGAGGTCTGTGAGAGGTTTTACAAAAATAGCTTTGTTGGACTACAGTAGCCTATAAATGCAGCATTTACCTAACTTGCATTCTCCCATAACAATAGCTGCTGAATTATGAACACAAGTATCTAAAGCATGAAGCTAAAAATTTTCCCTCAACACTTCTTTTTACATTGATCAGCATAATGTAACAGCAAACATCAGCAAGAATAAAGGGTCGTCTTCGAAGCGCCACACAGCGGGGAGCGTAGTTAGTAGGGAACAGTTTCAAGTGCGATGCGTGCTCTATCTTTCTCTGATCTCGAGTTATGGCGGTGTAGCGCACGTGATCAAGTGGCCACATTTATCACAACCAGTATGCCGTATAAAAGTCCTGTTATTGTTTTGTTTATGGGATTTAGGTATTCTGCATATAATAGGAAGCAGAAGATATTTAAAAGAGCCTGAAGTCGTTTAAGTTTAGTATTCAGTTTCTTTGCAAATTAATAGAAATTAGTTTAAAATTTCATTTTCCTTAATGAAAATTTCCTGAAGAGATGTCTTTCATTAAGCTTAATTATTTTCATGAATATTTTTATCATTACTTATCTTTACCTTTTTGAAATTTCGGTTTTTAACAGCTAGTGTTTAAGAAAAGGTTTCAGTTTTTATTATTAATAAATCAATCATTTGAAATCTTTTAAGTTAAATAGATTTAGATATTTTTCTCAATCCATATTTATGGGTGCCACTTTTAAAGAAACACATTTGCCTTATATTTCAGGAATTTTAAAACTTTTCTTTTTATTTTCATATTTTTAAATGTAAGGAACCTTCGCCCGTCTTAATATTAAGTTTCATCTCCCCCCCCCCCCAAAAAAAAAATATTAAAAAATTATTATTTTATTATTTGTTGATACGTAGCTGTTTGGGGTTCGACTTAAACGTCACTCTTTTTGGAAAATAGTTAGTTTACCATAGCGAAAAATTCATTATAATCACCAAAATTAAAAATGTACCACCTATAACGGAAAAGTACCTCGTTCTATTGCACTGCAAATTCACAGTACACATTGCAAACACTTTAAATTCACAGTACACATTTAAAATGTGGTAAATTTTTAGTACAAATAAGGAAACACTGTAAATTCCCAGTACTCATAGGAAACATCGTAAATTTTACGTACACTTTAGTTTGAAAAAGGTGCCTTATATGCACTAAAATGATTTCCAAATGTGCTTCGTTGAAAGGAAAATTATGTACCCCAAAGCCAGAGGAACGTAAGTCAGAATATGATAATTTTGCAGTAGAGAAGAAAAACTTTTTTCTGGCCCATGCAAAGGATGGGACGCACGCTCTTTAAACCCTGGTAAAAAATTCAGAAATATTATTTTTACTTCCTTTTACAAAAAAGGAAGTATTGTATTCGCAAAAAAATTTTACTCAAAAATCGACCTTAATTTCCATTTTACTCACCCCCCCCCCCCCCCCACAAATTAATGTTGAGTTTTTTTTTTTTTTTTCGACTCGACCACGCGTGGATAAGTGCCTAAGAACGAATAGACACGCGAAATATCCATTTTGACGATTCCCGAGTTAATTACTACGAATTTTCTAATGACGTCGCTATATACGTATCTATTTGCGTATGTGCGTATGTATGTCGCATAACTGAAGAACGGCACGTCATAAAAAGTTGAAATTTGGTACGTAGACTCCTAGTGGGGTCTAGTTGTGCACCTCCCCTTTTGGTTGCATTCGGGTATTTCTAAAGGAGTCTTTTGCCCCTTTTTTGGGGGAAATCGTTGTTAATTTCGATGTAAACTAAAGTGGTGTTATAATTTGTCGTACACTTAACGAGTTATCGCCAGTCTTTTGGTTGCCAAATTTGTCGCAAATTCGGTGACAAATTTGGCGATTTTTCTGTCCTTTTTTTAAAATCTGGTTTCAATTTGGCCACTGTTGGTGATGTTTAGAGACTAAACTATTGAATCACATTAAAATTGCCAGTAAGGAGGAAATGACATTAAATTGGAGTAAAAGGCAGTCATGTGAAGCACACATCAGCTCGTTTAAGAATTACGTTCACATGGATCGATGCGGAATAGGCTTCTACATACAATGCACTAATAAACAGAAAAATCGCAGTGTTTGGACTTACTTCAGTCTGGCTCTGATGTACAGAATTTACTCATGCGTGCTTTGCGCATCTGTTCCAAATATGTCCCCCTCAGAATATTTATCAACTTTAAACTTGGGAGCATATTTGAGAACAGATTGAAACACATTTGAGAAGAAATAAGGAGCATATTTGGGCGCATTTTTGATATCACCGGTTTTTTTTTCCCGAAAAATATAACATAAACAGCTTTCTTTAATTACCAATCAACAGAATCTCGCAATATGATACCCATAGACATTTCAACGAATCGCTGTCGATCGTCATCGCAAACGACGGCAAAAAAAGGAACGGACATTCCTGGTCGCAGACCGTACAATGCCCGGCGGCGGTTGACAGCATCCCCACGAAGTTTCTGTTAAATTAACAGCAGAAACTACTGGCATAATAAATGGAGTGTTCCATAAGTGCTGTAAAAAGTATTCAGCAGTAATTTACAGCCCCTAAGCCAGGGCTAAGGCAGAACTACATGCTATATACTAGACAGCCCAGTTATCACATCCAGAGACTACAGTTTCGTTTTTATTAGGGCGATTCTCGAAAAACTGTCCCTTGCGTAACGCTAAGTTTTTTATTTTTTCCAGCTAACCAAAGCCTTCAAAAAATAATACTGTTGGGGAATAATACATGCTTTAATATACTATCAAAGCATAACAGTTAATCTCATATTTAATTAGTAGTTACTTGAATAAAATAAAAAACTTAGCGTTACGTACGGGACATTTTTTCGAGAATCGTGCATTAGAGCTCCTCATTCTGGAATAGTGAATAGCCAAGCTTTGTCTTCATTTAACGAGTCAAACCGCACCATGCAGCGGACACTCGCTGGTGGAATAAATTCACTTTATCTACCAATTTGTTCGAACTCTCAGCTTTGATGAGATGACATCTGCCTCCAGCTCGGTTATTCACGATTCCAGACTGAGAAATTCTAATACGAACGAAACTGCAGTCTCTGGATGTGATAACCAGGCTGTCTCGTACATTTCATGCTGTAAAAAGTGCTCCAAAACGTATGCTACGAAAGAAGTGGCAAGTGCCATTGGTCATAAAATGTTCTCAAATGCGTTCCCAAAAGTGTTAAAAAAGTAAGGGTTTCTAGAAGTATTTTTAACGCACTTTCCAGAGCCGTGTCCAAGGGGAGGGTTTTAGGGGTTAAACCCCTCCCATTGAAAACAACAATAATGAATTATTAAATGATTTTTCAAAATGTATTTAAGTTTTAGTTAGTTTTAGAGTTAATGCAATGGTACAGTGTTCACCCTCTGCAATATTTCCCCATCTTTAAAAATTAACACATTCTTTGTAGGATTCCCAAGCACCTTGATTGCTAAATGTTTGAAAAACGAAATGGCTGAAGAATCCGGCAATGCTGAGCATGCAGGGGATACTTATTTGAAAGGAGTATTAGACAATGATATAGCCAAAAGAAAAAAAAAACAGAGGGACAGGGGAAATGGTTACTTTGCTTATTACCATTAAGTTTTTTCATGGCCAAAATATTAAAGCTTATTGATAGCTGGGGAGCTAACCGATGGAAAACTGCAAAAATATGATAAGAAGATACCACTTGGTAGGAATGTTGTTTATGACTATAATGTAAAATTAAGACCCAGAGGAATTTTTAAAAACCGTTTAAATCCAAGATGGCGGCGTTTTTCAAAATGGCTACCCATATTAGAGTTTTTTAAATATATGTCGTACAAAAGATGTTTTTGTATCGAATTATTGGTTTTTCAGGTCACAGATTTCATTTTTTATGTTGAAAATAAGCTAAATCTTCATTTTGGTTCTTTTTTTTTTGAAGTATAATTTTATTACCTACAAAAAAAATACGTGCTTATATAAAAAAAAGGAAAAATATTAAATGCAAATATGTACCAAAATATTAGTGCTATTTCGTTTGTCCAACACTGCTTCATTCTTCGCATTAATTTTTGCATAGTGGTGTGCAGGACAGACCAGCACCTCTGCAGCTACACTTGTTTTTGCAGATTTTGCAGGTGCACTTATGAACTCAGTGCACGAGTCAGAAATTTCCAGTAACTCTGACCATTTCATCTGCAATCCAACCCTATTCACTTGGAGATGGTGCACGTATAATATGTTTGTGAGGTCCCGAAATGTGTTCAGCCTGCAAAGCACTACGCAATACTTTGTTGGTGGCAAACTTTCAAGTGGCCGATTTTTTGTCACAAACAACTCGTTCCTTGCTTCATTTACAATTACGCTATTACTAATGGAACAGTACAGTAGTACTACTACGTACCTTTCAGGTTGCGAAATAAATAAAAACGCTACAGTTGCTTCTTTGAATATCATCCATGCCTTCCAAGTTGATTTTTTGAACTTCCCAGTAAAGCTAGGAATGCTGTCACAAAACCTATGAAGGCATGAAATCCTGGTAAAGCTTTTCTTTTCCAATAGCTTCATATATGGCATGAACTGTAATGCAGTTGCTGTTGTTTCCTGTTACAAAAGCAATCCAAAGTTTATCCAGACTTAATGTCGACAAGGAAAAAAAAGTAAGATATTGCAAAAACTAACACATCTGCATCAACAATGCACACGACAATATTCCTGAAACGGTTTTCTACCATGTCATGAAGATACAGTATCATTCTTGAGCTTGTTTCTTCTGCGCCAGGGCAAGTAACATCAATGGGGGAAGTTTTTGCAGTACTATTTCTTTTGATGTCTTCATCGAAAGTCGTTCGAACCTGCACATTTAGTATGGTACTTACAGCTAACGCACCTTACAGCAGTGGTGACGGTCGAGGCTTATAAGTGGAGAAGGAGGAGGGGGGCAAAAAGAAAAAAAAAAAAAAAACACTAAAAGCCATGGGATTTTCAGCGGCAGCAAAAGATGAAAAAAAGTACATAAAAAAGGAATTGACATCACTGCACAATAATCCTGCTATCGATTACAATAAGGTTCTGGTCATTTTCCAAAAATGGATTTCCAAGTTCTTTCAAAGTGCTACAAAGAGCTCGAACTATATTAAAATATTTAACTTGAAATGAGTGGTCAAGGTGGAGTCGATTATTTTCTTCATGTTTTAGCTTAATGTCACACTTAAACTCTTCTATTATTAATCGGCTTGTTTGTGGTCTAGGAACCATCCAACGCCTAACTGCTGATGGATCCTGTGTCAATCCTATTGCACCACCATCTCCTTTTACTATTGCATTATTTTATTGGTGTGCTTGGTCAATACTGATTGCTGAGAATAATCTATTAGATTTTCTAATCTTAAACTGTCCCGAAATAAATGATCGATGTAGCTCTGGTAGTTCAATCTCTGCATCATAAAGATCTTTTTAGATGGATTGAAAACGGACGTGCGTAATTTAAAACCACAAACCTCTAAAACATTTGATGATTAATTACTATGAAAACATATTTAAACTTTACGTTTGTAAAGATATTGAGACTTTCCAATGCCAGAGAATCGATTTTATTTGGGGCATATATGTTACACCAACGATTAAAGGTCAAACTAGAGAGAAGTGGGGAACAGGAATAAGAAGACAAGTGCTTTCACATGGTACTTTACCTAAAAATTGGCCAGGATTTTTAAGAAATTCAAATAACAAAGAAGGGTTCTTTGCTCTGTTAGGTACTGTTACAAATCCTGTAAATAGTAATTATTGTAGTAACGTAACCTGTAAATAGTTTCCCGTAATGAATATACAACCCCTTTTCATTCGGCTAAAGTATACGAACCCCTATTTTCTTTTCTTTTCATTGATAAAATTTGATAACGGTCTACGCATTTCGAGAAGAGGTAAGAATGTTGTGGAAAATTCTTCGATGTTTATAAAAGCGTCCTGCGTGATAAAAAGGAGAGTTTCGATTGAGAATTTGTTCTGAGAGTGTATTAGCTCTGTTTATAGCGAGGCATTTCGCTGTGTTGTTTTCGTATTTGGAAGTAAATACGTGTGTAAAAGTTGAGTTTACGGTGTTGTGTGATAATTGCTTAATTGCTGATGAATAATTTAGCAGTTATTAACGATTTCTCCTGTACATAGTGTAAATAAAGCTCCTGTGTTTTTATCAAGAACTGTGTCTTCATTTCAAGAAAGTGGAAGTCGCACCGAATCCGTTACAGTACGTTTAGCTGTAAGTACCATAAAAAATGTGCAGGTTCTAATGACTATAGGTGACGACATTACCTGAAATAGTGCTTCAAAAACTTCCCTCATTGATGTTACTTGCCCTGGCTCAGAGGAAACAGGCTCAAGAATGAAACTGCATCTTCAAAAAATGGTAGAAAACGGTTACAGGAAGATTGTCATGTGCCTTGTTGATATAAATGTCTTAGGCTTAGCAATATTTTACTTTTTTTACTTGTCAACATTAAGTCTAGATAAACTTTGGATTGCTTTTGGAACAGGAATCAACAGCAAATCCATTACAGTGCTTGCCATATATGAAGCTATTGGAAAAGAAGAGGAAAAGAAAGACTTTACCACGATGTCATGCCTTCATAGGTTTTGTGACAGCATTCCTAGATTCACTGGAAAGTCCATAAAATCCACTTAGGAGGCAAGGGTGATATTTAAAGAAGAAACTGTCGCATTTTTTATTTATTTCACAACCTCAAAGTTCTATACCGAGCGAAATTTTTGACATTTTGAAAGGTAAATTGTAGTACTACTGTACTTTTCCACTAGTAATAGCGACACTGTAAATGATGCAAGAAAAAAAATTGTTTATGCCAAAAAAAAAGAAAAAAACAGGCCACTTGAAAGTTTGCCAGCAACAATTATTGCGTAGTGCTTTCAAGGCTGGACACATTTGGGGACAAGTTCAAAAACACATCATATGTGCACCATCTCCAAGTGAATAAATAAGGTTGGATGGCAGCTGAAATGGTCTGAGTTACCGGATATTTCTGATTCATGCACTGAGCTCAAAAAGCGCACCTGCAAAATCTGCAAGAGCAAGTGTAGCTGCAGAAGTGTTGGTCTGTCCTGCACACTACTATTGTGCAAAAATTAATGCAAAGATTGAAGCACTGTTTGACTAACGACGTTATACTAATATTTTCTGTACATATTTGCATTTAACATTTTTCCTATTTTTATATTGGTACTTTGAAAAGCACGTAATCTCTTTTGTAAATAATAAAATTATGTTTAAAAAAAGCACCAAAATGAACATTTAGCTTATTTTCAACACAGAAAATGAAATCTTTGACCTGAAAAACCAATAATTCGATACAAAAACCTCTTTTGTACGACATATATTTAAAAAAAACTCTAATATGGGTAGCCATTTTGAAAAACGCCGCCATCTTGGTTTTAAACGATTTTTGAAAGTGCCTCTGGGTCTTAATTTCATTTTATAGTCATAAACAAAATTCCTACTAAGTGGCATCCTCTTATCATAATTTGCAGTTTTCCATTGATTTTTGTCGTTTAGCTCCCCGGCTATGAGTTTAGGAAAAGAATGTATCCCCAAATCCCTTCCCTTGGATACGCCTTTGGTGTTGGGTGAATTTGTCGTTTTACGTATTAGAAGTATGTTTCTGTGCGAAACAGCAATTGTTTGGTGTAAAATTAATATTTTCTTTAAATTCCTGTTTAATATTATTTGATGAAAAAGAAAAGAAAGTAACTAGCATTTGGTGGCATAAAAGAACTATATGTTCAGTTTTTTCCAATTTTGCAAATTGTTGAAGAGTTTAAAAAAAAAATAATAATAAAAAAAAAGATATCATTAACAAAAAAAAAAAAAAAAGAAAAAAAGAAGGAGCTTAGTTATAGAACTAAAAAGTATTCAACATGTTTAGTTAGTTTACCTTTGACAATCTAAGTTATAAGGGAAAATTTTTAAACCCCTCCCTTTTTGAAATCCTGGACACGGGCCTGTCTTCCTAAATGTGCGCTTCAGACAGTTCTAAAAAAGGAGAAAATGTCCGTGTTCAAAAAAATTCTGAAAACTTGTAGTGTATTCTTTTGCACTCTTTTTTACCCCGGATCAGGATATTAAGCCAGGAACAATTTTAGTAGCCTTGCGCAGAAAAGATATATAAAAAGGTAAAACATAATAAACCATTTTAATTAAACCTTAATAACTAAGTTCTTAAACTGATGTAAGTATACCTAAGTATATATTTTTGTAATAATTTAGAGTTTTTAATTAACCTTAATAACTCAGTTCTTAAATTAATGTAAGTATACCTAAGTAGTTTTGAGTCGGTGCCAAACAAGCAAATTAATTATTTTTGTAAAGCGTGTGGCGCAGCGGTGGCGTATGGCGACACGCCCCTTCGCCGGAAAATGCCGAGCGTTCACGAAGTTAAACCGGACGTCGTCGAGTGGTCTCGAAGAAGCACGTGTCGAGTATTTGGCTGCTACTGAGCTTTTGCCTCATATACAACAGGAAAATGTTTATATCATTGTTCATCATACTGAAGAAGGATTTCTCATCTTGTTAAAAGCTCAAATAAATGGTTTTGTGGGTCATAGTATTATTCAGCGTAAGTATGGCATAACAACTGTAGCCGTTAATTGCATACATGATCCTGAAGATTTTTCTCACTGGTTGTTTGCCTCTCTCGTGCGAGGTCCCAAAAGTTTCAAAGCTCCAACGAGAGGTACTTTTTGTTGTATACGATCTACTAGTATTCATGATTTAATGATGGCGTGTGGAGGGAGCATTTTTTGAAAAATTTATGTTTATCGCCGGACATTTCACATTACATTGCTAATTTTATTTGGTTATTTCTTTAAATTTAGGTAATTTAGGGATCTTTGTTTATTTATTGTTTGGCACCGACTCAAAACTACTTAGGTATACTTACATTAATTTAAGAACTGAGTTATTAAGGTTAATTAAAAACTCTAAATTATTACAAAAATATATACTTAGGTATACTTACATCAGTTTAAGAACTTAGTTATTAAGGTTTAATTAAAATGGTTTATTATTTTTTGCTTTTCAGTTTTTTCGGCGGTTCAATTTTTTTGTTAAAAAGTTTTTATTTTATAATTTTTTGTGGCTATAATCTGTATGCTTATATTTTTGATTACTTTTAAAATAGCTACCTACCTTACTTTAGCTATTAACATATATATATATATATATATATATATATATATATATATATATATATATATATATATATATATATATATATATATATATATATATATATATATATATATATATATATATATATATATATATATATATAATCGTATTTTAACAATTATCTGTTGTGTTACATAAATAATTTTAAAAAAGCAGGCTTTATATACTAACATAGGTAGGCCTACAAAAAATGCTGCTCTGATGAGGAAAAGATGTTTAGAAGAATCTATTAATGAGAAAGAAAAAAGGTTGGAAGCAAACAGAAAGAGAATTACATTAACACATTCACAGGAGAGTTTAGGTCAGCGCGAGGAAAGACTGTCCAGAATGAGAAGCTACAATAACGATAGGTTATTGCAAGAAAGTGATAAGCAGCGCGCTCGTCGTTTAGATATGATAAGAGAGCGACTTTCAAATGAGAGTGAAGAGCAACGTGCTCATCGTTTAGATCTGATAAGAGAGCGAGTTTCAAATGAAATTGAGGACGAACGTATGCTGCTCGTAACCGTTCAGCAATGGTGGTACTTCACGAATCTTCCGAGGAGAGAACTAATCGTCTGAGCGCCATGCGACAAGGAGCTCGCGATCGAAGAAACCAGTGTAACGCAGAAAACTTTAAGAAATCAATTAATGTTTATGCTGACTTGTCGTGTTCAATATGCAAAAAAAATTTGTATCCTCAGCAACGTAGGAAATTGCAAACTAAAAATTTAGGCTGTATTTTGCCTAACCTAACTGGTAGCTTTAGGTAATATAATTACTTGTTCACGATGCTCAAACAATATTAAAAAACATAAAACTCCACCCCAGGCCTATTGGAACAAAATGTCGGTAGCTGCAATACCTACAGAAATTGATGAGTTATCGGAAATTGAGAAACGTTTTATTTGCAGAGTAGTGCCATTTCTTAAAATAATAAAAGTTCAAAATCGTTTGAGCCAAGACTGGTGCAAAGGGCAGGCAATCCTTTTTGCTCAGGATGTGGTCGAGCTGGCGGAACAACTTCCGCTTGAACCTAATCAAACTGGATTAGTGCTCGTAGCAGAAAGTCGTGAAAATTTAGAACATTCTAGGGAGTTTCAAATTGATATATGTAAACTTCAAGTGGCATTGCAGTGGCTCCTAAAGAATAATGCACTGTATAAAGATGTTCGTGTGCATTTTCCTACTGTGATCGATATTTCTACGATAACACAAATTGCTGACGAATTTGCATTTTGTCATCTATTGTACGTTAGCTTTGTTGTACAAACTAACTTATTTGGTTTCCGCTGAAAAAAATATATAACTCCAACATTTTCTTATTGTTAGTACTACTGAATCCAACACACATTTCTTCAAATATCTCGAAAACTCATTTCTGCAGATACTGCCGCTTACCTGCCCACGGCAGTACACACGAGAGACATACAGGTCTGAAGCTCATTCATTGTGAGCTTTTTTTTTTTTGTAATACTCAACTCAGAATCAAAAAATCTTGGAGTAAACAACAAATCACCCCCTCTCCCCCCCTTAGGGTAGGAATTTTTCCCTCAAATTTATAGGGGAATTACTTCATGCTATACCCTTTCTAATAAAAAAAGAATATTCAAAATCGGACTATTCTGTAAAAAGTTATGTGTGGGCATACATTTAAAAAAAAAAAAATATACGTGTCGACTTGAGAACCTCTTCCGTTTTTTCGTCGGTTAAAAATAGTATGTCACCATCACTAAACTTCGCCCTATTTTTTCATACAAATCCTGAATATAAAAAATGTTTGACGACTGGCACTGAAAACTAACCCTAATCACAAGTACCAGAGATTGAGAGGTCTACACTGCCGTGTGCAGGTAAAGGGCTATAACTGCAATTTTATCTTTTTTTTTTTTTTTTTTTTTTTGCATTTTGTCATCATTGTTTGTACGTTAGCTTTGTTGTACAAATTAACTTATTTGGTTTCCGCTAAAAAAAATATAATTCCAGCATTTCCCAGTTGATAGTACTGAATCCAGCGCACAATTCTTCAAATATCTCGAAAACTCATTTCTGCAGATACTGTCGTTTACCTGCTCAAGAGAGTACACACGAGAGACATACAAGTCTGCATCTCATTCATCGTGAGGTTTTTTTATTTTTTTTGTTATACCCAATTCAGCATCGAAAAATCTTAGAGTGAACTACTAATCGCCCCCCTTTCTCCACCCTTAGGGAAGGATTTTTTCCCTCAAATTTATATAGGAACAACTTCAGGCTATACCCTTTCCAATAAAAAAAAAGAATATTCTAAATCGGACTATTCTGTAAAAAGTTATGTGTGGTCATATATAAAAAAATCTGTGAGTGAACAACAAATCTCCCCCTTTTCCCACCCTTAGGGTAGGAATTTTTTCTCCAAATTTATATGAGACCAACTTCAGGGTATAACCTTTCCAATAAAAAAAGAATTATCAAAATCGGACTATTTTGTAAAAAGTTATGTGTGGTCATACATTAAAAATCTGTGAGTGAACAACAAATCAACCCCCTTTTCCCACCCTTAGGGTAGGAAGTTTTTTTCAAAATTTTTATGGGACCACCTTCGGGGTATACCCTTTCCAATAAAAAAAGAATTATCAAAATCAGACTGTTCTGTAAAAAGTTATGCGTGGTCATACATTAAAAAAAAAAAAATATACGTGTCGAATTGAGAACCTCCTCCGTTTTTTCGTCGGTTAAAAATAAGTGTTATGGTAACTGAATGTTTGCAGCGCAACTGCAACAAAAACAAGCCAGATTTTAAACGTAGTTAAATGAAACACAAGTTATTGATTGCCTGTAATGTTCGCTGTTTCTTCATCCTGTTCAAGAACCGACTCGCTGCTAAGAAACATCGTGAAATACCAATAACACATAGCAACATAAAAAAATAGTTAATCGTTGTTTGATACTTAGAACTCTTATTTATTAATGGCTTGAAAGGTCCATGTCGAGATACTTGATTAATGCGTTTCCGATCTCCTCGTTGCTGGAACGTGCCGTGCTGTGTTTCCTGGTTTAAGAAAAAAACGAGTTTTCGCTAAAGTAGGCAACATGAAATGTTCATCTTTAATGATCCATTGCATTAATTCCAAAATGCTCGGAAAGAAATTTTCAGAAAATTGTGCTTTAATATTAAATGAGTCATAGAACATGAAAAAACTTTCGAAAGAGTTTGAAAGTTGTGTGAAGTTATTGAAAAATTGTTGCTGTAGAAAAAAAAAAAAAACACATTATCTATCGCGTGTCTTTTACTATACATCAAAGTAATAATGTAAAAAAAAACGAGCAAGAAATAAAAAAAGAGTTTGTTAAGCAACCAAAAAGCATAGTTATGTGTAAATACGAAAAAATATGCACCGACATCACTAAAAGAATTGTGACACAACTCTACAAGTAATTGTTGAGGATGATGTAGGCAATCTGGACTTAATAATAAAAGATTTTTTACATTAGAAATATTATTTAAAATACAAATGAATTAACAAAGTAGTCATCTTTCGAATCACTGAGGTGCTTGTTACTTTATAACTAAATTTCTAATTGAAGTTTCTTTTTTATCTATTTATAAGTTTTTTTTATGAAAATTGAAGAAATACTGATACATCCAACTGTACATATTATAGTAGAAAAAAATTGAACTTATTTCGACAAATTAAAATTTACGTAACCAAAGATTTTAAAAAGACTTCACATCATTGCTTTTCAAACGTTACATAATGTATTTGGTTAAAATAAAACGATTCGTAATGTGTTTTGCAGTTAAGTTTTTTTTCCCATTCCCACGGTTTTTTTCTGTGCGTATTTCTACTGATTGCAAATTTAAATGCATTTACTGGATTTGGTCAGAAAGAAAAATCGATGAAATTGAAACTCAAATCCGTTAGCAGTAACAATACGATAACGTATCTTTTTTTTTTTTTCATAACACTTAAACATCAACAGAAAATCGACATAGTTCTCCGAAATAGAACACCGGTTGTTCCAAGAATTCTCCAGTAAAACCGCATCCTTTCCTGGAACATGTGGATGGCTACGAAAAGAAGTGATTTGCCAAGTTCGCACCGTGGTCTTAAACCTCCATGTCACCATGGAGGAGGGTAATTTACGCCAAGGTGCGATTCAATTTTTTTTTCTTTTTATTTTCCTGTTAGCGCAAAGAAAGAAAGGGATTGGGGATGCAAAAATAAAAAGAAATCTCCAAGAAAGTAATCGAACTAAAAGTAAATTCACTAAATGGGGAATAATGGAAGGTACGGATTTTCCTGGCAGAGGAAATCTTAGTGGATGGAAAGAAGAGGGGTGTGAACAAGAAATTTAAGGCTTCCATTAGGGAGTTTGTGGGGAGATTGGAATTTTAGTCTCACATTTCCACATTTTTTTCGGGATTCTCGGAGAATGGATTTTTTTTTAAGACAACTTCTACGTTTAGTGTCTCAGATATTTATAAGAGGTCTCACAAAAATATACAATGTTGGTGGGATAAAGTTGAGACTTTTTAATCGATATTTCTGATTTTTATTTTTATCTTTTTCACTCAAACATCAAATAAAATGCATAAGAAAATTCATTTAGCTCGAAATGATTTTTAATCTCCATATTCCCGAATATTTTAGGGTTATTATTTTCTAAAACATTTCTTGTGCCTCATTAATTTACTTTAAAACGTGTTTTGAACCAAAAAAAAAAGAAAGAAAAGAAAAGAAATATATTTTTAGGGTATCAGGCTAAAGAATATTGCTATTATCTTATTGTTTCCAGATGTAATTCGTTGTAACATCGGTAATACAAAATTTATTGTAATCTTGCATTGCTCATTACCAGAAAAAAGTTTGAGAACATTGCCAAACTTCCCCAAATGAATATGTTATTTATCTAACAACTCTCGTTCCACTAATGATTGCCCGCTCTGAAAAATCACCAAAAGGCGACATATTGCTAGAAAAGACAACCATGCACCCCGATTTAAAATGGCTGACTTCACTTGTGACGTCACACGATGAAACAGTTCAGCTCTATCACAAGAATAACGTTCTTCATAATTTCTACACTGAGCAAATGATCATGTTAACAAATTAGTTTTTGAAAATCTTACTTTTTGAGTGACACTTAAGAAAATTGATTTCTTTTAAGAATCATAATTGTAACAATGCTTTTAATTACTAAAAGAAGAATCCATGTTCCTATCATTTAACCGTTACAAAGCCAGATATACGTCTGAAATAGATCTCTTCTAAATCTTAAACTGCCTTTATAATACTTCGTACTTCATCCTGACTAAGCCATGATTATGCAAAACTCTTGTCAATCTCTCACGTACCAGTGATAATTATGATTCTACCTTAAGAGTAACGGAAGCATCACACCCAAGTAAGAAAAAATAAATGTTGAAAAAGAGAGGCGCGTTTAGATGGCTTTGCTTACTTCCATAAAAGCAATTTAGAGACTAATCCCAAGCCACCTCTTGAGTCCAAAAACGGGTAAACCTGTGTGTAAAAACGCCTCCGAAATCGCGGTCGCAGTTAAAAGATTACGGCAAATAGATTCAGCGCGCCGAAGAAAGAAAACTGGGGGAAACTTTTAATGAGGGAGAATGAAACAACTTTTCTCAACTCTTTTCTTAGTTGGAAAACGGCTGTAGAAAATAGTTGTCATTACCCAAAGCATTTTATTTTACATACGATGCTTCATAAAAGGGATCGTCTACAAAACTGCCTTACCCCTAAACAGGTGTGAAAGACCAGGATTATTCAACCTTTCACGCTTTGGGGAACCATTTGCACTAACCGTTTTCTTGAAGAAACTTTTTTTAACAAAAAGCAGAAAAAAAGCGAAACATCCAAGTTATCCTGCTTAAATTTCCAAAGATATTTTTGCATCTTTCATTTATCACGATGCAAACCCCTTTAAAAGATAATGTACGTAAGGTAGCTAAATGGAGTTTCTATTGGTTTTCCAAAATGTATTTCATAAATAATAAATAACAACGACAAATGAAATATTTATCTATATTTATTTTTGCAAGCAAATTGCCTTTAAGAATTTGATCTTTTATAAAATTTTGCTGCAACATCAGCACTTTTATCAAGCAAACAATAATCACTTGCGGAATCAATGTAAAAGTTCAAGGCAACCCTAAGACTTGGGGATCCCAGGTTGAAGAACTCTAATCTAAGCAAATGAAAGGTACACCTGTCAATGACTTAAGCAGAATTTGATTTTCTAAAGCTTTTAACGTATGCAGCATTTGGCTTACGACAGGAAAAACAAGTAAATTGATGTACATAATTATTTCTGAGAAATAGGTTAAATTCTCCTACCTTCAACCAGTGGAACAGCATTTTCTAGTTCATTTGCTTTTGTAGACTTATAGAAGGAAACTGCTGCTTCCAATTCATCTAACGAGGGGAGGTATTAACTTGTTTTAAGGATGATGAATCCGATGGTGCCTACTCGTTTTCGAAATATGTATACGAGCAACTGTAAAACATATAATCTCAGAAATGACAGTAAGATATAATGTTTGACCACGGATTGTATGGAATTGGCAAACGTCCAGTTAATCTGAATGAGAAGGAAAAGTAAAAGTCCGATGCGCGTGTTCCACACATCTGAATATGACTCTGCTTACTTAAGAGGCTTACATACATCTGCAAACATCGGTTGACATCCCTAAAAAAAATAGATGCGTCCACATCCGCCTGTAAACCGGATGTTTACCTTTCCATTCAATCCGTGGTCAGGCAGTACTACTGTTGCTTTGAGATGACGGTATAACGGTCAATGCTTACAATTGTGCATAAGATTTGACCCTGTTTGCTAAAACTCCTTAGAAACTTTCCTTGTAAATCAGAATAGTGCCAAGCTGTTAATATAACCACATGTAAGTTTTCTTGGAAGGTTTCTTATTTATCTGAAAAACGTGACTAGCTTCTATTGAGAAGGTTTCTGAATTCCTTCCACATTAGTTTCCCATCAGGTTACCGACTTATAGCTAAAAATTTTCTTGGTTTTTTGCCAGATATGTTACTGGCAGAAATTAGCTGCCCATTATTTTCCTGGAACATTTGTGAAAAAAATGGTGTATATTCTTGGTGATTTGTTACATATTCTCATCCTCTTAGTAGTGGATAAATGTGTCAAACCGTCCTCAAACGCAACTATCTTGAGTTTAATCAGTATTCGAATTTAACCGTTCTGCAGTATTTAGAAGCAAGCTACCAGCCAACCTTCCAGCCTTCATCTAACGTATTGACAAAATTAGTGACTGGGACTGCATTTAAGCCATCGCTAAGCAAACATTTTGCACGAGACGCGTTCCTGATGTTTATTGATAGTCATTTGAATGCATCATCGACATGAGATGGTTTAGATTTGGCTGCAATAATCCGAACTGGATGTTTAGATTACGGGAGAGTGGTAGGAAGATAGTAGACGGCAAGGTTCCTAGCTCTATCATAATGCATTTTTTTAATACAATGTATTTGTCTTATGTATATTGATCAATTCATTCACACGGGTGTGAGGATTTTATGCCTATATTTGTACTTTGTTCCGGAAATTTTAAACTTTGGTTATTAATTGTGGTATATTCGAACGTCATAAATCATTATGTGCCATAACATAAGGTAATGCTCACATCTTTTGCACAAATGACGCTTTTTTGCACATATATTTGCACTTTATTCACGGAATCTTAAATTTTTGCATTACATTGTGATATATTCTACTATAATTATCTATCAGAACATGAAGTATCAACTTTTAAAAAATGTAATTTTATTTGAAAAATAATGATTTATACGGGTTGTGAGCGTGATCGTACGATCACATCCACGCCACATACAATCATTATTTTCATACGTCAAAATATTATGGTATCACACAATTAATCAACAGCTTTTTAATGTAAGCATGAATGACTGTATAACTGACGATCATTTACGTGATCAATTAATGGAAAGTAAGTAAATGAATGTCATTGCTTGATTCATTGAACATGATTGTTTGAATGACTGTGATTAATTGACCGCGACTGCTAGAATGAGCGTGATTGACTGCACGTGACTGATTGAAGAAACAAAATTGATTAATTCAGTGAACATGATTAACATGATTGATTAATTGAATGAACATGATTAATTTATTAAATGAGTGTAATTTGTTGATTTGGTGAACGTAATTGGTTGATCAATTAATTGAAAGTAATAAAATTAACTGGATGATTTGATTCAATGAACGAGATTGTTTTAATTAATGAACGTGGTTGATTGTATGGGAGCAGTTGAACAAACAAAATTTATTAATTTAATCAACGTTTGTGAATAATTGAATGAACATGATCAACATCATTGATTGAGTGAGTGAACGGGATTAACGGGTGATTGATCATTGATTTGGAGAACGTAATTGGTTAACTAAACGTGACTGATTAATTGGTAGAACGGCATTTATTAAATTAACGTTATTAGTGTAATGAACGTGATTGATGGAATGGACGTCATTGACTTAGCGTGAGAAACTGAATGTGGTTTATAAAATTAACGCTTCTTTTTGCGAATATACTATACGTATATTAGTCCGCTAAAACCTCCTGCCTAATTTCAATCGCACCCCTGTTATGTCAGAAAACAGCTAAAAGCACTCCACCAGGACAAACCGAACGATCAGTACTTGCATATAGATTATGTACTCTATCTTCATTGCAAAAGTTTCTAATGCACCTTATAATTGTTAATTTGTGTAACAACTAGTGTATTTTCTTACGAAGGGACGGTATGAACTTGTTTTTCCTGAAAAAATTTAAAGCATGGTTCTTATATCGAGGACGCCGAATCCAATGGTGGTGATTTAGTTTTCCACAGCTTTTTTATTTTCAACATATACGCTATCGACATATAGCATCTAATGGTGTATTTCAATGACGCAAGTTCTGGTGTTACCGACAGGGTCCCGAAAATTATCATGCACCTTTTAAATATTGGAACTAAAATGGGACTACTTCATACATGGAGACCGAATTTAATATAGGAATTGAAAATACACTATTTTAGTGGTGTCCAACCTACCGCCCACGAAGCTGATCCTTGTGACCCGTTTTTGCAATGCTACATTTCGAAAAGCACGACCAATGACAATGACCCAAAAATTCAGAAATTGGTTTCAGAAAAACAGATGCAGTTAATAGAAGAAGCTTCAAGTAATGATGATACCAATTGTTGGTTTTTAATTTTCTTTCCTTTTCTATATTTTCCCATGTTCATTCAAACAAAAAAAAAAAAAAAAAATAGGTATTTTAAAATTTTTATATACATTCCTGTTGTGAAAATTGCAAAACTGTGAAGGAAGCATCATAGTTGAATGAAATTTAATACACAGTTGAATGGTAATGGTACAAATGACTGATTATATTTCCAAACCAAACAAGCAATAAAAATAGATATAAATTAGTATTTTGTGTGGCCATCACGCGCCGCAATAAGAGCTGCTACACGACTCGGCATGGAGTAAAACAAACTTTGAATATCTGCCTGCGGAAGAGTATTCCATATTGTTAGTATGCGCATCCAAAGTTCGTCTGTCGAAGCAACAGGACGAAGATCACGAGCGAGACGCCGTCCAACGAAATCCCACACATGTTCAATCGGTGACATATCCGGGGAATATGCAGGCCAAGGAAGAAGCTGTACCTGCTGCAAATCAAGGTTGGATTTGACAGTCCTGGCGACATGTGGACGCGCACTATCCTGCTGGAATACAACCCCTGGCAATCCTTGCAGGAAAGGAATAGCTTGGGGCTGTAAAATTTCGTTTATGTATCGGGTACTGTTCAAATTGCCCACAATTCGTAGCAATTGGGATCGTCCATGATATGCTATGGCACCCCAGACCATAACTCCGGGTGTTCGTCCACTGTGGCGTTCGATAATGCACGCCGGAATGTGCCGTTCACCGTCATAGCGATTGACACGAATTCGGCCATCATGGTGCCACAAATTGAAACGGGATTCGTCAGAAAAGACGACCTGCTGCCAATTAGCACGGCAGCTCCTATGCACATTGGCCCATTGTAGCCGCAGGCGGCGATGGTTTTGCGTGAGAGGAATCCTGTATAAAGGAATCCTTGCGCGCAGCACACACTGCAGCAGAGGTCTCTGAATTGATGAAGCAGACAATGAAACACCTGCAGCTGTTGACCACTGTGCTGCCAATTGTCTAGAAGAAACTGTGCGGTCCGTCAGCGTCATACGCACCAGGTGTCTGTCATCGCGAGCTGACGTCACACTTCGGTGTCCACTCCCGGATTTCCGAGCTGTCCGATCCTCGTCCGTCCACTGCTTCCAAATACGCATGATTGTGCTGCTGTTACGCTGCACACGAGTGGCTACTGAACGATAAGACAATCCAGCTTCACGAAGGCCCACAATTCTGCCCGGTTCAAATTCTGAAATTTGCTCAAATTTCGCTTTCTTTCATGGAAGAGGGATGGTAAAGATTCAGTTAACGTTTACTCTAGCATATAACTACCGATAATCATGCACGTCTCGCTACAGCCGTCTATTTATATTGGGTTCGATCCGCTGTTCAGAGGGCGCTGCTCAGCATACGCATGCGCTACCGGTCTACAATTCTAATCATTTGTATATCATGCCCTACTTTACATTTCGTGCAATTTTAAGCGCACTCGCTTAAGTCCTTCGTGGTGTTGCAATTTTCACAAACAGGAATATATGTTCTGTCCTGCGAGAATCATTTTAATATGAGGTGCAGTGCTCAGGTAAAAAAAGGTTAAGCACCATTGTGTGATTTAATAGAACGTCCAATGACAACCGGAAAGTCTCATAAGCCTTGTATAACTAAGCCACATTTATCATTTTTAAGGTGTGAAACACACTTGTAGAAACATTGAAAATATCTCATTATCATCTCATTATTATAATATTATATATATATAAATATATATATATATATATATATATATATATATATATATATATATATATATATATATATATATATATATATATATATATATATATATATATATATATATATATATATATATATATATATATATATATATATATATATAACGTAGCAGTTACTGCCAATTCTATTAATCTTAATTTTCATATTGTTCTACTTTTCTTATGGTTTTCAATTTACATTGTTGATATTCTTTTGGGTTTCTTGTTGTTTAGTACACTTGCCATTGTGCTACCTACGAGTGTGACATTCAGTTGTACAATATATATATATATATATATATATATATATATATATATATATATATATATATATATATATATATATATATATATATATATATGCAGTAAACTCCTGATCATCCGCAGAAAAGGTGGCACAGTAACCGTGGATAAGTGAATTTGCGGCCGGATCCGCAAACTAAGTAAAAATTATGCTAGTGTATGCAATAGCTTATAAATATCAATAACAATTAAATAATTAAATGTTACATATTTAAAATATAGCTGTTTTTTTTTTTTTTTTTGCTTGTATGAAAGATAGTGGTTATTCCGCCCCGCGGATAGTCGAGAATTCACTGTATTTAATATTTATTTATTTTGATATTTTTTATTGCCAATTGGCACTGCCTGCCTCAATTATTTAAAGAAATACTAATGGACAATAAAGAATCCTTTGAATAAAATGAAAATAAATAATGCAACGTATTCATCGAAAATGTCAGTGCAATGATTCGAAGAAGATCAATGAGCATAAATAGAAGACAACAAAACTGAAAGAAATCACGACGTACTCCGAAGAAAATATTCTATCACAATGACCAATTGCTTAAATCATTTTCATTGCAAAGATGAACAGCGATATGTGCAATAAGTAAACCATAGCAACAACTGCGGAAAGAATGGCTGATGTTTATTTGATATTGTGTCTGCTTTTCAGATCGGTTAAAAGAAATATGTCCGAAAAGTTGATTAATGCTTTTCCGATTTCAGCTCACGCATGTTGCGTTTAGAATTTCCTTCGCTGAACAAAGAAGACGGTTTAAGTTAGAGGTTTATTGAAACTTAATTATTATTGATGGGAGAAGTGGTTTGAGAGTAACAAAGTATTGAAATAACTTGAATTGTTTTCAGTATTGAAATATAAATTTTTAATGTGAAATGCCTCAGAAACAAATACTCTACAAAATAAATTTCGAATTTATTATTTATTTGTTTCACGGAGCTCTCTCTCTCTCTCCACTTCCCTCCCTCCATTTCGTAGCTAATTTGTAATTGTGGAATAATGATATAAATATTATCTTTTAAGAGATGGAATCAGTTTATACCTGCAACAAAAAATTAAATCATGCCTAATTAAGCTAATTAAACCAATACTTCAAAAAAATATTTTAGAATATTTTGGTTTAATTACCTAAGAATCCAGAGATATGTATAATTTATTGACAATCCAAATATAAATTCTCTGAAATTGCTGCAAGGAAATTTATTTTCAAAAATGTCTTTCAAAGTGTTCGTTTTCATTATTAATTTCAAATTTTATTTAAAAAAATAAATTAAAAATTGTACCTATTATTTATTTCTAAGGAACAGTTCCCCAAATTTCGCACGCAATAAAAAAAAAAGACTCGAGCAAATATGTTATGGATATTAATAAAGTGCTTATGCAATACAGTTTTAGAAGTCGTAACTAATCGTCAGTATATCGCATTGACACAAGTCTAGACCACGAAAATTTTCAATCGTTTCTTTGAATCGTCTCGTTCTTTAAAAGACCAGAAAAACCCAACTAAAAAGTTTCTGAAAAATATTTATATGAAAATAAAGTATAATGGACGAAACAGAAAAGGAGACACAATGTACGCCAACAAGGTCATCAAACGCACGATGCATAAAAATTGGAATAGATTTCTGTAGTTTCATATTAAACAGTGATCGAAGCACAAAAAGTTCTGTGCATTTTTCTTACAAACGAAAACAAAGATTTATTTAGTGTTATGAAGAATAAGTAGGGGAGACCGGGGCAAGATGACTATGCTAACAGTTTTCGTTGTTTAGTAATTTATTTTTAAGGATAACAAAATTAATTTTGCATGAGCTGTTAGAATAGTCCTTTGTAGTATTAAATATATTACCATTTAATTTTTCAAATAAAGTAAATGAAGGAATTTTTTATTTTTTCATAACATTAACAAATCGTCATCTTGCCCCAGTGCTGTGGCAAGTTGACTTTGTCCTTGGGGCAAGATAACAACATTGAAAAAGGTTGAACATATTTTATCTTTTGAATATATTACATCGTCTAACAAATAATAACTCTGTTTTTACATCTTACATAGTATCAAATTAAGCGTAATGTATTGTAACGTAATGTTGAAATGTTTAGTTGTGCAGAAAACAATGGTTACAAATAAAAATGCAATTTTCATAATTGGAACATTCCTCATGCCACCACTCTTGTCATTGCAGCATTGGATCTATTTTTCTGTTGGAGAGTCACAATATTCCTCTCTACAAGCAGGACTTATAAAGAGAAGTCTTGTCATTTTCCCCCGTGTTTCGGCCGGTCATCGTGGCCCGGACTGCCTGTTTGAAAGGATTCGCCTTCATTGCCATAAAGGGAGGCGATTAATTGACGTTTATTCATGGTCATAGACAGTATTTAAATTAAGTTACTTATAAATAATAAAGTGAAACGATCTATCATGCCTGTATCTGTAGCAGAGTTTATTTACACATGCATAAAAGTTATAACGTGGCAGCGGTTAACAATCAGAGCTTCAGAACTAATTTTAAAAAATGGTTATTTCAGCGTCTTTATTTTATTGCTGATCGACCAGCCAATAAGAGAGCCAGTAGTATCCAGTTGATGCTGCTTCTTAGTGGAAAACGGAAAAATTAAGACATTCATCATCCTTCCCGGCTTGTCATCTTGCTCTAGTCTCCCCTACTAAATTTCACCTTTAACTAATAAATAGAGAAAACCTCATGTTCTGTAAATATTTTTAAGAAAGGAAAGAAAAAACGACGTTAAGAACCTTCATTAATTACGTAAGGACGATTTCTGCAATTTTTGACCCCCTCCCACTCCCATATGAGGGTACGTAACATTCTGGAATCGCTATTCAATTCACTAATATTAAATTATGTTTTAAACCTTTTTGGGTGAAGAAATATTTACTAAAAGGTTGAGATCTAAACTGAATACTTTATCGACATTTTTTTGTTTTTGATTTGATACTAATTAAAAATAAAACATGCCGTATATAGTGTGCAATTCTTTTATAATATTTAACACTAATCATTCTTTGTAAAACAAGTAAAAAACAGCTCACCCTTACTCGTTTTTTTTCCCTTCCAAACGCAAATGAAATAGGATCCCGGTCACTAAATATGACCACTTGATCACGCGATTTCTTATAAAATATCGACTTGGAAAATATTACGTAAGAATGGGTTTGACCCTCTCCCCCCTCCCCCCGCAAGTAGGGTTATGTAGAGATTTTTCCAATACCCCTCCCCCTCTGGACCCTTACGTAATTAGTGAATGGCCCCTTAATATAACGCAAAATTTGCCCCTAACTGACTGAGATTACTAAAAAGAGGGTTACTATAAAGGGTTTTAAAGGATAACACATTTTTAATGCAAAAGAAGCAAGCTTATGGATGAAAATTTCTTTGGTTTCATGTTGTTATAATATCATGACAGAGGTGTTAGATTACTGTTTATATATTCCTCTCTTAGAATTCCTCCAAAATCAGTGACCTGAGAACGCGCGAGCAAGAATTTTTCTCACACCTCCTATCCCCCCCTACCCCCTTCGAAAAAATTGTGTTGAAAATACTTTATAGTTCAAAACATTTTATTTACTTTTTGTTCTAAACCCCAAGTTTTGTACAGAACTACTATAACGCTATTTAGTGAAACAAATGAAACAGTTGATGACAGCAAATAAAAAAGTCGCATTTACTTTTGGCATGGGTGTTCTTTAGCTAACTATGCATATTATGGAGGATTAAGAAATCGTGCTGTCGAAGAAATCATTAAAACAATGAAACAGGAAATATCCCTTATGACTTTTTACATAAGGTTCCTGATTAAATCATCAATATTTGTATGCAAAGAATCCAAGACTTACATGTCAAGAAGATTAATCAGAAAGTGGAATAGTTAGAAAGTCTTTAATCTAGAATTATATCTGTAAAAGAAAGACCTCTAGCTTTTCTTTGCGTTGTAATAATTCGCTTGCGAGAGAGAAAATAAAATATAAAAAAAAAAAAAAAAATATCCTACGAGATGGCGCTAAATCTTCTAATTCAACAAGATATTTATTTGCTGATTTTGGCAATGTCTTTTCCTTCATCCAGTCAACATGAATTGGTCACTGTTGCCAAAGTGAAAAGAAAAATTCGTTTCCTGAGAGTGACAAAAGACGGGGATCAGGTTTTCCGAAGAAAAAATAAAAAAACGTGGAAGCGCAATCGAACTAAAAGTAAATTCGGTAAATGGAGAATAATGGAAGGTACGGCTTTTGCAGGCAGCCATAATCTTGATGTGAAAAGAAAGAGCGGATGAATGGAAACTTAAGGTTTTTTCGATTAGAGCTTGCGGAAAAGCGGAATCTCAACTGCGAAGTTTGATTTTTCTTCTTTTCTGATGCCACCAAGTTTGTTTCGTGTTACGTTCTTGGTTTTCTCTAAAAAAAATTCTTACGTGAAATATTCACAAAATGCTGATTCATTGATTAAATCGTGTTTGAGTATGGACGGGAATTGATAACAAGCATATCTCGTGCAAACTCTCCGACTAATTCTAACTTCGTAATCTTTTACCAACATTATTATTATTTTGAATACTTGTACCAATGTTAGTGGTACCCCGAACTCAAAGAAGTACTTAAAGTACTTGAACAAGAACATGACATCTTTAGCCACTGGAAAAGAGCTGGCTACGTTTCAGAAGAACGATATAGCTCTTTAATTTCTTTAATTCTTATTTTGAAAAAAGAAAAGTTTTTTGTCACAAGACTCATATTGTTTTTTTTAGAATTTTCGTTTGAATTATTATTAAAACTTCAATTTATATTTTTATTGTTGTATTTGTATATGGAACAAGAACGGGGCAGCTCCAATACGTAGCAATTAATTACACAGGTAACACTATATTTTATTGAAATTCCACTGAAATTAGTTTCTTTGTAACAACACTGTAAAAACGATTCAGAAATGTTCCTGGAATATAATGGGCAGCTGATGTGCCCAATATCTTCCAGTAATATATCTTAAAAATGCCAGGAACTTTTTCCGCTAAAATTCAGTAACCTTCCAGAAATTATCCTAGAAACCTCCTGAAAAAATCAGAAATCTTCCTGTTTAAATCCAGTCGTGTCTCTGGAACTCAAGAGTAAACTTAAGTAGGCATAATATAACTTGACACTTTCCTGCGTTTTCAGGAAAGCTCCAAAAGCAGTTTTATAAACACGGCCAAAGCTAATGCAGAATAGCAAGCAAGTAACTATCAAGAGTTTTAACTCGCCTGCAGTTCTAGCAAAGCCACTTAGTCCATTGACTGATTTGCGCCCTCTGGACGCTTTATGAGTCTGGACTGGCCGAAATCGAGCTGTAGGCGATACACTTTATAAGTACGCTTAGTTAATCTTTAAACTGGGAGCTAAAAATATTTTTTACAACAGTGAGAAGTCTGCATTCGTGCCACTTGTAGCAATTCAGGAAACTTTTTGACAATGATACTTGATTTTTCCCAAAAAATGGATAAAAACCACTGAAATCCCGGAACGTTACACGGAAGTACTCAGTAACGTTTCGGATTTTTTTTGCAGTGAAATTACAAACATGACGTTAAATATAAAAACAAAATCTTTAAATACTGACTTTTTCAAACGATTTTTTGTGTTTTTGTTTGTGTGTGTGTGTTTCATGAAAGATTTCTAAATGTGCAGATGTTTGCTCCTTGAACCACTGTCTTTAATTGTAAAAACTTCGATTTTTCGCTCGTTTGCATTTTATTGGCATCCGGTGAACGAGTCACCTTTTGTTAAAAAAATAAATAAGTTTGTTTTATGCCGTTTATATTAGAATTGAATAATTTATTCATTAAATCAGCAACGAAGTACAAAAATGTGTCGGTTTGCAAGAAAATAAAATAATTAACAATTTCACAATATATGTCCATCATCTAATGCATTCTGAAATGAACAATTTTTTTTTTTAAGTTATAAATTAAATACTTCTTTTTCTTTGAGATTTGAATAGAAAGATGTCTTCCGAATTTTTTATTGTAAGGACATTTTCTTCTATTTTAGTTTTAATGTAAATTTATCACTTTTTTAGCTTTATTTATTTCTTTTTTTTTTAATTGAAAAGTTCAGCTTTTCGTTGCAAAATGATGTGTAGACAATTCGTATTCCACTTCATGTTTCTTTAAACTCTGGAGAAATATTAGGCAGTGGCGTCGTTACGGTGGGGGGGGGGTTCTCCCTGGATGTCACCCATCTGGGGGGTGACACCCAAAGTGAAAATGCAAGTTTTTAAAAAATATAAAGCTATAATGCATATTTAAGACTACAAATTTGAAAATTTTCTTGGGGGCGGGATCACCACAAAGTATACCACTGTATTAGGACAGCGTATAATAATTTGGTGAACCTCAGACAAAGTTTTTTCAGTACACTGACTACCGTAAAACCGTACAACTTTAGACCGCTTCATGTGTATTTTTCTTTATATTTTCATTATTCTTTGACAAAAAAAAGGTTGAGAATTTTATCATACACTACCATACACCTCAGCTGTAGAGTGACGCTTCGAAAAAAAAAAAACTAAATTACCCACAAAGGAAGAGGGAATTTTTGTATAGTGGTATAAAGTTTGCATATGGTGGTGAAAACTTTAGACCATCTCATATTTTCCTTGTATGCACCACTAAACCGCTCCGATGTAAAGTTACAATGCATATATCGTTCTGTTCCAATCCCGTACACTGCAAAAATTAAAAGCAAAATTGTACTTACTTTTTTCGATTTATAAATTTTTTAAAACTTTTTGAGTCAATTTCAGGTTTTCTAAAATAAAATCAATTGTGAAAAATACAATATTTTATTCAAATATATAAAGAGGAACATTAGATAGTATGAAAGTAATTAGTAGGTACCTACTCCTGGACTTTAATTTTTTTTTCCCAATTGGATAGGTTTCTACGTTGTCGCAATAATTTGTTTCTTTTTGTACCAAATGGCATCGGGGGAATGAGGCAAACGCCAGAATTGACCCTTTTTTGCCTTCCTTGTTGAACTTTGGTTGCTCCTGATTTCTTTCATCGCCTTTTCCATCAGTTCAGGCGAATAGTTGAGGTAAGGACCAGGATTGACAGACGTCCCGGATTTCAAGGGACAGCCCCGTATTTTGAAAAATTGTCCCGCGTCCCGGGGAACATCCAAACAGGACGGCTAAAGTCCCGTATTCTGGCTATTAACAATACTTTACAAAACAAAACATCATTTTAAGGGGGGAAAATAACAAAACAGGTGAAATAAAGAGCAAAAAGAAAATCATAAATCATGTGGCAGCAAATGCAGAAATTGTTAATGTTTTGATTTGGTTTGTATGTTTTTGTTTTGGCGGCAGACAATGAGCCTTACTCGGTCAAATTTCCTCATTGATTGGTGTGGCATTAAGAAACATTGTTTTGCTCCACGATTCCTTTCATTACTATTTCTGATAAGGTAGTCACATTTACCAAGAAAAATTTTCGATGTCACCGTTTCTCTTATAGCTGACGCAAGTAAAAAATGAATTAGCACCTGTTCCTCTCAACGTCGATCTGTATACTGAACATCGTTCTATTGCTTGCTTTATTCTCTGAAATAGAATTCATCCAAAATTGTGCTCACCCATAAACATACTGAGAGGAATCTTCCGAAAGCTATAAAAACATGGTTGTTTATCACCCTTTAAAAATACACCATAACCAGTAATTGTACTCAATCTCAAAAATACCCCCCCCCCCCCCTCACTCCTTGAAGCCTGTCCAGTATTTACTGTTCTTAAATCTGGCAACCCTGGTAAGGAGGTCCGCCTATCTTCTTTCTTTTCCCTGGATTCATGTCTAAAGCCAAAGAATACTCAAAAACCAAAAAACTGCTCAAGACAATACAAAATTGTTCACAAAATATTGACAAACGATATTAAAAATGGGTGGTCTAAAGTTGCAATTTGAATTCCCGTATTTTGTTTACTTCGAAACGACAAGTAAACAAAGCAACATCAGGATTCGCCGATAAGGCTAAATCATCTTAAATACTTAAGTAATAAAGTAATAAACTTACCTTCGGAGAATTCAATTGGCAGATATAGGTTTCGAAGGAGACTTTGAGAGCAGGAGCAAAAATTTCAAAAAACCTCCCAGCACAAATGAATTTTGACACGAGAATGATAACACTGGAGCTTTGGGTAAACAACATGAACTTTGCTGGACAACACTTGCGAACCGACTGAATTTTTGTGAAGACTTGAGCTTTGCTCCAACGAAATCTACATGGCACATACTACCAGATTTCTTCACTGGTCTAAAGTTGTACTGTTTAACGGTATCACCTGTACTATTGTAATTAAATTATAACAATCTTGAATTTTTATTTCATCATAAAAATGTTGAATGCCCCTATTGACATTGCCCCCTTCTCCTCAGAGTCTATAAACTGAACTGAAGCACAAAAAGACTCAATAGTCGTCGTGAGTATAAAATGACTCAGGGCAACTATTTTAGGTAATAGGGAATAGATATATTTCGTTCATTGTAAGAGTGATGAATCTCAATATTTTAAAATTGTATTTGTTTGCTAAATGGTATCACATTTAGTTATGTCTTTTAGTCTAAAAGTGAAGAACCTCATTTTCCCGAATACAAATATCTCATGACAAAAAGTAGCTGAACACCTGCACCTTTTTTCCTAAGGAGAATTTTTCAAAGGGCTTCAAATACTAAGGCATAACAAAGTCATTTACAAAGAGATAACTCACTTTTACAATGACCCGTACATGTGTGTTGAATTCAGCTCCGAAATCAGACAATGTCCGGAAATAATGCTCACAAAGCTCAGGAATACCAAACAAATGTGCCAAATTCAAAATGTTACGTTAATTTGGAATTTGTGCGCCTGAATTTATTCAATTCACGATCTGGTGAATCAGTGGCAATCCTAGCCCGATAATGCCAGAAAAATTTTACTTTTAACTCTAATTATTTGAAAATTAAATGAATGAAACTGTTTGCATTTTTTTAATGAGATGTGTATTGGATCTTAACAGTCAAAAAAGCATCATTGTGAGAAGAAAAAAAAAATCTGGGGACTGAATCGATAAGATCGTTAATATTAACTTCAAAAATTTCCGGCGGCATGATAAAACATAAAATGAAGCGGTTATTATAGTCTTCTTTAAAATAATTTTTCGATATCACAAATAGTTACAGCCTGAAACATTTTTTTGCCATCTGTAGTCCTCAGAGGTGAGAATCTTGTTGTTTTTTTTTTCCTTTTCCCCACAAGGCTTTTCACTTCCGCAATTAACTTGACTAATTTAGAAGTGCAGGGATGGTTCGCCCATCCTCCAAGTGTGATATCGGACTTATATCAATACGGATTCGCCGGATCACCAGTTCGTGAAATTCAAGTGCTCGAAATAAAGTACAATTTCGAACATATCGATTTTGTCAGTGGTCCATTTGCTTTGTGAAGATTCGGAGTTGGGTTTCAACTCGTACGCACAGGCATTACGAACAAACTTGTTAAAATGGATTCATGAATGGTAAAATATGTATTTTCAAATGTGTAGGGGAGGGTGGCCCAAAGCGGGTAGGTTTTCGAAAAACGCTCGAAAATTGTAGTTTTTGGATTTTAATCGCAACAATTTCGATTTTGTTTCCTAGCACAGTTCTTGAACTTCAAAATAAAAAGTGATTTTTGTATTATTTCAAATCCAATATTTATTAATTATCAAACTTAACAAACATGTGAAAAACCCGTTTTGCCCTACCAGTGAGCCCAAAGCGAGTAAAATTAACTAATTGTGGTTTGGTACATTTTCCAATCAATTATAAAGTTATAAATGATTAAAATAGTTGAATAGCTACATGCCATTATATAAAAAAATATATAAAACAGTTGTTCTTATCCAATTTCAAGTCAATACATTTGTTTATAAAACATAAAGAAATAACTGAGTTTATTAATAGACTAATTAATTGTGTGCCATCCTAAAAAAATATCTTTTTAAAGTTATACTTATCCTATTAAAAGAGAAAATCTAAGCCATCACACGAGTCAAGAAATTTTAAATAAATATATGATTAAATCCTATATCCGTTTTGCCCGACCGCTTTGCCCAAAGGCACGTTTTTTATTTCACTAATTATAACCTGAAATAATTAATTAAAAAAAACGGAATGACCATCGTAGTTTTTAGGTGGATATTGTCAGAATAAGTTAATATTATTGACAGTAAAAAAATATGCTGGTCTTCGACTAATCACAAGTTACCAAACTTCATTTTTTTAATGTATCATTTTTTTTTAATTTTAAGCCCGGTTGCGCCCTCCGCTTCACTGCTGCTTCGCCGGGACTGATAATAACTCGGGGTGTTCGGGTAAACATGACATACGTATTCATCGCCGCTAACACACCATGGGGGAGGGGGCATACGAAGGCCTGCCCGCTTTGGGCCACCCTCCCCTATATCTGCGTACATTAGGGTGCTTCTAAAAAACATTTTTTCAGCTTGAGTCCAGGACACCCCCTATTTTTTTTTTTAGACTTACTAATAGTATTATGCTGTAAAAGTTTTAGCTTTTTACTCAAATTTTAAGAGGGTGCTCAATGACCCCTTAATTTAACATTAGCCGTAGCATAGAAAATGTCACAAATTTAGAAACATTTAATTTTCCCAGCTGTTTTTTTGTAAATAACTATTTTATTGCAATGTATAATCATATTACTCGTGTATATTATAATATTAAGAAGCTAAAACTCATCCAGTATATAACTATCCACATGTCAAAAAATATTGAGGGGTGTCCTGTTATCTAGAAGAATTTTTTTTTTTACATGTATTTTTGAACCACCTAGTGGTATATGTACAGATGTGCCAAAAAACTAGTCAACATTTTTTTCATGGATATTTTTTCTTTGAATGTTTCTAACGAGGCTGCGTACTTGCTTCTTACCTTTTTTTTAAGCCTCTAGCATCTATTATTTCATCTTGCACGACGATCGTTGGATGATCATTGCCATTTGAGGCAGTGGAGAAGCAAAGGGATGCAAATGGACATTTTCAAGTTTTGAGTAAAACGCGTTTAAAGTTGCGGTTCTAGTTGGGTTTGAATTTTTTTTCTAAATCATGCTGTATAGTAGCATCTACAAGAACTACTAGTACTATCTCTTGCCCCAAAACAGAGAAAAGGTTCACCTTCCATTTGTACTTATTATCTACATTTTTTAAACTTTTGCACGGACATCCCTTTGTTTCTCACTGCCTCATATGTAACTGATCTCGACAATTATCAGAAAAATATTATTTCTAACGCTAATTATTTGAAAATAAAATAGTTGGGAAAAAATTTGAACGTTGTGCATTGCATTTTAACAGCCAAAAAAGTATGTCCATTGTGAGCAAAAAAAGTCTTCTGAGAACCAAATCCATTAAGTTTTGTAAGTAACTCCAAACAGTTTCATCAGTCGGACAAAAATGTTTTGAGTTCGTTCTCACTTTACATTTTCAAATTAATTTTTTGATGTTACAAATAGTTGCTAACTCATTTTTTTCAGCCTTCTGTAGTCCTCTGAGTTGAGGGAATAGTTCTTTTATTTTTTGTGCATAATGCTTTTCATTTCCGCAATTTACATTAATGTTGTGGTGATTCGTTCATTCTCTAAGGGAAAAATCGAACTTGAATTAATACTGATTTGCCGGATGAAGAATTCATCAAATTCGAGTGCACAAACTTCGATATAAATGACAATTTCGAGCATGGCAAGTACATGGGTGATCCGTTTGGGCATTGTAAACATTTTTCTTTATTTAAACACTGTCCGATTTTGTAGTTCGATTTCAACACATACATGCGGGCGAAAAACATTACGACAAAACTTTTCAAAATGAACTTATAAATGGCCATTCATACTATATTACAAATGCCCAGGTAAACTGGTCAAAACTTTTTTTATAGATATTTTTTGTATGTTTCTAACGGGCTGCGTATTGGTTTGTTGCACCATTTTTGGCGGATAATCCTCACCATCTGTAAATATTGACTTTCAGTTTTCCGTTTAATGGAGGCGCCAAGGATCTTAGGATCTAAAATGGCACTAAGAATTTCATTTAGCTGAAAATATCGGAGCAAAATAGATGCCTAACGAACCTTTAAAACATTGAATTAATCATACAACATGGACGGAGAATTCGCCTCTTTAATGATCACCGAGTTAAGCCGGGTTTGAACCCGTGAACTAGGGCTTAAGAGATCAACACCTAACCACAATAAGCTCCTGCCGAACTGGATATTACAATATGAGTTGGGGTTGAAATCTGTGTTGCAAATATTTTGTGACTACAATACTTCCTGTACTTCATACGACGAAGCAAAAAAAAAAAAAAAAAAGTAAAAACGGTATTTATTACGTGATTGTAGAATCTTGGCTTAATGCTGTTAATCATCGTTAAGATACTTAATTGTAACTGTAAACAATACTTCAAATTTTATTAAATAAGCATTTCTATTTTGTAAATCAATCCGTTTAATAAATATTCTTCAACTACTTATCTTTTTTTTATCTCTTTGCAACAAAAAGATAAAACTTCGTAAATAACTGATAACGACTGTATTGCATTTTTTAAATAACTTCAATTTAATTATTTCCTTAAACTTCGGTAAATTTCCAGTGGAGGAACAAAAAGTATAAAACTTTTCAAACCCGAATATATTCATTTTGAAATCTTCACTACCTTTAATGAAAACTTTACTTCTTTTTTATATACCTAAGAGTTCAGTAATTTCTACTCTGTTTATTCTCTAGCTCCTAAAGTAATTGTTTGCGCGAATTCATTATTTTTCCTTTAAACCGAATTTTTCCTGAAAATTCCCTTGGAAATAATTAGGCAGATTTTCTTGGAAACGCTTTTTTAAGCTTCTTCTTCAGCTTTTCCTTTTCACCTGTTTTGTGAGTTCTAAGCAAACTGGCATGAGTTGGATTTCTTCTTGTAAAATCGATTTTCTAAATTTTATTCTTTCTTAGTTTAACTTACTTTTGATGTGAAATGGGTTTTTTTCTCCTCTCTTGATCTTAATGATCTCGATTGTCTCGTTTTAAATTAACGCTCTAAACCTAATCTTTCACTCTGAAGTTTTATTTTATACAGTGAGGCATAAGTTTTCGTTAAGCAGATATATTAAGGAGAAAAACAATAAAGCAGAACGTTTTATAAAATTTAATAGCAGTAAATAATGAATAACTATCCTAAATGAAAAACAAGACTCATTTATTTTATTAATTTCCCTATAGAAGTTAAAACTTCATTCTCTTATTTGAAAAAACAGTTTTCCTAGGATATTTACGTTGGTTTTTGCACTTTCGGAATAAATAAGACGAATTAAAAATATATTATTAACTCTTAACGAGCTTATAATTTTGAAAAAAAAAAAAGGTTACCAAAGTAAAAGGAAATTAACATCGATTTATAGCACAAAATAGCAGATTGCTGCATACATGTGTTTCGGGGTCTCAGAAAACCCATTTTTCAAAGCAAAATAGGGAGCTTTGGATGTAAAGAAATCCGGGATCCAAAAGCTCACTATTTTGCGTTGATATAGTGGTTCCCTGAAACTCCGAAGCACGTGTATTCAGTAGTCTGCTAATTTGTGAGATAAAACGTTGTTGATATTCTTTTCTTTCTCTCCCCACTAAGATCCTTCTTTATTTCTCAGGTCATGAAAGTGCTTATTTTTTTTTTTATCGAAAAAATTATATAAATAAATTTTCTTTATCTTTACTTATAATAAAGCTGAAAGTCCCTCTGTCTGTCAGGATCTCTGTGAAGCGCATAGCGCCTAGACCGTTCGGCCACTTTTCATGAAATTTGGCACAAAGTTAGTTTGTAGCATGGGGGTGTTTTGTCGAAAATTCGATGTGGTTCTTTTTCTATTCCAATTTTAAGAACAAAATTCTCATAAGATGGACGAGTAAATTACGAAATTATCATTACGTGGAACCGTAATATGGGTACAAGCCAATTGGCGAGAAAATTCACCATACATTATTTGTAAATATGCAGGCGAACCAAAAGACCTTTTAATTTTCTATTATGGGCAAAGCCGTGCGGGTACCACTAGTATATAATATACGCCCTCCTTTGTTACTTTTGCATTTTTTTATTTCCGCTTGAAATTCGTGCGATCCATCCCGAAAATATCATGGGCAAGAAAAATAAGAGACGAAGCTCAGCCCCTGATTTTGGCTGGACCGAGATGACAGGAGTTAATCAAAAAACGAAAATAAAATATTTTAGTGATTATAAAATTGTTTTAAGTTATGATTTAAAAACTATTTTTGTCACTCTCTCAAATTTAATTGTTAGAAATAGGCAAAACAGAGGGAACATGTAGAATTACAGGAAAGGCATTTACACGACACGCTTGTCAAAGTTGCAATGTAAGAAAATGCTCCTAGCACGCTCGGAAAGTTTTGATTAAAAACATAACAAAAAAAAATAATAATAATATATAAATAATTTAAAAATTATATTTATTTGAGCAAAACAACAGGAACAATATTCTTCCTACGTCACGAAATAATATTATGAACCAATTTCATGATAACATACCTATCAATTGTAGCATAAAATATTCTATAAAAGCTTCAAAAAAGTTAGATCCATATTTCATTGATCGAACTCACAGAATAAAAGGGACACTACTTCTATTTAATGCAACTAAATTTTAAATCTGTCAAGAAACAATATCTGATTTTTTTTTCTTTGCTTTTCATAAGATACGTCCTATCGTTTCACTTCATAAACAAATACTTCATGTTTCAATCATTAGGAATCTAAAAGCGGAATATGATATTACTAAAAATCTAGCTTATTATACTAATTACTCCCACTTCAAGAATCTTTTGTAAGAAAAATGAAATCGTTTGTACCTGTTTTGTTTATGTGAAAATTGAACGCGGTTTGAATAATGTAGTACATCAGACTGTCAAGCAAGTATAGAGTTAGGTAACGAATGTATACATTTGTGCTGAAAATTAAAATAATCAATTATCTAACGTTTTGAAGCATCAAAAATTGCAAATTACTGCAGACACGTGTCTCGGATGAGTTTTCATCCAGAAGCTTATACTTCTTTGCATTAAAAAGGTGTTCCTTGTAACAACAAAACACGTGTCTGCAGTAATTTGCAATTTTTATGCTTCAAAACGTTGGATAATTGATTATTTTAATTTATGGAGTTAGTTTTTTTCATTTATAGAGTTGTTTTTTTTCAGAAGCATTAAAATACTCATTGATATCTCTATAGATGTGATATTCATTTTGGAGGAGTGAAATATACCAAACAGCTGTTGGTTGTCTCGTGTCTCACAGCTGTGAGAAAGAGGGGTGCAATTGCCCAGGGGTGGATACAGGATTTCCTTTTAAGGGGAGTCATGCACAAAAATGTAGTCTTAGGTACGACAATTTTCATCAACTTGCGTTTCTTTAGGTGTCAACAAAAGCACAAAATGGACCGCTAGTTGGTTAAAAACTTAATTAATTTTAACTATTATAAATAAAATACTTAAATTAGTATTAATTAACCTTAATAAATAATAATTCAATACATTAAAATGAGCTAGTTAAGTTGTATTATAACCAGTTAAGTCCAGTATTCACACCAGCCAACGCAATACAATAAATAAATACCACCAAAATCTAATAAAAATTAACTGTTTTATGGACATGATACATTTAGATATTGATTTACATTAGCATACTACTCGACACAGGGTCTATCTTGTATGCAGAAAACTACAATAAACTTCACTTAATAGTAGTAAAATATTCGGCGATAACCTTCTTTAAAATTAAATATTTTATGAATATCATTCGGACATTGATGAATATTCACCGGATTCTTTTCAGTTGTCGAAAAACCAGCGGCGAATGAAGATGTCGCAGTCTCAGAGTCTGATACAAGAATTCCGGATGCGTTTACATCGGTTTTGGGTTCATCAGTTTTTTTTTTTTATCTTTTCAAAAAAGACAAGAATGTCAACTGATCGCTTCACTATTTTTGCTACACGTAGTCCTTTTTCTAACAAACCCGGCTTTTTACCCGACTGCGCGTGCGCGACGCAAAGGAGGGTAATGTGTTTATCCGTCTATGTATGTATGTCCGTCTCTATATGGCGATCTACAGGCTAAGCACCTTGGCCAATTTTCGTAATTCTTACGTCAATCGATTTGTCTTAACCTTGGGAGTGTCACTAAACACATGACAGTAATCAAAAGTACCTTTTGAAAAACCAATTGCTATTTTGTCAGTTTGGGATCGGCGCACGCTGGGTATCGCACACTGTTTCGCACGCTACCTCCGTGCGACAAATGCAGGTAGTTTTCGCTGCCTGAATTTATACCGGACTGCGCATGCGCGACGCAAAGGAGGGTAATGTGTTTATAAGTCTATGTATGTATGTCTGTTCCTATGTGGCGTTCTGCAGGCTGAACGGATTAGTCAATTTTGGCAATTCTAACGTCAATCGATTTGTCTTAACCTTGGGAGTGTCACTAAATACATGACAGTAATCAAAATTCACCATATCAACAACCATTTGCCATGTTTTGTCAGTTTGGGATCGGCGCACGTTGGGTGTTGCACACTGTGTCCCACGCTACTTGCGTGCGACAAATGCAGGTGGTTTTCGCTGCCTGAAATTTTTTGTTTACTAAGTCTACTAATTGGGGTCTCATTGGCCGAGTTGTCTAAGCGATTGCTTCTCTCACTTGAGGCGGTGGGTCAAGACACCCTCGCTCCCGATGTACTTTCCCCTTTTTCTGATGTAAATTCTTTCGTATGTTCTTTATATGTATTCTGTACTGTATTAAAAAATATATCACGCGTAACGAAGGTAAGACACTCAGATTGTAGTCCTCATCAAAATAAATCCATGGAATAAGCACCAAAAGAAAGAGAGTCTACTAATTCGATTTTCATCTCTAACATGTTACATTTGTTTTTGCCTTGACTCAAGGGACTGAGTTTCGCGACATGTACTTTCTTGAGAGGCTTTTTTTGGTTTGCGAGAAAGTTTTGACTGACGACGTTTCCGATTTCGCGTCATCATGAGTTATACAGCCTGTTTATATAGCTGTGCTGTGGTTGACTTAGGTTCGCGCATTTTTGCCGAAGGTCAAGCACATGTAGCTTTAAGCCGAGTTAGGTGACTAGAGGAACTAATTATCAGTAGTTTTGACCTCCATAAGTTACTTAATAAACCTCACGATAAACACAAACTATCCCGATGAAATGACAAGGTTGCGAAATGTATCGTCTTATAAACATAATAACTAAGTCAATGAAAATTAACTAAAAAGTATAAAATAAAGCATTATTAAATAAAAACAAAAAAAACCGACTGCGTAAAAACCAAAAAAACTAAAAAAAAAATGTATAAGCCCAGTAGTTTAGAATGTTATTAAGTATTACTGAATAACTACACCGTTGAAATAGTTTTATAACCGTACACAGGTAATACAAATCATAAATTCAAAAGCAGAATAGAAGGATCAACAGTCGGGGCCCATTCCAATTTTTAGGGATTCTTAGAATCAGAAAGGAATGGGCCTCGACTCTTGATCCTTCCATTCTGCTTTTGAATTTATGATTTGTATTATCTGTGTACGGTTATAAAACTATTTCAACGGTGTAGTTATTCAGTACTACTTAATAACATTCTAAACTTTTAGGTTTATACGTTCTTCTTTTTAGTTTTTTTTTTGGTTTTTACGCAATCAGGTTTTTTGTTTTTATTGAATAAGTTTTTTTTAAGCACAGTTTCCGTCTAATACGATGGACTAATTTACGAAAACCCTCGTGTGACAAGGTTTCAGGCAAAAACGATACAGAAATTTTACATTTCTTCCCGACGATTTCGGTTTTATTTCCTAGCAGGGTTCTCTTGAACTTCAAAATAAAGAGTGATTTTTGTGTTATTTCAAACAAAATATTTATTTATTATAAAACTTTACAAAGATCTGAAAAACCCGCTCTGCCCTACCAGAGAGCCCAAAGCTGGTAAGCTTAACTAATTGTGATTTGGTATATTTGCCAATGAAATATAAAAGTTATTAATGATTAAAATAGTTGACTAGCTACCTGCCATTATATAAAAATGTAAAACAGTCGTATTTATTCAATTTAAAGTCAGCACATTTATTTATAAAACATAAAGAAATAACTAATTAAATTAATAGACTAATTAATTGCCATTCTTAAATACAACTTTTTAAAGTTATATCTATTCTATTGAAATAGAAAGTCTAAGTCAGCACACGAGTCTTGAAATTATAAATAAATATATGATTAAATCGTATACTCGCATGTCCTGGCCCGTTTTGCCCGAAGGCACGTTTTTTATTTCACTAATTAACTTTCAGCAATGCCAGCTTTTACAGAAGTGTGTTAGGCTTCTAAATTTAGCAGAATGACTTTGAAATGAGCGGACACGCGCAGCGAATTTTTACTTTCCCCTCTTTATTCAGGGTAGGTCTCAGTTTCGAAAACTCGATTCTGCAGATACTGCAGTTTACCTGCATAAGGCAGAATACGTACTCCCGTACAATATATAACTGATAATACTTGTGACTAATTTCGGAAATACTATAAACAAAGCACTATCGAAATTCTATAGTTTATTATTTAATCTTAAACGCAGATTCTTTTTATATTTCAACTTATTTTGGCAATATAAACGTGTATCGATTGCTGATGGCAATACTGATGTTACGTAGGATTTTTTTTTTTAACTTGCGCCCATCTCGAAGTTACCTTCATAAGAAAATTGCATCGGTACTGGACAGAAATATAAAGCTCTCATCGTTAAAGGAGAAGTAGAAAATGTCAAAATCCTTGATTAATGCATTTCCAATTTTTCCCTGGACGCGCCGCGCGAGAGGAAGAAGGAAAAAAACCTTCCCCTGAATTGATAAATAAATAAACGTGGAAAAATGAGTCTTTTCCTTCTACTTAGATAAATAATAAAACTTTCGCAGGCACCGGAACTTATTTTCTTAGGTGAATCTTTCTCAAAGAGGGAGCAGTTGCAAAGCATAATGGTGTGTGTCAAATTTTGGCGCTCTTGATTTACTCATCAGTTTGAAAATATAAAGGAGGGGAACTTATTTTGTCAAAAGGTTCTGTATAAAATATGAAAGCACTTAGCATTAAGGCTAACTAAATAAATCAAATTTACAGCGCCGAGAAGATGCTTTGTGAGGAATTTGTGTGGGTAGCTGAAATGTGTATGTTAAAGTGGTTTTTATAAGCGAAAGCTTTTAGCAATCGTTTAATGAAAAATATTAATGAAAGAATTTACTTATATCTGGTGCTTAGAATTCAATATATGCAATCCCATTGCTGTTAGGGTAGACATATTTTATGTTCGTTGGTAATTGGCCTATTTAACTATTAAGATATTAGAATATTCTCGGCATGTCGCTCAAGAAGAACACAAAACGCCAGGTTTTCTTCTGAATTTATTGTTTTTAAATTTTACAACTTATAAAATGTGCAGTTTAATCGTGACATAGTAAAGCAAGGGTGAATTTCAGAAAAACATTTAAACAAAAAAAGGAAATTAACTATACACTTTAAAAGTCTTATTATTTGCCAACTATCGTCAAATAATTCAAAAGTATTTTTTTTTTTAATTTAAAATCTTTTAACCTTTTTGCTACAATTTTTGCAAACGAAAAGAAAAAGGATTACATCTGCCCATGTTTCCATGCTACACTGCAGTCTATTTTTTAAACATTTTTGTTCTTTGCCGTTACTTCTAAATGCATGATAAATTTTGAAATACGAAAAATAAGTGTAACAATGATGTTGCTCAGGAAATTGGTGCAAAAATGTATTTCACGGCTGCATTGCTACCTTTTTATCAATGTAATAGTTCCATTCCAAGAAAAACGGTCACTTTGTCCCGCACGTGTGTATGTTAAAGTGGTTTTTATATGAACGAAACATTGCCAAATTTCATGGCCATACACAGTAGACCATGGGATTTCAATTTCTGAAATAAAAAAAAATAGTACCAAAAATCGCCACCAGGGGAAATTTTGGCGTTGAAAAGGTGTGTCACTGTGAGCATTGAAGGATTAAATGATAAAATATATGCATCAATTTTATTCACAAAATATGATTTTTACCAGCAAATGAGGTTCAATATGACCAACATCGAGATTTTCCAGGTACTGCATACAATACACAATATTTTCTACACCTCTGGGGGGGGGGGGGGTAATTTCGCCTGCAAGTAACATTTTTCTAGTTTTGAAAGTTGAGATATCGGCAACATGTCGCAGATACACAACACCGTTACGAAATCCCTATGATTAAAAATCGCAAAGTGAAAGATTGGGCGACCATACCGTAGGAAATGCATGACTAATAAGACTGCTTTCAAAGAAATGTTGCCGTCATACATTCAGTACCTAAAACCAAACATGATGTGGTGCACCATCTTACATGAATTTACTTATAATTTTTTGATTCGTGTGCTGACTTAGATTTTCGATTTCACTAGGATAAACATAACTTCAAAAGCTATCTTTTAAGATGGTAATTAATTAGTCTATTAATTTAATTAGTTATCTCTTTATGTTTTATAAGCAAATGTTCTGACTTTAACCCGTAACAGGGGAGGTGAAAAAGTAGGACGTAACAGGGGACGTGAGGTCTCAGAGACCGCTCTATTTGCAAATTTTTAAAAATTCGTGCAATTATGAAAAATTCCTCTAATTTCCCACAGATGTTCTTTGAACTTTTATTAGCAAGGGGAAGAAATATTTTGGAATTTTTTTTATCGAAATATATCTTTTCCGAGGAAATTTTGCCAGAATCATAAGAATTTTCGAGAAAATCATATGCTGTAGTAAATAATTTCCTACTCGTGATAAAAACGAATTTATTATTTCTTAATTATTTCATTTTAGTTCTTTAACATATACAGAACATTTTAGTACCAGAAAGTTGGTTATATTACGTTACGGAAAATTTTTGACAGCCCTTTAACTGTTAGTATTTCGTGTCGTATTTCGAGGAATAATTTAGCCTTCATAGTCCCTAGAACATCATTGCGAACGTTTGTGAACTTTTCAAACAACTCTCAACCTCATCTAGAATATTTTGCATTTCTTCCACATAAAGCGGAAAGATTAAATGAACCTATATCTGCGGTTTCTAATGTTAAGAGTCATGTCTACTACTGCGGAAAATTGTAAAGGAAATTGTAATTGAAGGGCGGGTGCGATCTCACAGACCGCCTCTAATAATGCAATGAAATTTAAAATAAATGCACTTGCCTAAAGATACTGATAAGCAAGGGGGTGTTCAAGGTCACAAATTAGTAAGCTATTGGGAAAAACCAATCAATCGGACTGAAAATGAAGTAGGGGTGATCAATGAACTTTTGAGCGGTCTGTGAGACCGCACCTCCCCTGTTAAGAGTTAAGTTGGATTAGTACAGCTGTTTTATATTTTTTATATGATGACAAGAAGCTAGTCAACTATTTTATGCATTTACAACTTCATATTTGATTGGCAAAGGTACCAAACCACAATTAGTTAAGCTTACCCGCTTTGGGCTCCCTGGTTGGGCAAAGCGGGTTTTTCAAATGTTTGTAAAAATTGATAATAAATAATTAGGTTTGAAATAATACAAATATCACTTTTTATTTTGAAGTTCTAGAACCCTGTAAGGAAATAAAACCGACATTGTTGCGATAAAAATCCAAAAACTACAACTTTCGAGCGTGCTTCAAAAACCTACCCTGTTTGAGCCACCCACCCCTATGTTTTCTCTAGAGATTTTATTTTTTTTTGTGGATTTAGCACTTTAATTGCTCTGATGGAGGCTCCATTTAACTTTAATTTGCTTATTTGCAACACTATCGTGGCAAGTTGTGCTTTATTCAACTTGTTAAGAAATAACGAATCGCTTATTACTCTCACTTGACCGCAGTTGATGTTCCTTTGATATTTGGAACTGGGCATCTACGAGTCTACGAGCACAACTGTCCACCGGTGTTCACGAGCGCACTTTAAAAAAAAATTGTGTAACCTTACTCAATGGAGTCAAGTTACACATTAGCTTGTGGAAGGTTACATCATGGTAATGTAACTATAGCGTAACGTCTCACTAATATTTGCGTAAGTTTACACCAGAATTTTAGTTTTGCTAACAGAAAATAATGTAGCTATAATTGGCTGCCTCACTTGCCAACTCGACCAACTCCATAAATCAAAAAATAGAGATTAGTTATAAAGAAGATGGTGTTATCCATAGGAGTACATATGCCTTCGTGTTACATTTTCTGCCATCACGTGGTCAGAAATGTACTGAACCAAAAATTTAATATAAATCAGATGCTAAGCATTGATAAAGCACTATTAAAGCAGAAATGAGGATTTTTTCAAAAAGTGGAGCTAATTGATTTGGCAATTGGGGCATCCAACTAGAAGTCATAATAGCTTTGACGATTCCTATTATTTTTACTTTAAACCAAGGACTTATTCAAAATTCCCTTTTATGCTTATAAAAGTTATAAACTTATGATGTGTTAAACTGTATTTGGTTCATTCTCTCTTAAATAGATTTTGATATCCAATTTTCATATTCGTTGTTATTTTTTGCTCTTAAAACAAGTCTATGAGAAAAATTGTAGATGCAGTTATAAATAAGTTTCTAAATGGGCGTAGCTCGAATGTTACATATATTATTCCCATCTCCTGACAACGTTTTTGAAACTTTCACGTTTCAAATTAGCTGAAACGAAGCTCTCCACGTGCATTTTATTTTAAGCAATGCGGGTGGTTGATTATTACAAAAAAAAAGTGTTTAGTTTTTATTACTGCTCATACGCTCACCTTACTTTACCATAACTAGGGGTTAAAAGTCGTCATGAACTCACAGATTCAGTTATCTTCATCTTTCTATAAATACATAAATGGTAAATTTTTGGTGTCCATCTCTCATTGCTGCTACTCAAATATTGTTTTCAAGTTTTTAGAATAGAAGAAGGAGTGAAGTGCAAACAAAATATGCTTTAAATTTTAGAACTTTATCTTTTAAATACTAAAATAGATTCACGTAAATTTCTACTTTCAACCGAATTTAACTGTGATACCTTCTTTGTTTAAACAAATGCCTAGAAGTACATTTTCTTGTTATTACATACTATGGGTTATATTTATTACTCTGCAATTTTATAAATACGTTTTTGGCTGAGAACAGAAAGCAAAATGTATTTTGTTTTGTAAAAGTTTAGTTTCAATTTCCCATGGTGAAATTTATGTTTAAAGTAATTGCAATAACTTGGTCACGTGCACTTAAAATAGCAGCTTACTACTTTGTATCAGCAACCTTTTTCTTTTTTTTTTACAATTAACTTAATATGACTGTCATTCATATCTCTTTTTGGCAACGTAACATGAGCCTGTTGGTAATGTTGGTAAACTGCCTAAAATAATTTCTCTTCAAAAAAAGGAAATGAAACGAGCTGATGTGTGCATCACATTACTTCCTTTTACTACAATATTACAACACCACTTGAGTTCACATCGAAATTAACAATGATTTCCCCTCAAAAAGGAGCAAAAGACCCCTTTAGAAACAATCGAATACAACCAAACAGGAAGGTGCACAGCTAGACCCCACTAGGAGTCTGCGTACCAAATTTCAATTTTCTAGGACTTATCATTCTTGAGTTATGCGACATACATACGCACATACGTACGTACCTACAGATGTCACGAGAACACTCGTTGTAATTATCTCGGGAATCGTCATCATGGATATTTCGCGTGTCTATGCGTTTTTAGACACTTATCCACGTGTGGTCGAGTCGAAAAAAAACTCAATATTCATTCGGGGGTGAGTAAAATGGAAATTAAGGTTGATTTTTGAGCGAAATTTATTTTCGCGAATACAATACTTCCTTTTTTTGTAAAAGGAAGTAAAAAGAGATTGTCAAAAATAACCTCTAATCACTGACAGAATTGGCCGTTATTATGTTGACAACATTGGCATCAAGGGGCAGTCAATAAAATTGTCTCCAATTTCTTGTATGTTCTCGACTTTTTTAAAACTAAAAACAAAAGTGTGGTTTCATATACTGAAACTGCAACAATATACAGGGTTAGCATTAAAGATTATCCCGGTTTCAAAAACTTATATTTCATAAACTGTTTCATTTAGCACTAAAAATAATACATAAAAATAAAGATAAACTGTGAAAGTTTTTTTTCACTCACAAATGTTCGATGTGTGCACCTTTCACAACGCAACACATCTGTAACATACATTTTGGAGTGTATCACTGTCAATTTTTCTTAATGCTACACATATGCGATCTTTTAGTTCTTGCAATGTTGTAGGCAATGGTGGCGTATAAACACTGTCTGACGAAACCTCATAAAAAAGTCACGTGAGTTTAGGTTTGGGGATCTGACTGTCCAACGCATTAAAGGGAAAGTCATCATCACCTGCGCGGCCAATCCAGTGTTGTGGAACGTCAGTGGCGCAGCGAAGTGGGAGGGGGAGGGGTAAAAAACCCCAGAGGTTTTGGTTTTAATATTCTTGCCAATTCTAATTCAGTAGTTAGTACACATGTAAAGACTATTGTGACCAAAAAACTCCTTCCAGAAAGAATCTCTGCCTGCGCTAGTGCGGAACGTGCACATTTACGTAGTAACGCACGTTTAAAAAAACTTGGACAATTTATCTTTATTTTTACGCATCATTAATAGTGGTAAGTGTAATAGTTTATGAAATATAAATGTTCAAAACCGGGATTTGCTTTTACGTTAACCCTGTATAAAATGTACGGAATTTACTCAACAGATAGAAAGTAGCATATGCAGCTTCTTCCTCAACAAACTACAATGAAATGAAAGCCTTCCCAGACGAAAACTCAAATAGTCTTTGTTATTAACAGGAGGGAGAGATGTCAAAATCCTTGATTAATGCATTTTCAATTTCTCACTAGAAAGGGTTGCGTGAAAATAGAACGAAAAAAGAAAACTCCTTTGAATACATAAATAAGTAAACGATGTAAAAAGAATCGTTCTTTTTTATTTTAAAACAATTTATTAAACTTCCCCGTGATTGAGAGTGAATTTCGGTTGGCGTTATTTTCCAGAAAGTTAATGAAATCAGTCTTTGTCAGTTTCAGTGCTTCGAAGGAACATTAGTTTATGAAAGTATGGAAATTGCTCTTCGATGCTAACTTTAGATGAAAGAACTTTTTGGTTTTAAAAGGAATTGTCCATGTCATTTTAATTAGAGAGATGTTTTCTGCGTCGTATTTATGTTTTTTTTGTCAGAACTCAATTATATTTTATTCAATTATGCGGTATGAAAAAGTAGAACGATTGTAATTATTAATTCTGTATTTGTAAACTTACCGGATAAAATGGATAAAAGTTTTGTGAAAAGAAGTAAAGCGTCTACTTTACAGAAACAATTAATGAGAAACCCCAATGGGGTTGTTTCTTTCAAGCAAAAGTACTACTTTTAGCCACTGAAATTGATAGAATAAGCAAAATAAATAACATGGAGCGAGAAAAACCTTTCATTTTCCCAACATTTACTTTTTATTTATTTTTTTTAAGCTGTCCGATTTTGGAAACAAGGCGTGGTCTTTATGACGTCACAAATGATGTACTTTGGCACGCTACTCCACAGGCACGCGAATACTTACGCTTGCTGTCTACCACGTTTCCACGATATGTTAATTAAGAAGAAAAATAAATATTGTGCTCTGCGCTTGCCATGGACCATGCCATGCACCATATCAATGCAAGTACATATGAGTAAAGAAGATAATTAAACATTACGCTCTGCGTTAATCGCATCAGTGAGTGGCATTTCATCCTTTGTGATGTGCAGAAGCGTAAAAATAGAAACTGAGTCTGCGCACCGATTAAAACAATTATTAAAAATTTTTAAACTTTTTCAAATTATTTTAAAAAGGGTGGAATCCCACGTTTATAAGCATGTTCTTTAGGAAAAAATACTTTTAAAACTTCGGAAACAACCCCTTTGCATTAGATTTGCATATACATGTTTTGGGTTTCAAGTTCGTCCTTATTTTAAGTTTCCGTCTTTGACAGGCTGAAAGGGCTCCTTAGTTGCCTCCGTATAAGTTTTTTTCCTACTTGTTCTGTTAGAGATACGTTTTCTCCCTCATATATATACTTTGTTTTCAATTCTAATTATACTTTATTCCATTATACCTTATTTAAAATGTTCATAGTTTTACTGTAATTACTAATTCTATCATTTGTTGACTTACTGGATGAAATTGATAAATATTTTATGAGAAAAGAAGTAAAGTGTTTGCTCTGTAGAAGCAATTAATGAAAAATACAAATTGCCTAAGATTTGAAGACACGTATCTTCACACGCGTGCCTTATTTTAAGACCCTATCTTTGATTAGGTGACGGGGCCTGTTACTTATCTTAATAGTTTTTTTTTCCCTCTTATTTTGTTAGAGACATGCATTTTCTCCCTCATACATCATTTGTTTCATCTTAAAGATATTTTATTCGCCTCTATTTAAAAAAATAGAGAGTTTTTAGTTATTAATTCTAGCATTTGTAAGCATACCCGATGAAATTTATAAAATATTTTTGTAGAAGAAAGGGCACATGAGAACATTGAATGCTATACGAGTATAGTGATAACTTGGAAGGAAAATTCTTAGAAAATTCTTCAGTGATGGCAGTAAGAGTCCTACCTCTTGGCAAAACTTTTAGAGCAATGACCCATTTTGTGGTTCTGTGTTAATGTCTAACTTGAAGAAAACTTCTTAGAAAATTCTTCAGTGATGGCAGTAACAGTCCTACCTCTTGGCAAAACTTTTAGAGCAATGGCCCATTTTGTGGTTCTGTGTTAATGTCTAACTTGAAGAAAACTTCTTAGAAAAATTTTCAGTGATAGCAATAACAGTCCTACCTCTTGGCAAAACTTTTAGAGCAATGGCCCATTTTGTGGTTCTGTGTTAATGTCTCTGTTTCAGCAGATATTGCACGTGATTTCAACATGGTTTTTGTCGAGTGAAAATGTATTTTAAATTTACTAATAAGCCAAATATAGCTATTGCAAGTCATTTTGGAACATTTAGGTAAATTTTGACTGTATTTAAATTTTATTCAATTAAAAAATCATTATTTTTGCGATTTTCTCCTATGGCAGATGATGGGGCACATGTGAATTGTTTCTAAATCCTCTCCATAATATGAATATTAGCGTAGGATATAGGATATTATTAGTTTAGAAAAGTGTATAAACATTTATAATTGTTATTTTTCTATAGTCCATTCACAAATGTATTGTTAACTATTTTTAAAGCTTTTTGTTTATTATTTTACCTATTTATTTATCTATTTGTTATGTTTTGTTACTGAATAGTTGGTTAAGAACTTAGCGTTCTGGAAATAAAAAGAAACAAAATATTCAAATTTAAATGAAAATTGAGCTTAAAATCATTTTAAACGAATTATCATACTCTCTTATGTAGTTTGAATATATAATGTAAGAAGAATTACCTTAACGTCATAAAATGTTTTCTTTGTGTAATGTAGTTTTTTTTTTTTTTGTTTATCAAGTGATTAGAAAATGCTTCAAAACTTTAAAATTTGAAAGAGTAGGGCTATATTTGTGGGGAAAAATATTTTCTGATTGATACATTACTGAACAATTTCAACTGACTAAGTGTGAGCTACAAAACCTTTGCATGTATATGTTTTGCAGTAAAGAGATATTCTTTCAAATATGATAGGCGAAAGAGAGGGAGGGGAAAAAGTCCTGTTTTTTTAGTCTTGTGAAAATGTGTCTCAGGCTTCTACAATGTTGACTCGTCCCCTGTAGGGCACATGTGAACAATTGAAGACATTAAAAAAAAATAATGTAAAAAAAAAAGTTTTAAAAAAATATCAAAAAAATTCATGGCACAAAAAAAGACTATTCAATTATGGGAACGCTTTTTCTCTGAAAAAATAATAATATTTTTTGAAAAATACTGAAATGTAAAAAAAAAAAAATGTTCATATGTGCCTTCTTTTTCACGATATAATTTCCTGAAAAGCCATAAAACAAATTTAAATATGATTAATCTCTATACTTTATCACGTTTATTTAAATAAAAATAAGCATCTTCTATAGATCGCGACTTATGAATTCGGCGGTATTTAACGTTAATTTTAAAACAGTAATAAAAACAGTGCGACGGAATGTTTTATTCAATTTTCTTTATATTTACGGTTTTGAAAGACCAGTAGAATTTTCGTAACATCGTATAATTGCACTAAACTCTTATAAATAACCAATTTATGCTGTTTTATTAAATCAAGTTGTCTGACGTACTGTATGTAAATAACATATTTAAACAAACTTTGGACATTTGTATAGTTAATTGACATAGAAAAAAAGCAGTCGTTGCAAAAGTAAAATTAATGTTTTTGCATCATAAACAGAACGAAAAGTTGCTTATTTCTATGCATTTCTATTTCTACGGAATATAAAAAATGATGTAAAAATTTTCCTAACGCAATTTGCATTATCTTTAAAAAATGTGTCAATTAAGAGTAACTAAATTAGTTAAGTCACTCAGTATAGATTTTTAAAAATATTCGAATTGATTCTACTGAATTTGGAAGAAAATGTATTTAAATTTACGGACTGTTATCTTTTTTTAAATTAAAATAACATTTTTATTACCTTTTGATTAAAACCTATGGACAGCCAATTAAATGATGGGTCCTTTGCCTTTCAAAATTATGTTTCAATGATTATACTGCTTTTTAAAATGATCTGATTGTAAATTACCGTAATGAGTTTTTATAATATTAATATCAATATTCTTCCCTTGACAAATCTTATCAGCAAAGAGTAGTTCAATTGAGGAAAAGACATAAAAAACGTTCCGGAATAAAAAAAAAAGCAAAGATGTAAAAGATTTCTAAGGACAATTAAAACAAAATGAAACAAAGCATATGTATAGTTTTGTCTTTACATGCTGCATTGATACATTCGGAAACATGACAAGCTGGTATTTATTTCTTCAATTTTAATCCAAAACATAACAGAAAATAGCAAATTGCGAAAAAATAAGCAAAAGTAGAAAAATGTTCCAAAGACAATAAAAAAATAAAACCAAACAAAGTACATGTTTAATTTTGTTTGCTCATATATATGTTCCTATAATGAAATCGAAGAAATTTTTATCAGGATACGTGCTCAAAATCATCGATACTTATACTTATCAAAACACGGCAAGCCCGTATTTATTTCTTTACTTTTGATACCAAAATTGTCCAAAATCCCGAAATTGCAAAAAAAAAAAATAAGCATAAACAGAAAAGTGTTCTAAGGAAAATTAAAAACATATCATGTGTTTAGTTTTGTTTTTGCACGAAATGCATCGATAACGCAATCAAAAAAAAAAAAAAAAAAAAAAGTCAGCTGGAAACGTGGTCAAAATCATTGATACTTACCAAAACACCACACAATCCCGCGTTCGTTTCTTCACTTTTGATCCAAAATATAATTGAAAACACCAAAATTGTGGAAAATAAGCAGAAATAGAAAAATATTCTAAAGACAACTACAAACAAAACGAAACAAAGTATATGTTTAGTTCATTTGTATATGCATATGCACTTTTACGAAATGGAAAACATTTTCATCTGGATACGTGATCAAAATCATCGGTACAGACTGAAAAACTACAATCCAGTATTTATTTTTTCACTTTTTATCCAAAATATTATCCAAAATCCCAAAACTGCATAAATGAGCATAAGCAGAAAAATATTCTAAGAAAAAGTAAAAACAAAACGAAACAAAGCATGTGTTTAGTTTTGTTTTTGCATGCATATGCACATATAACGCATTAAAAAAACATCTAAATGCTTGCTTAAAGTCATTAATACATACTGAAACGCCACAATACCATATTAATTTCTTCACTTTTATCTAAAATATAATCGAAAGTTCAAAATTGCAAAAACGACAAGCAGATAAATTAAAAATTTTCTAAGGATTATTAAAAACAAAACGAAACAAATTACATGTTTAGTTTTGGTTGTACATGCATATGCACCTATAACGAAATCGAAAAAACTTTCAGCTGGATACGTGCTCAAAATCATTGATACATACCGAAGCACCACAATCCCGCATTTATTTCTTCACTTTTGATCCAAAATATTATCTCACCGAGAATATCACGCTATCATAATGAAATGCGAGTCTAGAATTACTCTCATTTTCCCTTTGATTTATGACTGACATGGATAATCTTCAATTACTGTGTACTCTTTATGTATTCTTTATCTTAACAATTTAACTGTCGCTCGTAAAATGGTTAATGTGAGCATTATTCTCTGTCGTCAAGATAAGAAGTCTTTTGCTTTGTTCTGCTCCAGAAACCTCTTCATTTGCATTCCCATTTATCTTTGTAAAAATATTCTCTGGTTTCCAGATAGGATCAAATTATCATACAATGTTGTGTTTTATCTAATGTTTTAAATGCCGGTGATGATGATTATTGTCTTTTGCGTAAGATTAACGAAGAAGCTCCCGCCAGTGAGGTGATTTATTTTTGGTTGTTGGAAACGTGCCTTGTGATCGAGTCTTGACATTTTTCCATATTTAGCTTTTTGAATATTTTCTCCCTCTCAGTTTAGTATGTGCCTATGTATATCAACCTAATGAATTGACTCTGAAATTATAATTTGAATAAAGCATAACGGGTAACTTTAGAAATAAGAACTAAATTTCTTCTTCAAAGATAATAGTGCAGAAACTTTATGGAAAGAATGAAAAAACAATCAAATGTCTTGAAATATCATACATTTTTAATGAGTGTGTTATGTGTTGTTATTTTAACCACTTTGGAAAACGATATCGGGTAACGCTTTATTAGTACCAGACTTAAACTCAGAAAAGTATGTCTTCTGTTTTGTCGAAGTACCTCTGGAATGGAAGTCCATCTTAGTTCAGACTACACACGTTAGCTTGAAACACAATCTATCGACATTTCGATATCTTAAGTGGAGAACAGGCGTTAAAAATTCTGAACCAGTTCCCTCGGAGGCATTAATTTTTATTGAGAACTTGTAAGACTTTGTGACCACGAAAAATCTAACGTGTATGAGTTACCATGAGAAAAGCGGTCAGTTTAAAACCCGAAAAACTAGGGTCATGAGCACTTTACTTAGCTGCGATTTCTGAAAAAAAAATGTTTCTTTAGTAATGAATTAATTGAGTGTGGCGAATAGACGTGGATGAGATGGGAGTGAGCTATGTGTCAGACACGAGTTTGATGCGCGGACCTTTGTGATAGTAACTCAGTGCTTTATCTGTAACCCAAAATGACGTCAAGTCTCGGGGCAAATTCGGGTTATGTGCTTTCTGAGTGCCTTTCCTACAAGAGCAAAGGCTCCTTTTTTTTCAAAGACAGAAACGTTTGTTTTCAAAAAAAAAAACTATAAAACACTGCAAATTTTATACTTTCTTGGGTCGCAGTATCTGCAAAATTTTCATTTTTCTTCTACGTTTTTCAAATATATCTTACTTAATCTTTATGGTACAAGCTTGCTTATTTGGTTTCCGCCAAATGTAAAGCACGAAGAAAAATGTCAAATTCGAACATTTTTCTACTGTTAGTATTTAATCTAAAACGCGTTTCTTCAAATATCTAAAAAAAAATATTCATTTCTGCTGATACTGCTCTTTACCGTCCCACGGCAGTATTCCCTAATGTCTGCAAGCCTTACTGTATCAACCTTATGATACATACTGAAGTTAAGTGGAGGAGAAATAATTTTATCTCGTTTTTGTATCAATAACAAACAATTTATTGTGTATTTTTAGCCGTCCTGTTGTTTACTAAGAATAATGCTCATGTACAATATTACGTATGTATAATTTTTAATTTATAATTAAAAGTTAAAGTGTATTATTTTTTATTTGCAGAAATGTTTACAGTGGTGATAAACTACCCAAAAATGGATTCTTTGTGCTTTTTCCACTTGGACCTGAGCTCGCTAATGCCTCCTTGGATACCTCCTTGACGCTGAACGAAGAAAACGAGAGAAATGTTACTTTTCACGGAGCAATATCACTCCTTGAACCCGCATTGGCCAAACACCTAAGTAAGTGAACTGATGAACATGCAATTCAGATACAGAATAAATACCAATTATTTGTCAATAAGGTTTGTTTTTCTTTTTCTTTTTTATTAAACCCCATTTTTTAAATGTTTTAAGTATTACGCACTAATTTGCGACTGTAGTCTATGCAGCGAGATCTCTGAGAAAATTTAGCATTTGGTATGAAGCATGTTGCCCTATTTTCCTTAATTGATAAACTTTTTATTCAATTTTTTCTTTACAATTAAACTTTTGCATATATCGAAATGATTTTTCAAAAATTAGTTGTATATGTTTTCGTTTTATAATTTTGTGGTACAATATTTTAATATTATTTTCAATCACATTGTAATACTGCATGTCTTTCCTTGCAAAAAGCTCCATAGATCACAGTACTTTTGATACTCATTTCAAAGTATCAGTTTTCTTTTAAACATCTTTATTGTACTTCATTTTCCCAAACCGCCTTCCTTTGACACGAAATTTTACGGCGGACTTATCGAAGTAAAATTGCTTGCCATTGATTATCCACAAGCGCCCTGTGACACCAATGAGGACCAGCCAGAGTGGAAACTCGTTTCTGTTGTATCACTCCATGAAATAGTGCACAGCCATCTTAACACAAGGCCTGCGCGCTCATTCAACATGGCCGCCCGTGAAAGCGGTTTGTTTACATCTCATAATAGCTCTACCGTGAGCAAAAATGAAAAAAAATTTTAAGTCCATTGAGAAAGTAAATGGTTTTCACATGAATTACTCTGATGCATCTCTCAGTTAAAATTTTATATCGTTTAAGACTTAATATCGACACAAATAGTTCTCGACACAAATAGTTCTTAAATAGTAAATTAAATTAAACTGTATGCATACCACACATTAAATATTATATTATGCAACATAATACAGATAAGAAAGGAAAATCAAAATTTATTTGTATGGATATGAAGAAAATACTCTTGAAATTTAAATCCTAACGTAAAAAAAGGACGAAATAAATTTTGCTTACTGTAAATTGTAAAATGAGTTAAGATAAATGGGAAGTGTATATTTGTTATTCATAATCTAATAATCATTTTTCCCCGCGAATGATTAACAGTAGTATTGTTTTTCTTTGATATAAATGTAAACAAATGAAACAATAACATAAATTGGAATAAAAAACCTATATTTAGACATTTTTCTAACTGTTAAAAATAAAAAAACAACAACATATACATTTCTGAGAAATGAATCGCTATAATACCCAATAATAATTACAAAACATCTAAACAAATGAAACAAACCAAACAATTGATATATAATGACAATACTGATGCATATATTTCAGAGCAAAAACTCTATAGATTTATCATGATTTTTTACTGGAAATGTATTTATTGTGAGTTAACTTCTTCATTTTTCTTTTATCTACTTTTTTATTACTATTTCTCTTTTTTTTTTTTTTTTTTTTTTTGAAAAGTTATTCAACAGTGTGGTGTTCCCATAGGGTATACTCAATACGCCGTATACACTCTCAAACATTTTTTAGACATATAGCGTATACCCTCAAGCTTCATAAATTTTCATATTATGACATACTATGCATTTGATCACATACACAAATTGTGTGTAATGGATTATTGGAAGTAAACCCTCTAAAAAATTGATGAGAACATCACTGTACAACAATATTTTATAAATCGTTTGCATTACATTTCGCAAAATCAAGAAAATGTTGTGAAACCGAAGCTTGTAATGATCATGTACCAGATTTCTAATGCATTGCTCGCCACTATTTGTTAAAAGCTTTAATTAATTTTCATTTGAAACGAATTCCTCCTAAAAATTTTCCACAACATTTTGAAATATATTTATACAAATAGAAGGTACTTTAAAAGTTAAAACAGTTGGCCCTTTTAAAGAGTCGCGGTCTTATGTATCTATTAAACTGCACTCTTCATATAATTTATGTAAAAAGTTCCTTGAAACATCATTAAAAAAATCATTAAAAAATTATTTAACAGTATTTATTTCTTATTATCGGTTCTATTAAAAAAAATAAGCATTGATAATCAGACTTACTAAAAAACATGTTTTGGTCAAAAAATGAGCTTCCAAACATATTCGGATATGTTAAACATTTAATACGTTAAATTTTCACTACTAAGGCATCCCAACGGCTTCCTGCAGCGTTAAGCACAACAATACAAACAAAGAAAAAAAGAACATCATTGCAAGTCTCCATTAAGAGACTGCTGGTAACGTACTCTGAACATTCACACATACTTTTCGAATAATTATTACTTTGCTAACTAATACCAGAGTTATTTTGCAACGATCAGCTAGTCCACGAGCGCTGTTTGAACTAACGGAAATTTACCTCTGATCGCCTCTGGGAGGTCACGTGACATCGATTGCGCAATACAGCACGTAGGCCTGATGTATAGAAGGCTGTGAATAGTGCCAAGCCATGTGGAGCCGATACTTCATATATAAGGAAAAATATTACGAATGCAAAAAATGGTACTACATACATTATAATTCAACGATATAACGTAAACTACTGCTTAGGCGTACATTGTATATATCCCGTGCACAATCTGAACTGATGTTTGTTTTTTACCTAAAAGATCCTGGGATTCTTGGGTTCTTGGTATTTTGATCAACATTCTCGGGGTTTGGGATTATTCATGAAAAAGATGCATTTATTAAATATTTTATAAATAAAACATGAAATTTTTACTAATATATTGTTTTTCGGCTAAACAATCTAGAACGCACGTGCTTAATTTTTTTTAAAGGGTTGTGTAGGTAAGGTACAAAAAACGAATGAAACAAAATATTCACTCCTGCCCTGGATGTTATTTCTCTGTTTATGTCGTACTAGTGGTACCAGCACGGCTTTGCCTTTAATAGAGAAATTAAAAGGTCTTTTGGTTCGCCTGTAAATTTACAAATAATGTATGGTGAATTTTCTCACCAATTGGCTTGTAACCATATTACGGTTCTACGTTATGATAATTTCGTATCTCGCCAATTGGCTTGTGCCCATATTACGGTTCCACGTTATGATAATTTCGTAATTTGCTCGTCCATCTTATGATAATTTTGTTCTTAAAATTGGAATAGAAAAAGAACCACATCGAATTTTCGAAAAATCGCTTCGAGGTGCACACCCCATGCTACAAACTAACTTTGTGCCAAATTTCATGAAAATCGGCAGAAAGGTCTAGGCGCTATGCGCGTCACAGAGATCCAGACAAACTCCGGACATCCAGGCGGAGAGACTTTCAGCTTTATTATTAGTAAAGATGGGTCATTCTCAGAAAAAGCAGGAATTTTGCTGCTGATTAAAAAAAAAATCTCCTAAAATGTTAAATACTTAATATTAAGTTAGATTTATCCTAAAGTAATAATGCTATTAAAGTGGTTCAGATCAAGTTAGCAAATATTTTAATTTTTAAAAATTACTTAGTTCCACATCCATGGACAAACTATGTCCACAGATGTGATGTCCACGGATGTGATAAAAACAACCATTTTCTACACTGTGCTTCTTTTGACATGAAGGTTGAAAAACAAACATTTTACATTCAATATTATCAATTCATTGAATGAGTGTATTATCATACCTGGTTATTTTAAATCTATAGAAGCCACAGATGTGATGAGTTGATCTTTACTTTTTATAAATCAAGGACAAAAAATTTTAATAAAGTCACAGAAATCTCAAAGCAAGCTTTTGTTTCTGTCGCACTAAACAAAATGGCTTCTTGAGAGTTGATCCTTCAACCAATACAGTTTGGTGCTACAACCTGGAAGAATTTATTGGCACTTTCTTTTGTCCACAAGTGTGACTATTTCTCTGGTTACAAGCATTAATCTTGCAATTAATTAAATATGAAAATTAAGTTTAACTTTAAATTTTTGAGAAGTGTGTTATAAATGTGTACTTGATCGAAAATATAGCTTAAATAGCTAATTTCTTGTTTGGTGCATGTAATATAAAATATGGAAACAAAAAAAGATAAGTGGTAACAGTCCTCGGATGTGATAAATTATATTCTGTGGCCAAAATTTAAGCAAGAAATAAAATATTTTGTATTAAAGTGTTTTATTCACTTGAATTATTTTCAAAACTTTTGTTCTTTATAGTAAAAACCAGAAATACAAATTCCTGATTTTTCTGAGAATGACCCGTATAACTTCTCTGTATATCTTTTATTATCTGTATATTTTTGTCAAGTCACAATTATAACAAGTTTTTTTTTTGCCGTATACGATTTTTACACCATCTCTTAATAAATTGTTCCAAAGGTTTAATTATTGAGAGATGAATTTTAGTATTTATAAGTTTTTTTTCGCTTCATAATTTTTAAGATTAATAATTGACCAACTACAATAGTAGCAACTACCGAAAAATGAATAAAAAAATTTATTTACATAATCGTGGGTTTTCGTCCTCTTTCTTGAGAATTTTAGGAAATCAAATTTTAAGAGAACCTGGATGACCGCCAGGTCTCATCTTTGAACGACTTTAAATATCAAAGACATTAATTGAAACTTCAATTATCAGACATTTTTCACCCATTCCGAAGCGGTATACCAGCTGGCCGTCTGACAATTATTCCTGGTTCGAGTGAAAGTGGATTAAGTAAGACGCGTATTTGATGCGATTCATTATTTTTTCATATTTTGATTCGAAGAAATGTTATTTATGTCTCAATTTTGTACTACGTTAATTAGCAGAAATATTAGTTTAAACTTCAATTAACAATGTTTCGTTAGCTCAAGCCACAGTAGGCAGGTAATCGGCCGTCTTCACGGATAGTTTAGATTTTTTTATTATTCTTCGAATCACTAAAATAAGAATATTATGAATGATAAATAGCAGGGGCGAACCTAGGATGGGTGATACCCAGGGTGTTAATTCGTTTTGTCACCCCCCCCCCCCCTCCACAAATGCAAGAAAAAATGGCTTTAATATTCTATGTAAGCATGAAGTACATACAACTTTTAGTCTAAGAACCGACAATATGAACCTAATCCTACGTATAGAATTCACACTATGATGTGGGGTGGAAAAGAGGAGTTCCGGGGGGGGGGGGTTCCCGAAAAATTTTCCAATTTGTAGTCTTGAAAATGCATTTTAGCTTCATATTTTTCAGAAACGTGCAATTCCACTTTGGGTGTCACTCCCAAACGGGTAACACCCGGGACGGATCGCCCCCCACCCCAGTAGTGAAGCCACTGCATATAGCTTGTTCTGTAACAATATTTGCAAGCAGTCTTTAGAAATTTTCTATTGGCATTCATACTAAAAAATTTTAGGTAACATATTAGTTTATTTTTTCTCATCGTTCAAGTAAAAATAACTCAGGTCACACACAAGCAATCATGCAAACAGGATTAGCTTGAGTCGTTTAAATTCAATTATTTAAAGTTGTATTTGGGTAAAAACTATTTTATGTAAAATGTATAGCTTGATAATGTATGTAATGTTGAGTTTGAGATCGCTATAAATAGAATTAGGAGAAATTGAATTAAGTGAGTAATGTGCAACAAATCTTCGTTTAAAAAAAAATGCCTTGTGTTAAGTTTATCTATTCCTACCTGGGGAAAATTCTCCAAGGGCCATAACTATTCACTTTTTTCAAAAAACACTAAAAAATGAAGCCATTCATTTGTCGGTTGGCTCTCAAAACCAGATAGTAGAATTTTCATCAATTGAAATTTTAAAAAGGTAAATTTCTTTAATATAATCTTGCAATTGAAACCTTTAGGTGATAGAACTAGAATTATATAAATGCCTTTTAACGTAATAATCTCAAGGGTGATTACTAAACTACCTTTTCAATAAAGTAAACGATCGGATTAAGTATATCAGTGGTTGGAAATTATAATAAAGATTCTAAAGTTAAAAATTTATCAGAATTTTATTTTAAGAAAACGTGCTTATAATTTATGGATATCAATGTTGATCTCACGATATCAAAGTATATTCTTCCCGGTTTGGGAACGACCTGATGCGAAATGTAAATTTATGAACGAAACATATGCACATCATAAATACTTACTTTTTGTATTCATAGGTAAGTTTATATACAGTGATGGTTACTTATTGAAAGCAATGCACTGTTAAGCTAAATTTAACAAACACCCTTTTCAATGATTTATCATTAAATTAAATACATTATCAAGAACTTAATCGCACAAATTAATCTTCAGTACTAAGCAAGTACCTATCAAGCCATGAAACTTTACAAACTTTTCGCACTCCTATCATTGGCTAGTTGCAAAACTAGTCAACAATTTGTTAACGTTACATTGAACTCCACAGTATAGGGCGGAAAATTCATCGCCCTTTAAACATGCCAGCGGAGAAGGGAGAGGGCTCTCTCTCTTTCTCTCTCTCTCTTTGCATTCGCTGGACATCGAACCCTGAGGAATTCCACACAACATTTAGAAGAGGCTTTTAGGAATATAGACGACTCCGTGACAGATGGCACTAATTACTTGCTTACTGCTGACTGAATCAGGTGGCCACCATTAATTCAAGCCTTAAGCCGCCTTGGAGGTTAGATTGGAAATCGGCTCTTTGGTTGTGCTTGGACTTTATTGCTAGATTTAGTTTGGGCTATATCATTTGTTTGAACGACAATATTGTGATTTGTGTATGAAATTTTCACGAGTTTGTTAATGTTTATTCAATGCGTGTCTGTTAATTCGCGTTCAGGAACTGTTCTTAAATAGAAAAAAAAGAATGAAATAAAAGCACTGAGTGTAAAGTGAACTTCAGTATTGCGGAATTAGGATACTTTCAGTTTAAAAGCTTAATCCAATAATTTTAGCTATAAATTACATTTATTGTATTTCATTTTTCATATTTTTTTTCTAAAATAGGCTAAAGATTTTCAACCACATGACCGTTCTTATCATGAGGTACCATAGTAATAAAACCGGAAAACAAATTTTTGCATAGTATAAAGCAATTATTTGCACTTCAAACAAATGATAGTATCTTTGAATTGTTAACGCAGTCGGTATGAGCATGTTTGAAGCACTTTTGACGCCGAACCCATGGTTAACCTCACTGATTTTGAAAATGGCCTTGCGCAATACACGCAGTACCATTTTCATACTCACTTTCACTTCTCCATCTTCCTATTCTGGAGTAAAAAAAGTCTTGTTCCGTCCCTATTGCGTATTTTACTACTATGCTTGAAACTGTAAACGAATTTAACTAGATGCATCATTCGAAGCAACTTTTGAATTAATTTCTTTCACTTCAAAAATGATTAGTTTTTAACTGTATCGCATAAATAAAAATCCAGTGTCCGTATGTTTGCTATCACAGAAATCGAAAAGTAGTTGATGCGTTTATTTACATTTTTACCCAAAGTTCCTTTTGTGGAGAATAGGGCCCATAAAAGATTTTATCCACAAAATTCCAAACAGTTCGCAAGAATTAATTAAAAACATGTCTAACTAATGAATTATACATATTTTTGTCCATTATAAGGCAAAATATGAGGTAATTATTTAACTCGTTGCCAAAGGAAATTAAGAAATTCAGCCCTCTCACTCATTTAATATCTAAATATGCTGCTTCCTATTTGATTTCTTCGAGACGTACATGAGAACAATAAGGTTTGACGGATGAATTTATACATTTTAGGCTATTGTTTACTGAGAACTGAAAGTCTAATATTATGCCCATTGCCAAAGAACAATAAGAAACTTTTTAATCGTTTGTTTTAAAATATGTCAAATACTTTGTGTTTAATAGCAAACATACAATTTGAAAAATAATACATTTTTGACCGTCGGCGGTCTGATGCACAACCATCAGCTTCGTTCAATATTATATATATATATATATATATATATATATATATATATATATATATATCAAAATGTTTCTGAACCGCTTGTTAACAATGTTGTAAACCTAGCAAGTAAGTCTTACTCCTCCCCTTTGCTCGCGATATCTCCGGAATTCAACATCAACTGGTAAGCACACTCTATTCACTGAGCATCGAATCTGTCGGAATTCCGTCCGAATGTTCGAAAGGGGGGAATTTTGGACCTGGACGTTTCCTTGACAGGTGGCGCTAATTACTTACCGAATAGTGACTGAGGGAAGCGGTCTCTCCATTAATTTAGAAGCCTTAGCTGTGCAAGAATTAGAACTCCCTAGTTGAGTGTGCATAAACAACTTGTTTTAAGTTCATGTATTACTGTTTGTTAGGGGGGGACCTATAGACAATGGTTAATGAGCGTAAGCGATTATGTTTATTTTGAATTTTTGAATGAAGTATTTGTATTTCATTCGAGTTTTGGGAATTTATGTCCATTTAACAAGAGATGATAAATTGTTTCTAGCTTAAAATACCCTATTTGCTTGAGATATTTTGAAATGATAAAAAGCATTTTGCTTCGATTACCTTTTTCTAGCGAAAAAAAAAGTTGCGATCCATCATTGATAGGTTGCTTCTTATTCGTCATTATTAACTTTAAAAAATACAAAACAGTTACAGTCATTTATGCTAATTTTGAAAGAAATGGTTAACTTTGCACCGATTACTATTTTTTACTATATATTTGACTTCAAATAAAACTATGGCAGGTCCAAAGTTGCCCTTACCACAGTTCTACTTTTTGCTTTACAAAATAAGTTGGCAACTCTTTGCACAGCTCAAATGCTGATTCGAAATTGTTCAGGTCTCACATACAGCACAGTGTACCATTCTGTGCAAGAGGTTTAAAAAATGTGTGATGCGATGAAATAAAGACAGGGAGTTTTTAAACATTTATTTGTAGATTTTTATTTTTATTTATTTATTTATTTATTGTGCTTGCACTACTTTCATTAGAATAATTTATTTCATATCACATTTCTTTCATAATTCAAAGTCTTCCTAAGAGGCAGAACAGTTTTGAACCTGGTTAAGAATTTATTTTAGGTAATATTTATAATTATTATTTCGTAATTTAAAGAATCAACAATATAATCCTTTAAGAGTTTTGAGTTTTTTGTCAGATTTATGCCAATAGATGCAATAACACTATTAAAATACGAGTGAAGCTATTGAAAGTAGAGTAAATGTATATCAAAGTTATCCTAACTGACTGTGACTAAAAATGAGAAAAAGTAAATAAAAAAAAAGACGAACTGACTTTAAGAGAAAAGTTTTTTTGATAATTATTTTTCGTCTTAGCTAGGGTTATGTCAATCATGAACGAACGGGTCAAAAGAACGAATCTTTAAAATGAACGGATCCGTTCGTTCACCAAAAAAATGAAATGTTCTTTTGAACGGTACGTAGTTTGGAACATTGTATTGATGCACTTGAGCACTCGTCATTAAACTGATTTTTTTTTTTCTTTTAAATTACATTCATCTTCAAATTTTTATCTGTTAATCAGTTCAGTTTCCTATTTCTAGGTGCAGTACAAAAAATTCGTTTCGAACCCTTTTACTTTCTGCTTTTTTCATCATTTTTCTTTAACCGTTACAGTTCATTTGTAATTTTCCAATGTATCCAGAAGTAATGTTTTGTGTAACTTGTTTGGCGGACTAACAAAATATTTGGATTTTATTTAAAAAGCAGACGTTTTATAATTATAATATTTTCGTTAAGTTTATGTATGTTTAACGTACATAGTTTTAATGCGAACTATGTACGTTCTCGTGCTTTATATTATAGCCTGTTTTTTTTTTTTTTTTTTTTTTTTTTTGTAGTTTTTTCTTTTATTGATTTTGTGATTTACATATTTTTTAATGTAACCCAATATACACATTCAAAATTATATTTTGCTTTATTTTCACCTGTGACCATACTACACTTGGAGATATATTTCTGTTTAGAATTAGAGCACTGTTTTACGTAAGTTCCATTTTGCAAATTAATTTTCTGACGTCGCAAATAGTTTTTTTTTATGTAGCAAAATTTAATAACTTAATTATGTGACAGACTGAAATGGAACTTTCGATTTTTGGAATGGAAAACATATCTTACCATTCGGCAACTGAGAAATAGCTTACAAAATGAACTATAGTCGTTTTATACATCTAAACCTGAATAAAAAGATTTTTAATTCATTTTTCATAGGCATATTTTCTTACTTTCAGATGATTTTATTAATGTTTTCCTCAAAGAATATTTCTGACCTACTGAAACATTTCGAGTGTACGTGAGTATGTCGTGCAAAGAGATGACCATCATTTTTTTTTTTTTAATGAACGAAGTCGTTCAAACGAACGAGTTGAATGAACGGATCGAAGGAATGAACGATCCTCTGATGAACGGATCATTAAAAAGAACGACATTGCCCACTTCCAGTCTTACTCTCTTAGCTTCTAGCCCTGGGATAATCATAACTTGCTACATGAAGTGGAATAAATGTAAGTACTAACTGTTCTGTTAACTTTCTTTAAATTGTTTTCAATTTTCCTGAAGCAAAAGTAAACTAATCGTAGTTAAATTTGCACATAATTATATATTTTACTGTAATATTTCTGACAGCATAGGTTTTCCCTTTCTTTCTGAAAATAGCACAAAATTATTTACAGTGAGCTGGAAAAAAAAACTTACTTTTAACTGCCATATTCTTTAAAAACATGAACTAAATTTCCATTTACTCATAAATACTCTAACAATACTTCTAAATTTATGCATTTCACGTATTTACTTAAACGCTGGCGTGTTTAAGTATGCTCTAAACAGTCGTTTCAGTGGAATTGCAGAACAAAATACTTAATAGTTATTTTAATCAGTTGTTCCAAGTTTATGAATCCATTCAAACAACTCGTACTCCTTAGCTCTCTTATAATTCATTCCGATTTAATAACTGTTATTAATATCGCTGCGCAATTGTAAACTGGGAATAAAATGAGTGAAACAAAATTTGGGTAAACTGAATACAAGATACTTAGCCAAATTAAGCTGCAGTAATCTCGTATTGATCCACAATGCTTAATTTCAGTATGCCGCACGATTAAATATCCCCTGTTATTATGCTAATAACATCAGAAAAGAGTAATAACTTCTGTAAGTGAAACCGTTAATATTGGGGAACGCGTGGAGAGGTATAAGGTTCGAGTTCTAAATATCTGCATCGAATATTGAGTTCGTTTAAAGATTAGAAAATTGTATATTGCTTCGTTTAATCACGTCTTCATCACGATAGAACAATTACCGCAACAAAATAAGGCTGTAGTTTTCAGGCTGCTCCTTATTTCAACTAGCTTTTAAAATCTCTCACTGATTGCTGTGAAATCAGCGTGGATTTTTGAAACAGATGAATATGATGCGTAAGAAACTATTTTGCTGTTGTGAAGTTTTCTTTCAGAAACTAAATGAACTGTTAATTTTGTGAACGAACCTGTGTTGATTTTTTTTTTCAATCTTTTTAGAATATTATTGCGCAGTGAACAAAAACAAAATGTGGTTTAAGAACAATTTTGATGCTCTTTACCTAGAATTCTAAATTTAAAAAGAAAAAAAAAAGACTTATTAGTCATTGCACTAAAAGTGAATTTAATGGCATGCAAAACGTTTAAGTAACGAAAACATAAACATAACTAAATCTGTTTTTCTATCTTTTTACTTCCTTTTACAAAAAAGGAAGTATTGTATTCACGAAAAAATTTTCACTCAAAAATCGACCTTAATTTCCATTTTACTCACCCCCGAATGAATGTTGAGTTTTTTTCCGACTCGACCACACGTGGATAAGTGCCTAAGAATATATAGACACGCGAAATATCCATAATGACGATTCCCGAGTTAATTACAACAAATTTTGTCGTGACGTCTGTATGTGCGTATATGCGGATGTGCGGACACATGGCGATATTTCGCCAGTCTTTTGGTCGCCAAGTTTTTTTTGCCAATTTTGGATTTTTTTTTTTTTTTAAATCTGTTTCAATTCGACTACTGTTGGTGATACTTAGAGAGTAAACAATTGAATCACATTAAAATTGCCAGTAATGGGGAAATGACATTAAATTGGAGTAAAAGGAAGTCATGTAATGCATCAGCTCGTTTTTTTTTCTTTTTTTTTTTTAATTTTATTCCAAAGATTATTTTAAAGTAATTAAGTAAACTCTTATTTAAAACTGCTGATTCTACCTCCGAGTTATATATTATGTTGCAATTTTCAACTATATTTTTCTATTAGGTGGAGCATTAGAAGACAATTAACTCCAGGTATTGCGGGGATATGTATTAAAAGTTTTCTGTACGATTTTTTTAAGTGTCTAAAAATATCCACAATTTCCAACTCAAGAGAAACCACGAAAATGTAAAGCAAAAAATGTTTATAATTTTGTTTCGTCCAGTATGTAGAATGCTTCTCAGAAAATTTGTCCATCCCTTACTAGATGCGCATAAGAAAATATCAAGAATAATATCTCGAACTATTTTTGTCCAAATGGTAGTAACAAAGATGTTTTAAAAGTCTCTACAAGGAGAAGAGGCAAGTTACTCTCGATGAAAATTGGACATAAGATTGAAACATTTTATCAAGTGTATTTTTACGATTTGTGTTTAAGATTAAAAAAAAAGTGACATCGTAAAAAATGGAAGCAAGTGCAATTGGAATTTTCAAAATACACTATATAACCAAAAGCATTGGGACAGTTTCAAAAATTTACATTTTCACGAATTTCTCGGGAAATAAGAGACTAATTGATCTGTTAGTTTATCACATAAAAGCTACGTTCGAGTTGAATTTTCCAGAAAAATTAAATAATCCATTCATTTAGGGAAACAGCAACAAATTAAAGAAACAAAGAAACGTCATTTGTTCATCCTTCCCCTCAGTAACTGGGAATGAGCAATTAATTTCAGAAAGTAATTTACATAGGGTAGACCGGAGCATGTTTACGCAGTGCCCTTTTTTCAAAACGAGTTATGACTGGAGAGCCAACAGTCATAACGTATTGATGCTGTTCGCTAGCAAATATCCTCACAAGTTTTGGAGCATCAGTCGAGCTTCGGCCTAGCACGCAGAAAGAATAATCTGTTGTCTACAGAGTTGAGTAAATTTTGAGTTGAACGTTTCGAAGCTTATTGTAAATAAATAGTACTTAGCTAAAAAAGAACAAATATATAAAAATTTTCAGAATTTTATCCTTTTTTGAGAATTGTATTTGTATGACCTGAGATGTTATTAAATATTTTTGCACTTTAAAAATAACCCCAAACTTGGCGACGGGACAAGTTTACTCGTTGACGTCTGAGCACCTTTACGCACGTTCTTACTGTGCCGTACTTCTAAACGTGCCCTGACGCTTTTTTTTGCTCCGAGCTGTCTCAAAACTTTTTAGTATTTACAGGCTATTTAGTTTTGAAAATAACCGTTTAATTTTTAATTAAGTTACAAATTCGTATCTTGTAGCTGACAATCATGTAGTGCTGTCTTCATGCCCGTTCAGCTTTTACTTTATACACTATTCAGTCTGTAATAAACTTGCTTTATTTTAACGATGGTAAGACATCATGTTCAAAACACTAACAGAACTATGCTAGGTGTCAAAATAAATATGCGTAAACGTGCCCCGTGTCCGGAGTAAGATTTTGCAAACGACTTAGACTCAAAAATATTTTTTAACGGTTAAAAACACAAACTGAGCTACAATTTTGTTTCAATTTTAACTCCATTAACTACTTTGTAGCATCGCAATGTCTAAAATTTCCTAAGTTAAAACATAAAATTTAGAAAATTCACTGAAAAAATCCGCGTAAACGTGCCCTGGTCTACCCTACTATGTTTAGTTATTTTATGGGTTTTCGTGAAATTATTTCTTATATTCAGGAATATATAAGCATTTCTTTTTAAAATACAAATTTCTATTGCGAGTTTTTTGGCTCAACTCACGCTGAGTTTTTCGTCCTGGCTTACTAAACTTTCAGAAAACTTGACTGCTTACAAAAGAAATTAAATACCAAATTGTGAAATGAAAATATTGAAAATTTGATGAAATATGAAAGCTAAATACCATTCATTTTCACTGTGCTTGCGCGAAAAACTGCAACTTCTAACCTTTATAGTTTCACACCCAAGTATACGTGCCAACTTATGAAACGTTCCAGTTAAATGTCATCAAAATTTGAAAAGATGTACGGCTATCAAATGAGCTATATTTTATTGATTCTCGGAAGCGTGATAAATCACAAAGAATTGTTCACAAATAGTCTTTTTCTATCTCGAGCCACATCCTAAAAATGCAGAACAATTGCAAGCAAACGTTGCCAATCTGTGAACAATACCTTACGGTTCGTCGCCTGTCCGAGAACAAATGATGGTCTGCTCATTAGATTACCGACACATTTTTAAGTTTTTAAAACATTCAATCGGAATATTTTTATAAGTTGCCACATCTACTTGGGTGTGAAACTTTGAAGCTTATAAGTCGTTATCTTTCGTGCATGCGCCATGAAAAAAAGAGTTGCTTTTAACGTTCATGTTTCATCAAATGTTTTATATTTTAATTTTAAATTTTAGTATTGTACAGCTCCTGTACGCTGTCATCTTTTTTGTAAAGTTTGGTAAGCAAAGACAGAGAACTCTTGTGTTATAAGCCAAAAACCTGCAAGCTAAATTGGTATTTGAAAAATAGTTTGTATCTTTGTGATATATGTTATACTTTGACAAATATCTTTTTTGGAAAAATTTGTAAAAACAATTTTTGGAAGTGTCTCAATACTGTTGGTTGATACGAAATCAACTAAAAGTATTGGTTGATTGAAAAATTTGGTTAATACCAAACATTTAAATGTTTCGTAATTCTTTTTGTTATAAAACGTTAAACATTCCGAAATTTAAAAAAAAAAAAAACACACACACACACACATCTCTTTGCTGCCATCATGCTTTTAATCCCCAAAAAGATACCTTTTTTTACTTTACTTTTTTTAAATATTTTATTACAGTTATTTCCATTATGGTTTTAGTTGTTGATATGGTTTAGTTTTGAACAGTTAACTCTTCTAAAATGAATTTCACTCTTTTAAAAAATGTTAGGAGACTTTATAAGCCTTGAAAATCACCCTTGCTATATAATTGGGTTGTATTTCATTCATGATTTGCTCTGAAGCATAAAGCGGGGAGGAATGTTGAATGTTTATTTTCCCTGCATTGGTATCGCAAGGGCAGGCAAAAATCTTTTACAGAACTTAATCCGGAAAAGTTTGGCGAATCTTAGAATGAGCCATTTACCTTATACATTAGACAAAGTCTTGGGAAATTTATGAACAACAAGCAAACTTAAATTAATTTAATAATTTTAATTATTTTTAACATCCGAAAAAGGACACAAAACTTCTTTTGATATCACACAAAATAGTAGAAAACAGCATAAACGTGTTTCAAAATTACTTGGATCCATTAATCCAACAATGTAAAAGAAGTGATTTTAAGATTGAAAGGACATCCGCAAAAAATATTTTATAAGAAGTCTTTTCATTCTTATGTTCCCTTCTTATGCATTGGAAAAAAAGCTCCTAGTCATCCTGAAACACGTGTATACTGTTTTCTGAAATTTTGTGCGAAACAAAGTTGTATTATTTCCTGTTATTTTTCTACACAAAGATATTTTTTATATCCTTTTAGTTAGTTAATACAAAAAACTTGATTAATCGTCTGTCATACTTGAAAAAAAAAAAACATAAGCTAGTTCTCACTACAAAATGCACTATTATATTAAGAAAACTTTACATACATTTTAAGAAAACGCATATTAAGAAAACTATTATTCCCGTGTTATACTTTTTCATTTAGGGCATCAAAAAATATTAATATGTGTTTCAGATGCACTACTTTAATGTTAAAAAATATAATTTAAAGTGTACCAGTGCTTGGATATGCAAAACCCAGCATGGAATTTAACTATAACTCACTATAATTTTAAGCACTTTCCTATTATTTTTATTTTATTTTTTTATTTTATCCATGTGTTATTATTTTATCAATGGGGGGGGGGGATGGCATTTGTCAATATCGCCTAGGGGGGCAGATTTGCTAGAGGGGATTTTTTCAATACTGCACCCTACTACCCTGTATGTAGGGTGCAGTACTGAAAAAATCTGACTGTTCTGCTTCCAACCGATAAAGCTTTAATTTTTTTCTTCTTGTAACGCAGAATAGATACCCTTTTGCAACGAGAATTTCTCGAGACTACAATCTTGAATCAGTTTTGATGTGGGCATGACCCGATGGCAACCCATCAACGACACTCTCCATGTATCAACGAAATACTATTATTCCACCATGTTGGGCATATGGTATGAGAGGGTGTCTTTAGGCTAAGATCCTTCTGTTTTGAGATGACAGCTGTCACCCATGTGGAAGAAATAAGTGGTTGTACTCAGCTCAAGACATCAACTTTGGCATGAATTCAGAGAGTATGACAAAAATCTAGATGATATAGAAATACGATGTTTAATTATTTCCAAGTTACGGCTTCTTGATGCTTTTGCATGTCTTAGAACAGTTAAGACACTGACGTGATGACTCGCTTCGAATACATCATTAATCTTATGATTAATCTATTGTATGAAGTGACGCTAGAGAGAAAATAAAATTTGTTCGGAGGAAAGTTTTAAACTTAGAATTTAAAATCATTTATTTTCTTCACAATCAATAAAACAGCTCATAAATTCAAAATTAAAGTGAAATTTGAAAGTTTTCTTAAAACTGGAGCGTAAAAAATCCTCTGACGCCATATTTGGTTATGATGTTTCCTATGTTACCTTGCAGCTAAATATGTATTAAATACTAAGACTCTGGAGTAAGTTGTTTATTTCTTTGTTTATAATTTCATTCATTGTACCGGCCAGAGAGAAAAAGAGAGAGAGCTAATGTATGACTCTTATTGTAATCGATTTTGTTTTCAACAAAAGCAGATTATTTGCCGTGGGAAGGTAAAACGCAATAACTGATATTTTTTCATTTTTCTTTTCTTTTCTTTTTCTTTTTTCTTTTTATTTTTGTCATCTATTGTTCTTTAGCTTCATTGTATAAACTTGCTTATATAGTTTCCGCTGAAAGTAAAGCACGAAAACAACGTTAAATTCCAACATAGGAGGGGTACGTACCTACAGCTAGGACATATGACATTTGACAAATTTAGACCCCCACACTTACCTATTGCTTCGTTTATCGGTTTTAAATGCTCAGATAAACCTGAGAAACTTCTTTAAAACATATATTTATAAAAAAAATACATAATTAACAGGTATATTATTATTGGTTACAACTTTGACTCGTAAGCGACATAAAGCACTAATAATTCAAAACCAATATATTGGAGCTAGGACAAACAATTATGTTAATTACTGCAATAATACAATAACAAAACTGTTGATAATCGCTGCTGATACTACTAATATATCCATCGGTCTGAATTTTATATAGATCTTAGAACCTTCTACCTGTTTTCGTAAACTTCGGCTGGAAACTTCATCGCATGGAAGTAGGAATATTTGTAAGTGCACCTTGAAACCTTTTTCTGAAAAGGTATCCCATTATTTTTCCAATTTAAACCTACCAGTCGCCGCAGGCGACTTCTTTTAAATTTTTTTCTTGGACAGCAACGTGGCCAACACCACTATTAATTAATAAAACTCCCAAGAATAATAGCACAACAACAGCAGTGTAGCTGAAATCTTCATTGTGAGCTTTCGGTTTGAGGAATTCTCTTAATCTTTCGTACCTGTTCTTTTTTTTTTTTTTTTTTTGTAATTGCGTTTAACAAATATGAGCTCTACTGCTTAAAAAGGGAAGATGCTTGTTTTCCAGGAGTCCTAGGTCGTATTAGCTTCTGCATTAATTGAAGAAATACTTTCTTAAATTTGGCAACCGATGCAATAAAATTAACATGTGAAAATTCTCCGATTCAGGTATACATCTTATGGGGAATTTCCCCCGTAGACACTGCTTTAAAAAATGCTTACCTTATTTAAAATTCTGTCGAAAAGGTTTTAATTTACAACTAAAGCATAAATATATACATTTAGACATATGTTTCTAAGTTAACTGCCAGTTTTAAAGTGTATTTATAGATTTTGAATGACACATCGTTAAAAATTCTGCAAAAATAATAAGTAACATTTTTTCTTTTTCAAACTTTTACTTGAGGGGCTTAGATTTATAAGTCGGCGTAGATTCTGTTTTTACAGTCTATAAATTGGAGGACTTTTGTGAATTTTGTTGCTTGGAATTTATTCATAATACAAATTTAGAAACAATAATTTTGTGCTCTATAAAAAAGTCAAGGCTAATGCATGATTCAATATTTCATTCGATAGACAAATTAATTTTTAAATTAGTAATAGTGCTGTTTTTTCTTTGAATTATTTTATAGTTACACTAGTTACGACAGTGACAAAAACGTAAAGATTGAATATTTTTGCGCTATCAATTTGTACTACACAATTTAATGAATACGCACTGGAAACGCCAGTCGCCTTACTCGTTAGCATTTTTTTTTCAAAGGTTAAAAAATGCTTTCACACGAAAGGATGTTATTTTTTGAGTGCACTGTGGTGACATTTGGAACACATGCATTCTCGCTTTTAAATTCATGCAACTTTAAATTTGCATGAATTGCTGAAGTTGAATAATTTGTGTAGCTGAAGTCAGTTTACAACGTAATTTCTCTGCTATTAAAATAGGTAAAATAAATGTAATATAGGAATAGTTCTTTAAAAATGTTTTAAGGGCCATTCCATATGACGGAACAGGAAATTTGGAGTAGTTCTGTCAGTAGATTTTGTTTTATAAATACAAATAATATGAGCTAGAATTTCATTTCTGAGAGCAACAGTAAGGATTTGTCATAAGAATTCTGTAGAACATTAAAGCTTATCGTTTTTAAATAAAATAATGGAAGAATATGCAATGCCTGTGACGGAATGAAACTCACATGTGTCCTGTTCCATCACAAGCATTTTATGGCATGTGGTTTTGCATTTATGAGACAATATCTAGTGACAAAATTACTCCAAATGTCCCGTTCCGTCACTTGGGATGCCCCTTAATTCAAATTTTAGCAGGGTGTCTTTTACTAAGGAAAGAGAAACTACTGTCTAATTAACAACTGAAAAATGTTCCCATAACTATTAATACTATTTGCTCACTATTGGTTACATTCCGCCCCCCCCCCCCCTTCAATCTTTTTTTATTTCAAAAATAATGACTGAACATGGCAAGCAACCACTTAAAGTCAATCTATTTGAATGAGGGGGAAAAAAGAAAAATTGATGCGATTGTTTCGTTTATTTTGATGTGAATGAATCCTTTATCTTGAACGATATCGCATTTCTACTCATAATCCTGCCATACTCTATGTAGCACGTATGCAGTCATAGAAGCCATTGCTGTAGCGACCAATTTTTAAGTTCGTCAAAATTAGCAGGCAATATGGAGTATCCTTTACAATTCTTCATGGAGAAAAACTCACATGGTGTTAGATCTGGTGACTTAGGGACCTAGAAGGTCAATCACAGTGAAAAAATCTTCTCCCTCTTGATTGCTGTTTTGAATAACGAAATAATAAGTAACAAATTGAACGCATCCGATAACACGCAGAGACATCTAGCGGCAGCCAAGTAAAATTTAACAATTTGCTCTTTCATTCAAGCTCCACCCCTTTCATTCAAGCTGTAGATACAACATCCCCAGATCAGTAGCATGATGAAACCACAGCGTTATTTTTCAATCATCCTGTATCCTCATATATGTAACAGCGAATGATCGAGTAACGCTTCTGACGTAACCAGCAATGAAACTCGCGTCACTGCATGATAATTTGATGATAATATTTTTTGCTAATATTGACGTGCAGGGAAATGCTTTATTTTGACAAGGCTGAACTGGGTCCGGTAACTTAACTGTTTTACTGGTAAGACTGCGAGGAGGACTTTAGGAGAGTAAAAAAAAACGAAAAAGTGGTCAACAATTAACGCTATCTACTGGAGTTAGGGTTACAATTTCAACTATCAAAATAACATCAAACAGGCAATGGGCTTTGTTCAAATGTAGAAACAATTTTCACCTGTCATACCTTGACGGGCGATTTTCTAGTTATTTAAATAATACTTCTAGAAACATTTATAGTTTAATTGCATTACATGGTAGTAGAGTCTATGCTCTTTATAAAATGCATATAATACAACAAGATTCTAACATACATGAAACACACCGCCAGTCATTCCAGCCGAGGACTGCAGTTTCGTGCTTATTAGCACTCATCAGCCCGGCTTAGGAATTGACTGACCTGTAGGTGGAAAACCTCTTAAGGAAGCCAAGAGTGCCCAACAAACTGGTAGCTAATATAAGAATTAGTACTGACCAAACGAGTGACCGAATCAATGGTTCGGTTCAACTCGAAGATTGAAGGCAAAAGGCAGTGGTATTTTCAGTAAGTTACCACCCTATAGCCAGGACTAAGACAGAAATACATTGTATGGCAGTGTACTTCATGTATTTCTGCCTTAGCCCTGGCTATAGGGTGGTAACTTACTGAAAAAAAAAAGATTCTAACATGCTTGAAGTCTTCGTAAGGTGTTTTGTGCAACAATGATAAACCCATTGAAATGGCATTGCTTTTGTGCTGTATTTTTATACAAATATAGGATGCCAAGTGATGTAAAATTTAATGATATCAATGCAACCTTTTTCATTCTTCCTGTAAGCATCAAATATAAAATGCATAAAGGACTAAAAAAAGAAACGAAAGAGCAAAAATTAAACTGCCATATTCATCACACCAAAAGCTTCTAGTCCCGAAAACGTTAGCACAGAAATGTTGATAAACATTTCGGTGCGACTTAACACTGCTTGGATGCCTCCGGCACTTTGAATGAATACACTTTATTTGGAGTAGCAAGCGGCACTTAGCGGTGAAAAATCTGCTTAAAATAAACATGGACTTCACAGCTTTCACTCGGATTCCGCTGCTGCAGAGTAAACAAGTCCCGCCGAAAAAGAACAAAATGTCATGCCGAGAGTGAAATTAAATTCAAATATGCGAGTGGTATGAAATATTAAAGTATTTTTAATATTCCTGCGTAGATGGCTTCTTGGAAACTTATTCTGTAGTTAATAATGTAGACGGTAATTAGTGGAGGATTTGTTTAGTAAATATCGTTTTTTTAAGGAAAATTTCGGAATTTGTGAAATAAAAATGTTATGTTAATGATGTGCTATGGCATTTTATAAGGGAATTTCTTTTTTCTTGATTTTTCTATTACTCAAAGATAGTGTTCACATTTGAGAGTTATTCTTGTTTGTGGTTTTACATTTTCCCATTACTATGTTCCTATTTTTATTTCAATACCATTGCAAAAAAAAAAATTAAATTATAAAATTCTAAATTCTTATTAAATTAGATTTCACCTAAAGTTGTAAGTATTACTGGTAATTTGTAGCTTTATACCATCATAGTCTTTGATGTGGATCTCTCGCTGCTGTAGTAAAAAAAATTAACCTATCAGTGTGAAGATGTACTCAGAGATTCTGTATGAGGTTTTTGCCTTCAGCTTTATTATGGCTATTTTATACTGATAAGCAAACGAGGGGCGGTATTTGGATGCTGTAACTTAGCCGTTCGATATGTGCTAGATTTTGCATGTAATAAAAAATGTACGAAGTTGAAGATGGCGCAATACGTGCAACCCTTTGCCCGTCTTTTTTACTACAGAAGAGGTAATGGGGAATTGTAGTTCGGCAAACATATCCGGGCAGCGCCGTAATGTTCTGATCAGAACCTACGTCGTCTTTACAGTGCTTCTTTGTTGATTTTGCCCCAACTATAGGAAAGTTGTGTCATGTTGCCAAAAATAATTTCTGTACCTTAGAGCCAGACTAATGTAAGTCCAAAAAATTACGATTATCAGTTTCTTAGTGAATTATATGTAGAGTCCTATTCCACATCGAGTCACATGTACATAATTCTAAAAAAAAAAAAAAAAACATTTTTATTATTTACCAGTGTTAAAAGTGCGAAAGTCCCACCCTTTACAAGCAGCAGCAACCGTTTCCCCTTTCTCCTGTAAAGTAGCGGTTATGTTACTTACGTTAGTCTGACTCTGAGGTACAGATTTAACGAAAGATGTTGGAGGTTTAAGGAAGACTAAAAGTTCATAGTCCCAGTTGTACTAGGTTGAGTCGAAATTTTTTTTGTATTTTCACCTACAAAAGAAATGCACAACGAGCCCCAGTTGATGGAGGTGTCGATTGATGGTACTTTGGGAAAGACCAAATTCTGCTGATAATACTCGGGTGCTAGAACTTGGCTGGTGTTGGATAGCTCCCAGTAAAACTTCGTTATCGACAACAGATGGCCGTTTCTCTTCAAGGACCGTATCGCCTTCCTTGAAACTCTGAAACCGATTTTGAGCAGTGTGCTCATTCACAGAACCTAGACCCTCAACATCATTAATTTCTTTTGCCGATGTCCTTGCGTTAAGACCTTTTTTTCTAGAGGAGACGCAAAATAACACGAATTGCTGGGTTATTATCTGCCATTTCAAGAAACTGCAACGTCTACACAGTTACGAGAAATCACAGCAACTGATAAGGGTTATCAAGGTCAAACTCCGCTCTACCATTTTAAATCAGCTGAGCAGGAACTGTAATTTGCATATGTTACATTCAGGCCTGCCAATCCAGGACAGGGAAAATACGAAAAAATTTTTGACCCAACCTGGTATAATACAATAAAGAATTTTCTTGGCGGACTTTTAAGTTATTTATTACTAAATATTGAATTTTTAAAAAATAATTATGGCATATTTTATTTTTAAAATGTATAATAAATGTAAATATTTAGTATAAAACTGAATGTTTTAAGAATAATAGAATGACGCGATTATATTTGCTCATTCATTTTAATATTTATGTGAAAATGCTTTTAAGTATTTCACCAATTGAAAGCTGCTTGGGCTCTATGAGATTAAATTAGAAATTGAAGTACGGTGCAATCAGATCTTCAGTTAGTTTGCTGTCCCGTACTTAATATATTTTTGCACAATTCTAGTTCATATGATGAGCCTTGATTACGAGATAATTTTTGCTGACAAAGAACAGCTACTTAAAGCAACATAGCTTGTAAAACGCCGGATCCACATGGGAAAACTTGCCTTTTCAAAATTCTCAAATAATGTGATGTCACATTTGAAAACGTTCATTTTTTAGCGCATTTGTTTCATTTTCACAAAAAAAACTTCAAATAATTACTCATACTTATAAAAAAGATTGAGTTAGGTTACATAATATGAAATTTTAAAAATACAAACTGATTAATATACAGTCGATTTAATGCGAATTTATTATAGGGAATTAACTTAGGGAACCCAAAGAATTATACAAGTTAACTAGTTCTTATGATTATTCATAGGTCTAAAACCCATGCTGATGAATTCGGACATGAAAATGATTGTAAATTATGAATAAAACAAAGATAATGAGTTGTGTAAAATACTCAGAGGTATTGCTATGATTTTTCTTAAGCTTGAAAGAACTGCTTTACATTTGTTTAGAGTAGTTTTTTAAATATTTTTGTTGGAGTGAAATATACAAAAGAAGTGAAGACCGTAACAGCAATCAATTGTACAAAAAATTAAATTAATTGTAACTTTTTAAAGATGAAATGGAAAAGGACGTGATTAAAAGAGTTGCGCACCATTTTGAACTCTGAACTTTTAGAATATTAAAAATATTTTACACTGGAAAAAAAAACTAAGCACTTAAACATATATTTTGAAAATACCAATTTTCCCCCCATTTCTAAGAAGGTAATATTACTAATAATAAAGACCGTTCGGCCGATTTTCATGAGATTTGGTTAAAAAAAAATTGGTTCGTAGGATAGGGGTGAGCACCTCGAAGAGATTTTTGAAAATCCGATTTTGTTCTTTTTCTATTCCAATTTGAAGCCCATTTTACCGAGCGAATTACCATAACATAAACAAGTAAACTAACATCGCATATTGGCGAGAAATTCATCATTCATTATTTTTAAATATACAGGCGAACCAAATGAAAATTTAACTTTCTACTATCGGCAAAGCAGTGCGGGTACCGGTAATGTTAAATAAAAAGTAAAAGTACGCTTGACTTAATTTTTAAGGCTTATTTCGAATTTTTAATGCTTGAAATACTCTTTTAGAATAGTTAATTGTTTTTTCTGAATATAATAATTGCTCAGAGTAATACAAATACAATTCTTCACGTAAGCTAAACATTCATATACAAAAATATATATTATATTTGTACGCATATGTTGTTTATGTATATCGAAAGCAGTTGTTAAAATCTAAGAGCAGGAATTAAAATGGATATAGCAAGTCCAATCATTGGCTTAGCAAAAGCTGATCCTACGACTCCAAGTAACGTGACTCAACAACGACGAGTGGTTGGCACATTTTGAGTGAAACAAGCGAAAGAAACCTGATTTCTTTCATAAATGAAAGTCTTCTCTCATTTCATTTTATTTTATCTCTTCTCAATGATTAAAACCAGTTCAATTGCTAAATAGAGAAAACAAAGGAAAAAAATATGCTTAAAACATACTTGAAAACATTAAGGAATTTTACATATAATTTATGTAGATAAATAAGTCCCCCCTCCCCCCCCCCCTCTTTTGATGAGTATTTATGAAAGTCATTCTCAGAAAATGTTATTTTATTCAAGTATTTTCATCTAATAAAAACTTGTCTCACTAAAACATTAGCGTGTATTCAAAATTCAAAAGCACACTTCTTTCAAAAACGGCCTGGAAATTATTTTCAATAAACTATGGCACTGTTGTAACGTTCCTCAAATGTGCTAGGTCATGACATAAATAATCAAAATGGCAGTCAAAAACTTGATGTGAATTTATCCCACAAACGTAAGCACTTCTCTTTTCATGCAGGCAAATATTTGACTTTTGGCGGAAAAGTCAAACAACAAAATGTTTAAAATCTTAAAAGTGGCTTTCTTTGTCAGAACGTAGACAAACAAAATCCTTTTCCTTAAGTGAAATCTTTTCTACAGCTATAAATGCGAAAAATGAAAAGGAGGAGATATTTTGTGGGATTTAGAATTAGATTTATCTTTTAGAGTTTGATGGTAGATTGAAAAATCGTAGAGAATCTTTAATAAACGTTTTATCAATGAAATACTGGCTACTCTGCCTGGAGCTATAAATCTAAATTGTTTTATCTTCTTTAATATGCTGTAGTGAAACTTTTAATTGAAATAACTTTTTCTCGTAATCGTTTAAAAGTACAGACTCATTTTAAAGAAACCAGTAACTAAGGATTAGAACAACTGTTTCATAAAATAACATACCAAATTAACAATATAAATTTATTCTCGAAATCTATCCATTTAATTTGACCGATTTGAAGAGGTTAAGTTTATTTTTCAGACATATGAGGCAGTGAGAAGCAAATAGATGTAAATGACAAAATTCAGAATTTGGAGACAATCAATACAAATGGTAGGAGAACATCTCCTCTACTTGAGAGCAACATATTGAACTAGTAGGCCTGGTAAGTTCTGTTATACAGCATGATTTAGAAAAAAAATCAATGAAAGCCTACCTAGGATCTGAACTTTAACCGAGTTTTACTCGAAACTTTAAAAAGTTTACCTCCAACCCTTTGCTTCTAACTGCCTTATATACATTATGGATTACGAAGATTGGTAAAATTAATTCCGCTTTCATTATTGTCAATGTAAACAGAAAGCGTTTCTGTGACGAATACTTCTTAATTTATGACTATTACTTAAGAAAAACGTCTACAACCAAATTACAGTTTATCTAAAAAATTAATGGATTTTCTTTCCACAAGCTTAAGGTAAATATTTTGGGAAAGATGCAGTCATTATGAGTATACACTCAGTTTATTCCCACATACATTACATATTATGATTTAATTTTTACAAAATAAGATAGTTACCTCAATAATACATATTATGTTATCTCTCGTTAAACTCATTGTCTATGTGTGTAAAAGAGATATATATTACGCATATTTCAGATCCTCCAAACTCACATGGGTGTATAATTCATCAAAGGATCGATGAATTCGTCTCTATTTAATTTTACGACTCCAAGTTTCAAGTTCAAAACGAAAATTGCTGTTTAATGCAAACTTATACATTATTTCAAAACTGAAAAACGAAAAAAATGAATAATTGCCTAGTAAATATAATTATTACTGCATTAATGTATGCTTAATTTATTAAAACAAAAAATACCTCACACCATTGCTTAAATATTATTGTGAGTTAGTCCTTCGAAAAGTCTATTTTTGTATTGAAAGCAAGTGATATAGAAAAAAATTAAACTCAATTTTTGATAAGGTCAATAAAGAAAATTTTTATTTAGTTACTTCTTATTTAATAATTCTACTCAAAAATATGTATATAGGGAAGGGTGGCCCAAAGCGAGTAGGCCTTCGTATGCCCCCCCCTATGGTGTGTAAACAGCGATGCATACGTATGTCGTGTTTATATGAATACCGCCGAGTTTTAATCAGCCTCAGCGAAGCAGCAGTGAAGCTCTATGGCGCAACCTGGCTTAAAATAAAAAATGATACATTTCTAAAAAAAATGAAGTTTTGTAACTTGTGACTAGTCGAAGACCAGCTTATTTTTTTGATTGTCAATAATATTACGTTATTCTGATACCATCTATCTACAAACTACGATAGTCATTTCGTTTGTTTCTTTTTTAGTTTAAGGTTATAATTATTGAAATAATAAACATGCCTTTGGGCAAAGCGGGTCGGTCAAAGCGGGTATAGGATTTATTTATATATTTATTTATAATTTCTTGATTCGTGTGTTGACTTAGATTTTCTATTTCAATACGATAAGTATAACTTTGAAAAGTTATTTTTTAGGATGGCAATTAATTAGTGTATTAATTTAATCAGTTATTTCTTAATGTTTTATAAACAAATGTGCTGACTTTAAATTAGATACGTTCAACTGCTTTATATTTTTTTTTATAATGACAGGTAGCTAGTCAACTATTTTAAACATTTATAACTTCATTGGCAAATGTACCAAACCACAATTTGTTAAGCTTACCCGCTTTGGACTATCTAATAGGGCAAAGCGGGTTTTTCGAGTGTTTGTAATAATTGTTAATAAATAAGTATTGGGTTTGAAATGATACAAAAATTACTTGTTATTTTTAAGTTCAAAAACCCTGCTACGAAATAAAACTGAAATTGTTGCGATAAACATTCGTTTTTGAGCGTTATTCAAAAGCCTACCCGCTTTGAGCCACCCTCCCCTACATAGGACATAATCACAATATTACGTGGAAAAATAGAAAGCAAATTTCCTTGAAATTTTCCATTGCTAAATATCTTAGATAAGAGAAAAAAAAATCCATATAAAACTAAAATTAATGAATTAAATTAAATTTATGAATTAATATTTGAAAAGTTTGCACTAACATCAAGTGTCATCCACTGCAAGTTTAAAAAAAATGTATTTTAACTTAAATGGATGAATAAAAGTATTTCATTAACGAGTCAAAATTTGAGCAAGATATATAAATATGTATAGGGAGTGAAATAATGAATCGAAAAAAAATTCGGAATATAAAGAAAAATAATAGAATTCACTTCAAAAAGAATTCGTAAACTCCTTAAATTTAAAGCACTGCTAAACCATACTAACAGAATTTCAACCTCAACTCCAATATTTTGTATTACTGGTGAAGTAAAAAACAAAATAAAATTTTTCCGCTAAAAACATATAATTTTCACCCTTAAGGAGGTAACATAAAAGCTGGAAATTTGAACTTTCTGAATTTTTGCATCATATGTTAATCTTTGTAACCTTGCTTTGAAAAACAGTCCATGGAAACATGACACTTCTTCAACGTTTCTGAAAATCTTCTGTAATTTACAATAACAAAACAGAATAAACAAAATAGAATTTACAACAAGAACTGTCGCGCATTCTCCAGGCTTCTACTTCAGATGCAGTACGGAAGTCTGTAAACAAATAATAATTTTGCACTAGCAATTGAAAAAAAAATAGAGACTGTTTAACCACGGATTGCATGGAATTGGCAAACATACAATTAAGGCAATTCCATCTGAATGAGGGGAAAAATAAAAATTTTATGCGCGTATTCCGCTCATTTGAATGAGACTCTGCTTAATTTAGAGGCTAACATACATCTGCAAAATCTGACATCCCTGAAAACTAATAGATGCTTCCATTTCCGCGTGTAAACCGGATGTTTGCCTTTCCATTCAATCCGTGGTTAGACAGTAAAAGAACAAATTTATGATCTTAAAAGCCGAAAGAAAAAAAAGAGAAAAATATGCATCCATTAAATTACGCGTAACAGAACCTTAACGTCATATAGCATAGGAAATGTGTATGATTTTTCTCGCTTAAAATTAATATATAACGCAATTTTTTACTATTACGTCTTACTTACCTTCTGAAAAATGAACTTTTGAGCGTTTAGATTTACTAAATCAAGTTCTTCATAGGACTTTTTTTTTTTGGCAGGCAGAATGAAAGAAAGACTAAGACTGAGATGCATGTAGGTAAATTACGTTGCCATGTTGGAGCAGTTCTGCATCAGCTAAGAGTTTTTTAAGTACCTATTTACGAGCAATATTTAACACTCTGTGCCGCAGTATAGTAAGTTGTAAAGAATAGCAAAAATTAAGACTCTAAACAGGAAAAACACAAGAAAAAAAAACTGGATTTATCGGCAACGGATAAACAGAGATTGCAGACTCAATTCATTAGGGCTCAGTTACATGACTTTCATTATGGAAGATGAAATAAAAGTTGCAGGAGGTTTAGAAAAAGGTTGACCCACTTGCATCTACACGTTACAAATATTGTTAAATTTGTTGGAAAGTTTATGGAATTTTATTATTGTAGAATGAAATGAGTTCAGGTTTCCAAAAAGATAGCTGTTGATGCGAAAGAAGAAGGAGCGAATGTTGAGAACATGTATTGCACCAAAAAGTTTTGGAAGTGGCCGGAAATTCAGGATTTTTTATTTTTTCGAATGGTTTCTTTTAATGAAATTATTCAACCCCCAAGACTGATAAAACGATGACTGTTCTTCGTCGGCAATTTTTGAGACAATAACTAGATATGTACACACATATTAAAAAATAATAATGATGATATTAATTTTCTTTAAAACAAATATGTGTGACTCAAACTTCCTTTAAATGTATTTTTCATTCAAATAAATAGTTTTTCGTATGAACACACGTATTTCTTCGACTCTAGTTAGTTCTACAACGATTTTAAATTTAGGAAACCACTTTAGGCCAAAGTAACTCAAACGCAACGGTAACATCGGCCCGAATAAAAAACACTAATAAAGGGTAAAAATACTTGAAAATAAACTGATCACTATTCAAAAATTAAATTTAGTGACCTCTAGATGTGTAAAACAAGTTTCCACTATGAATAGTTGCAAAAATATTGAGAAAAGAATGAGAAAAATTAAACATCTGGGTCAAAGTAGCCCGTGCTTACGGTATAGTACTATAACCTATTTTGAGCATTGCTTTATCAGTATAATAGTTCAAGTAAACAAGTTTAAATTTGAAACAGGCCTTAAGAATCGGTTAGTATTGAAACCGACTTCTTCATTTTAATCTGTATGTTTTTTTTTTTCCTTTATCGATTTGCTCTTTTTATGGTTTAAAGATCCCTCAAGGATCCCTTTCAGTTTAGGATCCTTACAGGATCCTTAAAATTGGATTAACGGATTTTATAAACAATTAATCCCTAAATTGTTTATAAAATCCGTAAAAGATTTTATAAACAATTGAAACTTATGCCTTCGACAGATTCCAGTTCGAACACAATGCCTTTCTCATTTGTTTTCTCTAAACCTTGTTTGTCTCAGAAACAAGAATTGATTCGCGTGAAATCAACGCACATTTCATAGCAGAGATTTTGAGTTTTGCTTTGAGCACTTAAGCAGCACATTTTCACTATTCAATTTTTGAAGAAAAAAAAATCATTGGACAAGGTCTATTCTTATTCTTAGTTTCCTAATTTCTGGAATAATTAGAAAATACGAATTAAGCACCATTTGAGCTAAAGCAGTACCAGAACTTAATTTTTGCTTTGACAATTACTATTTTTAATATGGTAGCTATTTTTCGAAAAACAAGTAATTAGTCTTTAGTAATGACGAACTACATTATTAAATTTCCAGAATAGCACGAAAATTCATATTCAACACCATCTAGCTCTAAAACGATCTGTCAGACAATTCCATAGCTCTAATATTGCATGACCCATATCCAATGAAAATTGGAAATCCTTGTCATCCGTTGCTTTACGATATCTCTATAGACAGAAGAGATGTTGAAATTTTATTGCGAATAATATGCTCACCCACACACATACATGTCGCCTGTACCCGAAGTTCTTCAGGAATATTTTTTTGCTCCCATATTTATTTCTATTCCCGCGAAATTCTCCTTTTACGACCAAATTCATGCGTTTTGGCTCCGAGCGATCTCAGTAAGTTTTAACGACGAACTACGAGTTTTTTTTCTTATTTGTATATTTATTATCGGATTTTCGGATTTATTTTTTGCTGCGATTTTTTTTTCTATATATTTATTCATTCATTCAGGGGAATATTGATCATGGAAGGGAATGGCCTAGGAGTGCTTTTAGAAAATGTATTTGGTTCGATTTTATCGCTATGTTCCTCACATTTTACGACAAAAGGGGTGAAGTGTGGAACAAGTACAAGAATAAAAATAGCTGCCAAGTTTCCTAAGCACAAAATTCTGTTATCAAGCTTAACTCGTGTTATCTGTCAGAAAGATTTGCTGAATTCGATTTTTCTTTCTCTTCTGTCTCTGTGGAAAATGTAAATGGCGAAAGGTTACTATTTTTTTCGAGTCTTGTCTAAAGCAGTTCGTAGAGAGAATTTTACAATGTATGGAATTTTACTTTGTTCTTCGAAAACGATTTTAAAGTGGTGTTTAAGATTTAGCATGAAATTTAGCACGTTTTTCATTTTCTTTTCGTTCTATTTTTTTTTACTTATACGTGGAATGATTGTAAAACAATAAAAGTAGGGAAAATAATTTAACTCTCTTCCTTACAATAAGGTGGTTTCTTTCAGTTAAAAGTGCTACTTTTAGTCATTGAAATGGATAGAATGAGCAAAAAAAAAAAAAAAATAAATAAATAAAAAATTACATGGACCCAGAAAATACTTTCATTTTCCTAAGTTTTTTTTAATTAATTTTTTTAACTGTCCGATTTTTCAAACAAGGCGTGGTCTTTTTGATGCCACAAATGATGCACTTTGCCGCATCTTTCTACTACGTTTCCACGTTATGATAATCAAGAAGCGAATTAAAATTGCGCTTTACGCTTGCAATCAACCATATCGTTGTCAATACACTTGAGTAAAGATACGAATTAAATATTTTGGACCGTGAATGGCAACACTGAATGGCATTTCATCATTTGTGGTGTCATCGACAGAAGCGTTAAACAATGAAAGAACACCGATTTAAGTTTTTTTTTTAAATATTGAACTTAAAGAAATTATTTAAAAAATGGTCAGATTCTATGTTTTTAAGAATGCTCTTTCCGAAAAAAATACTTTTAAAATTTTGGAAAAGACCCCATTGACAATGTGAAACTGCTTTGTTTCCTTCTTTCTTATTTAACTTTTAAAATGAGAATTCCTACATAATATTAATATCTTGCTCATGTTAAATCAAACTAGGTTTTTCTATGATAGGATTGGTATCTGAAATTGGTAGTGAATGTACAACTTTTGTTTTGGAAAGATGCTTTTAAGTTTGACTGAAATCTATTATCACTCCAGAAATTATTATAAACCATAGTTTTCAATAAGTGGATGAACTAATTTCACCTCAGTTGGTTTCTTTCTTATATATGATGTAAAATTATGTGTGGTAATATCGCAAACACGAATTGTAGTACCTTCGATAAGTAAACATGTTCTTTATGAGGGGAGTTGTGCTTTCGAGTTCAACACTAATATATACGATGGCATAAATTTACATTATAAGATTTAAAATAAGAGCCATTGTCTGTAAAAATCAGGCAGTTAAAAGCATTTGTAATTGTTAACATTTTTAATTTTTTTTTATTTTCACATATGTTATTCCTTATCATAAATGTAATGTAAATCCGAAATTTGAGCTTTGTCTGACTCACCGTTTTTGAGAAAACAATTTTTTTTTGTTTAGGGGGCGTGGCACATTTTTGCCGGTTTTTCAAATTTGCAGATTTTAATGTGCTTGTTGCTTGAAGCGCCCTTATAATGACATGGATTTTTCAAATCGATATTACTATATGGTCTTGTTAGATACTGTTACAGCTGTCAAATTGGTGACACTATGAGGGCGACGCCCACAAACTCCGTTTAAAAATAACCGAAAATGAATTTTTTTTCTATATTCAAGGCCAATTTTCTCAAAACGCCTTCATGATGACACCAACATTTTTAGATCATTTTCTAGCCACACTTACATACATCAAAAATATGTATCAAAATCGGTGTCACTTTAAGGGCGCCAGAAGATATTGAAATTTTTATTCAATAAATTTCACAAAAACACAAATATTTAGAATCTAATTACAACTGTCGTCCTCATAGCAGATATCTGATACTACATTAGGTTGATAACCAACATGTTTGTCTAACATTTGCGCAAAAAAAAATCGGTGTCACTCCTATTATTTTTGGAAATATAATCGTTCCAAGTTAGTACGTTATGGCGTTTTTTTATATTTATTTAATTAATATTTTTACACCCAGATTTTTTTTGACCATATTTATTTTTAATTTAATACAAAGAAGTGTACCTTATAACATAAACATGCTTTGGGCAGCAAGAGAGTCTTTTTCTTAAATGGGAAATGCCCGTTTTGATATAGGTACCAGGTGGATCTATTGTGCATAACATGTCTAGACTATTATACCAATACTCGTCTTGTTTTTCCGGCCAAACAAATTTATTTATTCCAATGGTTCTTGACATGCATTTGATCTAAACCTGCAAATGGTCAACTTCTACTATTTTTCTGGGATACCACGTTTTCCCATGCTTTAGTGCTATAAAATTAGCAGTTTTCAATAAGAGATGACCGTCTTTCTGAAATTGGTTTGATTTGATTCTTAATGTTTTCTTCGTTTTGGTCTACGTTATCCTCAAATTCAGTTTCAGATTCTGAATGTTCGCTTTCTTCAATATTCTCATTTGATGTATTGAGAATGCATTCGTTTTTTTTTTTTTTTTTTTTTTTTTTTTTTTTGTTTCTTCCATCAAAAAAAAGGGATAGGATTTGTTTCATAGTACAATACTCTGAAGCAACGAACAGTTTTTTCCCCTTAACGAACTGCATTTCTCATCTAGTGTGCAACTTGACAGGGATGTCGTTTTTTCCCAATATTATCATCAATCGTAAATTGTTCTTATAAAGACTCCTTCTGCTTTGAAGTGAACTTGAACTGAGCTCGTAAAGATAGGGTCCATCCAATTTCATTAAATTGAACTTTGGCAATGCAGGAGTATTTATTAGTTGAAAATTTGAAGCATTTATATAAGATGTTTATAAGAGCTTCTCTCTATACATCTTTCGTATAAAATCCATTTGCAAGTTGAGGGCAAATGTATGTCAAGAACAATTGGAATAAATAGATTTGATTGGCCGAAAAAACAAGATGAGTATTGGTATGATAATCTAGAAATATTATGCACAATAGATCCGCCTGTACATATATCAAAACGGGCATTTTCTATTCAAGAAAAAGACGCTCTTACTGCCCAAAGCTGTTTATGTTAAAAGATACACATTTTTGTATTAAATTAAAAATAAATATGTTCAAAGAAAATATCTGGGGGTGAAAAGATTAAATAAATAAATATTAAAAAACGCCATAACGTACTAACTTCGAACGATTATATTTCCAAAAATAATAGGAGTGACACCGATTTTTTTTTGTGCAAATGTTAGACAAAGATGTTGGTTATCAACCAAATTTAATATCAGATCTTTGCTATGAGGGCGACAGTTGTAGTTAGATTTTAAATATTTGTGTTTTTGTGAAATTTATCGAATAAAAGTTCCAATATGTTCTGCCGCCCTTATAGTGACACCGATTTTGATACATATTTTTGATGTAAGTAAGTGTGGCTAGAAAATGATCTAAAAATGTTGGTGTCATCATGAAGGCACTTTGAGAAAATTGACCTTGAACATAGGAAAAAATTCATTTTCGGTCATTTTTAAACGGAGTTTGTAGGCGTCGCCCTCGTAGTGTCACCAATTTGACAGCTGTAACAGTATCTAACAATACCATATAGTAATATGGAATTAAAAAAATCCATGTCATTATAAGGGCGCTTCAAGCAACAGGCACATTAAAATCTGAAAATTTGAAAAACCAGCAAAAATGTGCCACGCCCCCTAAAAAAAAAAAAACTGTTTTCTCAAAAACGGTGAGTCAGACAAAGCTCAAATTTCGGATTTACATTACATTCATGATAAGAAACAACCTATGTGAAAATAAAGAAAATTAAAAATCCCAACAATCACAACCTGCCTGATCCTTACAGACAAGGGCTCATAAGATTTATTAACAAAACACACGCATACGTAGCAAACAGTAAACAAAACAAAATAAAGTTACCAATACAACGCAAAACACAAAAAACAATCCCAAACGTACAGAAATTATAAATGATGTTCAACATGAGTTAGTACTAAGAAGAGCGCCAAAGATACTGTGCGATTAAATCAGTATACTTTAAAGTACAAATACATAAATATATATTGAACTACATAATATTAATATTAAAAAAACAGCACAAATTTGTTTGTATAACACCGAAAAAGAAATTAACATTATAACTTGCGATGAACATTTTATACTGTATACAATTACAATACAAAATCCCCCCTCCCGGTTAGCAAGTCTGTATATTTTATCAGCTAAAAGTTTATTTTTGATAGAATGTTGTTTAAATGAGGTATATTTACATTATACTTTTTCACAGTGTTGAGCAAAAAGGGTAAGTTTAGTATTCAACGTTCTGGTGCTAACAATATCAGCAAACGGAATCACAATACGCGCAATACACACACACACACAGCACAACACAATCAAACTGTATCGCTATCTGGTATGAAATGTCACGTTCTACGTCTCGTGTTAGGAACGTTTTTAGGATATTTTATTCCTTACGTTAACAAAAATTAGAAATTTTCTTTTCTCAAAATTTGAATCTAAATGACGCCGTTGAATACTCGGCGACGGTGTCATTTGGAAACAAAATACAAATTGTGGGAATCAATGGTTCATATATCAAATCTGCCCTTGCTTTTTTGACTAGCACTTGGGGAAACATTTTCATGTCGAGTAAAAAAAAGTAAAATTTTTAGCTCTTTATCTCAAGCAACCTGCGAGCGTTAAAAAAAAACCCCTGTCTTTTGGAATTTATTATATTTTTCCAGAGTAAAATTCAAAATTAAAGAATGGTGATTTTTTTCCGTTTTCTTATCAATAAAATACAGGAAAAAAGGTTATGATCATAATTTTTAAACGAAAAGTAGATTTTTAGCGACGTAAAAATATTTCCGTTAAAAAAAAAAGAATTTTTTTAGTAATGAAAAAAATTTTAATTTTTTAAAAACAAAATTATCCAAAAAAATACTTTTTAATTTTTTTCTTGTTGTTCCACCAATTCAAAAAAAAATTGAAAAAACTCCTGAATGCAGAGGAGTATAAAAACGTTTACTGACAAAATTTGGTTTTTGACTCTCCAGAAAAGCATTTAAAAAAATTATAAATTCGGCTTTTCTAAAATCGACAAAAATCAGCTTCTCGTTTAAAAATTATGACCATAATATTTTTTCACATATTTTATTTCTAAGAATTCGAAAAAAAAATCACTATTCATTAATTTTGAGTTTTACCATGAAAAAAAAATAAAAGAAAAGAAAAACAGGGGATTTTTTTTTGTTTTTTTTTTGAAAATTTGAAGGTCGTGTGAGATAAATTGTGGGAAATTGGGCCTTTTTTTAATTCGACACCAAAATGATCCCTCAAGTGCGAGTCAAAAAAGCCGCATAGACAGTTTTGACATATAAACCTGGTTATTGCCTTTGCAGTGAAAATAAATTACCTCTGTAAAAGGGTTTTCTTTCTCAATGCACTGTCAATGCAGGTAAAGCAACATGTCCTGCTTGCAGTATCATGTAATTTGACTGAATATCAACTTTCAATAAAAATTTGATCCAACTTTTAAATTCTGAAAAATTGGATAAAAATGCATTTTCACCTAAATTAACAGGCTAGATACGTCTGAATTTGTGAATAAAAATGATCATTAATAATATTTCGTAAGAACCACAATATCTCAAAAGCCTAAATTCTTCATTTTGCAATTTAAAAATATCTAAGAAAGTAAATAGGGCTTCGTTAATTATTCGGCATCAAATCTCAACATCAAAGAAAAATTCAATGTACATAAATGTACACTGTACTACCAAGCATTGATTATACTTATAACAAAAATATCTTTTTTTGTTTTGTCTGTAGAAAGGCAACTGTTTTTCTACCTATTATAGAATGCTTTTATGATTAAATATTTCTAAGAGTTCAATGATAAATGTCTAGTTATGGGAAATTTTTTATTTTGCTATAAATATTTCACCGCATGTTTGATAATCAAACGATAAAGAACTACTTTTAATCAATAACATTATTAAATACATGCCATCTATAAGTTTCATAAATGATCCTTTGTCTTATTACTTTAGTTAAATAAAGAAAATGTAACTTGTAGGCTTATCGTCGTAGTTTTGATGTAATTTACATTTGTTTTTGTTTTTTTAGAACATTTGCTGTAATTTAAAGTTATTTTTATGTTATCAATTCCACTGGCGCTAAAACCAAACATACTTATATTTGTCATACAGCCGCTGTTTCGTTGAAACAGTTTTACTTGAAAGGAAACATCCGCTTTTTCAATTCTAAGGTTAGTCGATATATTTATATAGTCGATAGTAGTTATATCGAAAATTCAATTATAAACAGTTTTTATCGCTTGATTCTATACCTTAAAGCCACACTAGCGTAAGTCTGAAAATTGCGATTTTCCCTTTATTAGTGATTTGTATGTAGAATCCTACTCCCCGTATTGAGCTATGTGAATATAATTCTAAAAAAAAGCCATTAGCAATTTTTTACTAGTGTTAAAAGCGAGTACGTTCCATCCTTTCAATGCACCAAGTAACCGTTTTTCCTCTCTCCTGTAAAGTAGCGATTATGTGACTTAAGTTGTTCTGACTCTAAGGTACAGAATTTAGGCACAAAATGTAATTTAAAATACCACTCTTATTGGAAATCACAATTGATTTTCTAAAAATGTGTGTGTGTGTGTGTGTGTGTGTTTTTTTTTCTTCTTCTTTTAATGAAATATAAACTGCCGCAGAAAATCAGTGAAAAGAGTATTCAAATATTGGCAATTTTTGTTCTGCTTATAGATTTGTGAAAGGCAAGAGTCTGAGCGTTTTAGTTGCTATTTTTAAATCTTCTCAGTTTATAATCATTTATGGAAAATTTGCTGAGACACCCTGTTAAATAGTTTTCCACGGGTTCCCAACCTGTGGGTCGCGATCCTTAAGGGGGTCGCGAAGTATTTCTTAGGGGGTCACGACATTATCCCAACATTTAAAAATATATCATTGCGTAATTAAATTAAAACATGTACGGGGAAAATCGCATTATTTTAGGGTAGCATCAATACTTGAGAGCAATGGTGAATTCAGTAAAAAGACTATGGGGTACCAGCAGGAACAACATCCAAAACTGTCGATAATTTCGTTTTCGGAACTTCAATCCCGAATAATTTCTGTGAGAGATTCTCTAAATCCCTACCCTTATTCTGAAAGGTGTTCTGTATTTGTCTTTATAAGACTTAATTTTAAGAATATTCCGGGGAAGAACCCTGTCCTTTAACTTAGTCAACAATAGCGAAGAAATGGGTTTTTAGGATCTCAATTTCGAAACTAACTCCAGGGGAATGCCTGCTGCCCACTTCACATAGTTAAAGATCATATAAAATCTAGTTTTTAGGGCTCAAATTTCAAAAAAAAAAAGAAAAAAAAATACAATTTAGGTAAGGGTCTCCGAACATTTTCCCTTGTCAGCAAAGAGAAACTACTGTTCTGTTTTTCGCACTAAAATTTCAAAAAAAAAATCCTTGGGAGTACCCGAAATCCTCTCTTTCCGCTCATCATTAAAACTTGTTCAAAATTTCGTTTTGGAGCTTAATTTCGAAAACATTCCGCGACAACGATTCCGAATCCAAACCTTTTCCCTAACATTTACAAAGATGGCCTATAGTTGCATCTTTAGAACCTCGAATTCAAAATGTTTCCAGTGGAAAGGTCGCCCGAACCCCTTCTCTTCCCTCAACTTCAGCAAAGATGAGACAAATGATTTTGTTTAGGAAATTGATGAAAAATCAGAGAGCATCCCCAATCCTCCTGTCTCCTCTCTTATGGTTAAAAATAGTCTAAAACTTTTTTTCTTAGAACTTCAATTTCAAGAAATTTCAAAGACAGAGTCTCCGAGATTGAACCGTTTATAGAAGTCCCTGAACCTCTCCTCCTCCGAACATTACCAGAGATCATGTAATTTTAGAACTATAATTTCGAACAATTTCCGGGTGAGGATCACCGCGAACGTTACACTTACGTCTGCAGGTTCATATTGCAAATCCTCTCTCCCCGCTTAAAAAACGCAGTTATCTTAATTTGATTGCTCATATGCTAGTAATGACAGCTCCCAATCCCTCTCTCCAAGCAGAAATCGGGACTCTCTCTCTTTAGCTTGCTATATATACGATTGAAAAAAAATGTAGGTTTTGTAAACACCCCTTCTCAAGTTTTTGACCTCGTGACATCCTCGTTACAAGAAAATGCTTTCATTCACTTCATTGAAAGTTAGAGAAAACCAAATCCTGCATTCGATACTGCTTGGACGCAAAAGTGCCGAAATATGTATATTTAACAGTATTGACACTGTGTTTTTTTTATTGCTGCAATTATTTCAGAAAAAAAAACCACTAACTACCAAACGGCACGACCTTGAGAGTCACAGATTGAGACAAAATCCTAGATATAGGTCGATTCTCACTAAGAATGAGCCCAGGTAAAGCGGTTTGACTGCGTAGGCCCTAGTTCGGCTGCAACGGGGGTCCAAAGCTGATGATTTGAACTCAAAAATGCAATGGAGTTTCCTTTAGAATTACCACTTTTATCCCTTTTTCTGCTATTGTACTGCAGTATGAGCCATTTGCATGCACTTACCTTTGAACTAACTACTTTGCATATTAAATTTTAATAAGTTGTTCTCAAATTTAAATTGATACTACTTTTGATTTCAATAACCTGAATGCCAAAATAACATAGTTCCAAGATATTTATCGTTTGCAAATGAAACTAATTATTTTCGTATTGAATTAATTTTCTGGCAATGAAAAGTATTTATCGCTTACTAATGAGAACATTTAACTTTAACAGGAAATTTATCGTCTGCTATCAAAGATATTCCACAATGATAAGCAAACAATGAAAGAGGAGAAAAATCTCTTAATTTACATGTTATTTTCTTTAATAATATAATTAATATTTCATTTATATATATATATATATATATATATATATATATATATATATATATATATATATATATATATATATATATATATATATATATAGGGGACACTACATTAGCGGTCGCGGGTTTTTTAGTTAGTGAAAAGGGGGTCGCGACGTGTGAAAAGGGTTGGAAACAACTGGTTTATGCTGTGATATTACTCAATGTTAAGTTGAAACGTTCTACTTGGAATCGCACACATCAATTATTTTTTTCGTGTTTCACATAGGCATAAATTAAGGTCAAATCTGTACAAATTCATATAACAAACTAATTAGAAAATTGTTGCCATGTAGTTAAAACATAAGTGAAAGAAAAATGTGAGCAAGAGACAATGGGTCACCCCGCTGTCACGTGTGCGACGAATTGCACAAAATTTCGATTGCGTTTCGTGTATTTATTGAACAAATTATTTAAGACTAAAAGCAAAAAACTTGCTGACCTAATGAAAGTAGTAGTATCTTACCTGTGAGATTTTTTGTGTAAAAAACATTTCACAGTGTTTTTTTTTTATTTGTTATCTATTAAATGCAGTTTACCTGTCACGTGTGGGACACATTTTTGGATACAAGTTTTGAATTTATCCAAGTCTAGTGTTGCAAATTTTTATATACGTATATACTTTGTTACCTACTAATTCTTCTTTTTGTGATAGTTTCAAAAGAAACAATTTTAGGAACGTTTCACAGAAAATTAGACATCTGCCACACATTAGTTACCTTTATATTTATTTTTAAGTAATAGATAAAATTGAAATTTAAATATATATATATATATATATTGGCCTAAAAGACCACACATACATAGGTGATTTCTTATTTATTTCACGTTCATTATTGCTTACGGAACAAAACGTAAGCAAATCCATGTATAGTCGCTTTTCATTAATTTTTCCGAGACATTTATTTGTGACTCTTTGCCACTTTTAGACGCAAATATGCTTAAGTAGATGTAATATTTGTTCAAAAAATGGAAAAAAATTAAAAAAAAAACGAATGGTTCAATAAAATTATCATGTCTATTTTGAGTTAAAATACGATTTTGAGGATGATTATATTTACATCTCAGAAACGTTGGAAAAATTCTGTACTTTCCTTTTTAATGATTAATACCTTTTTTAAAAGTTTCGACTATTCCCTCAAAACAGTCTTTGGACGAAGTGAAAAGAGATAAAATATCCATCTGTCATAAAAATTAAGCGATTCAAATAAAAACTGCACTGCAATAAATTCGCGTCTAATCATTATAGTTGCAGCACCATCCCTGTTTTTCCCACATCCTTAACGCTAGTGTACAGCGAATTCCTCCTCTTTCAACCGGTAAAAGAAGAAAAAAAAAAGAGGAGTGAAGCTAGTCATAAAATGCAAAATGTGTGCAGCGGAGACACCAGCCATTGATTGGTTGTTGCGTGGATCCGGGACATAAGGTCTGGACACAAAATCGAAAACCGGAGGGATTTTCTTAATTGCATCCATTTTACAACGATCAAGACCGGAAAATAGGGGTTCAGTTTTCAGTGCACTTTGGTTTGTTTCTAGATCTGGTTTCATTGCATTTTGCACGAACTGCCCGAATCAATTCTACGATGGTCGTGTTGAAAAAGCTTAGTAATGTAATGCAGAAAACTTTGTAGTGGCGAATATTGTACCTTGGAACACTTTTCATGTTTTATTTTTAACATCAATTATTTGAATCAAATTTAAAATCTAAAAGTCACATTAAAATACCCCAACATACTTTTTCTCAATATATTTTTTCAAATTCAGACAGGTTGAAAATAAAATGTTGCCAGTCATTTAAAGTAAAAGTTCCAATCTGTCCCAAGGTAAAACATCCTATTTTACCTTGGGACACTTCCTATTTTACTATGGGAAAATCTTTATGATTCAGGAAACAGCCATATCGTAAACCAATTTAGCACCAGAAAACAGAAAAATATTTTATTCAGGGTAGTAAATTAAGTCATGAATATTTAATAAAGAATTATGTATAATGAATTATGAATTATTATCGAACATTAAATGTGTTTAAAAGACTACATAAGATTAGAACATTGTTCCATGTTCCAAAACATATCTTTATTATTAAGAACCATGCATATGTTGTACCTTGGAACGTGTCCTAAGGTACAAAATAATTGGTTGTTCCAAGGTATTATCACCACGTGGTTTAAGAAAAATCAAAATGGTGGTCTTTCTAGATGCACTATCATTATTTTCTCATAAGCAAATTATTTGAAGTATTTCTCTTTTATGGCAAAATTTAATTCAATTGATTAAACTTACAAATACAAAGACAGAAATGAAATAAAAATGAAGAAAATATTTACTTCTGAGTCATGAAATTTTCTCTCTCTCGCAAAATCGTCAATTTTACTCATTTGATGCTGATTTTTACTATGACACCATTTAGTGGTGAATGTTACTATTAGAGATTACAAAAACATGCTTGCTAAAAATAGATTCTTAGAAATTAGCTGTGTCCCAAGGTACAACACTCTCCCCTAATGTAACGTGCATAAGTCAAGAAAAATATCTAGATAATACTGTCGAAAAATAAAGAGTTTAGCTCTAAATATTTTACTAATGCATTTCTTATCTTTAAGAGCCTTTCAACACATAGTTCTACTTTAGTTCGTGATAAATGAAAAAAAAAAAAACATTTCACTTAGTTCAAACAACTTTATTTTGTGGTGCTTGCACAACTTAAATTACAGCACAGACACCAAAAAATTTGATAAAATACACTATATTGTAGGGAAGGACTTCCAGGAGTGGGATAACAGTATTTGTAACAAAATAAGCTGTGAATAATAGTTCTAGCTTTTCCAGTAGATGTAATAGCAAGAATCTAAATCTGATGCATCTGCTAGACAAGCTAGAAACAGTTTTTCACATCGTATTTCCGCAGAAAGGCAACTCTTCAATTCCACCTGGTTCTTCCTTATCTATTATTTGAATAACCACCAGTTTAACAAAGACATTCCAGTTACCAAGTTCGAAATTGTTCGCCTATTTCACTAGGCATTTTGAACATTTTTAACTTTTCTTTATTTGTAAGACATGTAATTTAAAAATTGTTCTTTTATGTTTCATATCACGCATTTTGAATATATTATTTATTATTACATTATTTATACATATTATTTATTTTGAATGTATTTATTTTTCCGAAATGAACGTTTAAACAAAAAAAAACATTTTTCGGAGCAAAGAACCAATAGTTTCCGATAAAAAGTCTTCAGATAATCAATGCTCCATTTTACACGAGCACGTGTTAGCATAAAAACCCGAAATTGGAGAAAGTCGAATTTTTCCGGTGATTCATCGGAAATATCTGGCCTTTTGTCAATGTCTTATGCATGTGATTGCAGATATTCACCGGCTAATATCGACATTTACCAGATTTTGGACCTTCATAGTAACATAATATACATAGTCAATACTATGCTTCTTAATTTACATCACTTTCAATGTGTATATTTTTTCTGTAAGCCCTTTTCATACAATTTACATTTTGTTTTTAATTTTTAATGTTCGTAAACATTTGGCCTATTTACAATATACTTTTTCATGATAGATATGAAGATCGACAAAGGCTTAAAAATGAGCGGAAAAATTATCCGCTGATTGCAATTTGCAAATAAGAAAAAAAATAAAATATTTGTTCAAGAACGGTTATTGAAGTATGTTTAAAATTGCATCAAATTGTGCCGTTTTTTTGGGTATCAAATGGCAACTTAAACCACTTGAAAAAGTTCTCAACATTCAGCAGAAGCAAAATAATCTTTGTGGTTAAATCTTCCTTCTCCCCCCCCCCTCCCAAAAAATATATATCGCTCAATGTACTACAAAATTTAAAACTTAACTGATCCGTCTGAAAATCGCCATTAAACGATCATCTGGATTGAGTAATGTTGGCAGCACCGCAGCAAGAGTAATGCAGTTAGAAAGTGTATTTTACAACCTTTAGTGCATCAATGAATTTCTTATAAACTGAAAATGAAAATATTGTCATACTTTTTACCAAAGTTAGCCATTGCAGAATAAATTAGCGATTTTAAATGTTGTACCTACTATTCTATTTTTATTTCATTTTAACTCAGCTTTTAATTGTTTTCTCTTGTTTTTAAGGCAGACGACAATTTATATTAAATGAAATTTTTTTAGAACGATCGTGTATTATAAGATTAAATATTGAAGACCAGAGGATAACTTTTGAAAATCTAAAAATTGTTTAATTGATATTTAATTTATTCTAATAGTTTTACTGGTTAGCCGATCTTATATAAAAACTTTCAATAGACACCACCACAGACGTCATCAAATCAACCAAAAAGTTAGCCGGTTGCTCTATTCGAACATACCCATTATAATAAACTAAAACAACCAGACCGATGTTTAAAAAAATCTGGCCACGAAACAGGAAGTGTAAATAGATTTTTGTGAACTAAAGTATTTTGTAGATGAAGTATTTTCGCTTCATCTCTTATGCTTCAAACAAATCGAAGTGAACATGGAGGTAAATCATTTTTTTTTAAATATTTTTCATTGCACTATACATTCCTTAAATTATTATTTCTTACCGAATCTGTTTTCACCGTTTGGTCGACTTCAATTGGTTTTCTACCCTAGTGCATTAAAATTACCTATAACAAGTTAATTCAGTAGACGGGCACACGATCCGAATATAGAAAAATAATAAACGTAAAATTTTTCATTTGCTAAACAGTTTTACTCCATAAGTAATAGATATTTTTTTAGATGTATAATATTCATAGAGCATTTATAGTTTGGTTTTTTTAACTTTCTTATTAATCGCATCATTCATAAAAAATTACAAAATTCTAAAAAAAAGAAAAAAGGCAGGTTGAAAAATAAAACTACCAAAAAAACATTTAGTTGTGAAAAATCAATAAAATAAATCACCTAGAATCATAAAATAAAACATTTTGCTCTTATTGAATAATTTGCCATATTCTTTTGTCTTACTCTCCTGTGATGCTGAACGTAAATAATTTATGCAAATGCGCATTCAGCTGTCGTTTTTTCGCAATGAAGCGTTATTTTGTTCCCATTAAGAATTCTTTTGCAATGGAAGTAAAATGTATAAATAGAGATTTGTGTATTAGTTTTATCCAGTAAAAATATTAGCTTGAAAGGGAAATAAAAATATCCCAAAAGTATTGCAATTAGGCTGTGTGTATTTGTTTATTTTTTCTTTTAAAACAGTAGAATTATCTCAATTACCCTCTGGTTGTTAAAAAAAACAACAGTCCGTGCTTTTGTTTTTGTTTTGAAGTTTTGTAAATCATTTTTATAATTCTTTAATTATCATTAAAATCATGTGCTTGAGTTGAAAATAAAATTTGTGTGTGGCAAGCAACAAGTTATCAACATACCAAACTTTTTACGTGTACTTTTTACGTGTCTACAGATTAATAATTTTAAACAAATATCAGTCTAATAGAGCCTTGTCGAGAACGAAATTCACCATCAAATAGGTAGTAAAACCTGTAAAGTTGACCACCCTTGTAAGTTGACCACCTGTCTAAGTTGACCGCCTTTTTCAGGTACGGAATTAGCTTTTATCGTATAAATCAACCTCTGTAAGTTGACCACCTGTTTAAGTTGACCAACCAATAAAGTAGTGCACCGCAAGTGGTCAACTTACACAGGTTTCACTGTAATAGAAAACTGATTAGATTATGTCGTCCAGACTATGAAAGAATACGGATCTTTCTGCAGCATAGCATATTTTGGGACAATATTTTGGGGGTGCAAATTCTGTCGATTCGGAACGCTATCAAACTAATGATCAGATGCTACATTTATAATGAAAGCTATGTGCATCTTCACATCTTAGCTTCATCTTATAATACTACCGTGTCATCTTGAAATGCTATCAGACTACAGTTGGGGCAAACTTAACACCACAGCGTCGTAATGCTGTGATTAGGATCTGCACAGCTTTCACAATGCTACCAGGTTAGGTTTTTCAACTATATGGAATCTACGTGCATCTTCAGCGTATACATGGAATAATACCAAACTATAGTTGGGACAAGGGAACAACCAGAAAGCGTGTGATCAGGCTCTTTAGGGTCTTAGCAATGCATCTTTGTTAGCTCTGTCCCAACCTACTACCTTTATGATAGAATCTACGGTACACTTGGGAGTACGACCAAACCAGATGATCATTTTACTATGTCTTTGATGAAATTTAGATGCATTTTCAGTATTCTTAGAATACTACCGAACTAGATTATTTGTAACGTTTATGATGGAACTACATGCACCTTCAGAAAATAGTTGAAATGCTACTGAACTATAGTTGGGACAAGGCTAACCTGGAAGCGTGTGATCAGGCTCTTAGTGGCTTTCAAAAGGAATATAAGTTAACTTTCCCCCAACTGTAGCTATTCGTTGTTACATTTGAGATAGACTTTACGAGTACATGCATCTGCAGTATACTTGGAATACTGCAGAACTAGATGACGAGCTGCTGAATTTATGGTGGAATCTACACCAAAAAAGCAACAAAAACGTAGCAGACCCAGTACTTCTCATCTATGGTCAATTGCAATCTATTGAAATTAGGTGGGCAATGTCGTTCTTTTAAATGATCCGTTCATCAGAGGATCGTTTATTATTTTGATCCGTTCATTCAACTCGTTCGTTTCAACGACTTCGTTCATTTAAAAAGTTAATAGTGATTTTTCTGCACCAAATGAAAGTAATTTCGCTTATCTACATAAAAGCACTGTGCACTTGGAAGGTTTAAAAACCATTTCTCACTTTTTCTTAAAGCATGTTCTTATTCACAACCAAATGTGTAATTTCGAGCGTGTGAAGCAATTCCTTCTTCCATCGTAAAGTTATTTATTCTTTTTCAATAAACTTCAGATACTTCAAAGCAAAATAATAATTCAAACAAGCAATTTTTTGAACTAAAAGATCTAAAACATCGAACTATTAACCCTTTTTATTATAAAGCTTCACCTCCATAGTTATTATGGTCATCTTGGAAGCATTGGTTAATCGAGTTAAATCAATATCTTTGTACATTAAAAGTAAAATTAAAAAAATAACAACGTCATAAAGCACAAATTGTCAGATGTTGCAGTCTGAAATTTGTGCTTTTAACGTCGCTATTTCTTACTTCATTTTATTGGTTAACTAGCGGTACCTGTACGACTTTGCCCGTAGTTTCAACATTAAAAGGTCATTTGGTTTCGCCTGCATATTTACAGTTAACGTCTATTATACAGTTAACGTCTATTTGTTTTTTTTTTTTTTTTTTTGTTTTTTAAAGAACTCTTCATATTTTTGGCGGATTTCAAAATGTATCATGTAGCTTAACAGAAACCAGGAAAAGTCTTAGAAACATTTTAAAAGAGGGAGGAAGTTTCCCTTCTTTGCTTAAAACGTAATATACGACATTTTCCCAAAATGAAACACTGTAGAAAGAAGGTTGTAATAGCAATAATTTAATAATTTACTGAACGTAATTCCATATATATTATAATATATATATATATATATATATATATATTATATATATATATATTATATATATATATATATATATATATATATTTATATATATAATATATATATATATATATATTATATATATTATATATATATATATATATATAATATATATATATATTATATATATATATTACTTCATCCTCGAGTTTAATTATTTCGAATTAATAATGCTGAAGGTGAGCCTTGGACTTGGACTTTCTTTAAATGACTGCTACAGCTCTCCTAATGCTCGTAAAAACTTCAAACGAACTTCTTCTTACGCAGAAAATTCCAAGCTTTCGAACGACTTAAAACTTGAACATCTTATATGAGATATTTCTCTCCCATATTATCAAATTTATGTGAAAAATGGACTTAAAATTGGAAAAGAAAAAAAACAAAATCGAATTTTTGAAAAATGGTTTCGAGGTGCACACCCTCATGCTACAAACTAATTTTGTGCCTAATTTCATGAAAATCGGCTGAACGTTCTAGGCTCCATGCGCGTCACTAAAATCCAGACAGGAGATTCAGAGATCCGGACAGACATTAAGCTTTATTTTCAGAAGAGATTGGTTAAAGAGAAGACATTTTCTTCAACTGGATGTTTGTCACTTTCTATTTCGTGTTAATAAAACTTATTTAAATTTCCCCGAATAAAATTTGAACACTACAATAGTTCAGCTTCGAAATACAAAACACAGTATCCTAGGACGATTCGGAGAGAATGGAACAGAAAAATAGCATTCATTCGTTATTTGTACTCGATACTTCAGGGGGCATTGGCCGCCACATCACGAACGCTACGAGTAATACCATAAAACAAACTGCGAAAGAAAAAATAAAGGAAAAATATTAAATGCCCCTTGGAGAAAAGACGGAGGCTTGTTTTGAGGGTCGAAGAGGCAAGGGAGGGACAGTTCCGAATGTAATATTTTCAAACAATCTCGATACATATTTTCAGTCTATGTCTTTCTTATCCGTGATTTGTGACACTTACACTCGGCAAAGAAAGTTTAATATCATTTCTTTTCAAAGGCAGGAGTCACAGGTCACGTGATAGCTGTCGCAAATACGCGTACACAATGCTACGTCATTGGAGGCAACTGAGGAGGTATTTATCGAACTTGAAACTCAACTTTTGTTCTTCAAGAAAATTCTCGTTTTCTGGAATATTTCTATTTCAAACATACTAAATTTAATTATAATAATTTTAGATAATAGTGATGGTTACCGAAATTGATCTAGTAGCTGACGGATGTTTATTGTGTCAGTTGTCACATAAAACATGTAATCTAGTTCTTATCGCTCTAAAATGAAATTATGCAGAAATATTTTTTGCTGAAGCAATAACATCAATAGAAAAACTTTGCCATAAATTCATTATTTATTTATTTATTTATTTATTTGAAAAATAGTGCGCATTTTTTCTTAAAACATTTCGTTAAAAGCCAATAAGCTCTAAAACATTATCATAAATGACGTACCTTTGTTTTAAAGATATATATAGGTTTTCCCTTCGTCTCCAGATATAATAGATATATTAGTACAGTGTTCCTGCTTTTGTTCGGCTTATGCATCACCGTACTAGAGTCAATGCCTGTTAAACTGGCAACGATACATTTGATGACGTAAGCGCAGATCGGCCAGTTTACCTTCAAAATTTCTCTTTAGTTCAATGAAAATCTTTTTGGTCCATAAATGTGTTGTCTAACTTCGCAAAGGAAATTACTTTTTCGTTTCCAAAGGAGAGCAAAAAACGTTATTTTTGCCCTGGATCTTTACGAAGTGATTCATTGGATGCTAGATTTGGGAAATATTGTTAATCAGCTGGATCATAATATAACATAAGGCAACTTTGAATCCGATTCATAAATGTGGTTGCAGCAGACTAAATGAATCTCATGGCTCCATATGAGTTTTGTAGCACTGTGAATGATTATTTTTGTGATGAATTGCCGAGTGAGATGCACATAAGTAATCTGTCTCATCTTATTGATGTTTTACCTCAAGTACAAATACATAATTATGACAAAAAAATGTGATTCTGTGTTACCTGTTATATTATAGTTAACTGGACATTGCATTTTCTACATTAAAGTTTCAAGTGTGATGTCGGCTCAAGAAAACTGACCGTCGATAGAAAATTATCTTTGAATTCCTCACATCATTTGATAAAAAAAAATCCTGACAGAGAGGGCTAATTTACCTTTATCCCGCATGTAAGAAATGTAGCAGTTTTGTATAGTTACAGCATTAGGTATTCAAAAGTTGCTACCTTATCCACTTGGGAAAGTATTTTTGAAGTGTTCATATAAGAGTAAAAACTTGCCGATCGACAATGTTATCACTCAATGAGTATAATTTTGATTTTTCTCCCTAGCCAACAGTCTTTGAACTAATTTAATTCCATAGTATAGTAAATAAAAGAAAGTTTTAACTAACGAAACGTGTTGTTGTATTTTGAAAAGTTGTTGCTGTTGCTACGTCTAATAAGTCTTAGAAACGAAAGTTTCTGACACTGAAGAAACAGCCTCAAGATTTGTTTAATTTGGCGATTTATTTCAGAAGAACCATTCACGGTTTTCATTTAGCTTGTTTTTTGTTTGGCGGACAATTTTCTTTTTAATAGCTTAATTCAATCATTAAGCGAACTACTTTTTATTTTAACGCAACAATTAGTATTATTTAATGGTTCGTTTTATCATAAGTCCATTAATAAACAAAATAATACATGGTATCGCCAAAAAAAAAAAGTAAATTCATTGTAAGTTTAATCAAGTAAGACAAGAGTAAATAAAATGAAAAATAATCGCCAAGATGAAAAATATGCTTTTTGAAACTGCACTTCTGCTGCACTAATACCTGCAATACCATATATGCCATATATACGAGGCATGTTTTTAAAGTAAGTACCGTTTTGATATAAAAAAAAGAACGAGTACAGATAGAGCAAAGAAATTAATTGCACAAAAATCTACCATCCTTACGCTATTTTTTGACATTGCTCCCGTGATTTTCCAAGCATTTGTCATAGCGTGGTACAGGTTTTTGTATACCTATTCATAGAAAATTGCCGCCTGTGTAGTCAGCCATTGGATAACATGTTCTCTGAGCTCATTATTGCTGTTGCGCCACAGACCACCTACGAAAGACTTTAGATGCCGAAACAAATGAAAGATGTTGCGAGCGAGGTGAGGGCAGACCAGAGGATGTTCAAAAACGCCCCAGCCAAAGCCCTGTAAGAGTCCTCATGGTTGACTAAACGGGCGGTAACTTTTTACGAATAGGTATACAAAAACCTGCACCACGCTATGACAAATGCTTGGAAAATCACGGGAGCAATGTCGAAAAATAGCGTAAGGATGGTAGATTTTTGTGCAATTAATTTCTTTGCTCTATCTGTACTCGTTCTTTTTTTATATCAAAACGGTACTTACTTTAAAAACATGCCTCGTATTTCCATATATACCATATATATTTTCTGTATAAATAAATATGTAGTATACTTATAATTTTGAAATTTGAAGATTTTCCATTTTCCTCTTAATAAAAATAAGAAATGTTTGCTTTTGATTTAATTGCTTGTACATTCAAACTTTTTATTTTAAAGAAGTCAATCTTTTTAGCTTTCTTGAAAAGTTAAGTGTTCATAACACCTTCCTTATCAAAAGAAAGGTCGTTTTCAGGACCAAATATTTTATTCTATGTTGAAGAAGTAAAGTGACGCACATATAATAAAAAAGTTTTCTTGGCGGATTATTATTGATGGATTTTTTAATGTTTGTTTGTTTTCAGGATTATTTTAATCACCTTTTTCTGTTATTTAATGAATTAGTTTTTATTTGGCGGATTTTAAAAGATTAATTTAATTGTTTGGTGGATATTTTTTCATTGTAATGGAGGATTTAGTCTCATTTTATGATTGTTTTGTTGAAACTTAAAAAGAAAAATAATAAAGTACATAAATTCGCCAAAGTACTCTCTATGTAATTTTAAGAAAAACTTGAGGTAAAAAATAACATCAAAAATTCTCGCCAAGTTAAAAATTGCGTCAAAGTAATTCACTCTAAAATGTTCAATAATTTACAAAAAAAATTTTGTTTTTGTAATTTTGGGAAAATATCGCTTGTTACGGATTTTGAATCCAACTTTGATTTTCTGTTTTGAAATGTCAAATACTTGGAGATTAAAAGTAGCGGTGATATGAAAAATTTAACATGTAACAGGATTTCCGTAACACAGTAGTATGGCTGACGATCGGCCGATGCTTGATGACGTCATTTTTGAGTTCACAGGCATTGACTCTAGTGCGATGATGGTTTATGCCTCTAACTTTATTCAGTTAATCTTATTGGAACATTAGCTAACCTCGTGATGGTCTATGAAGCTGGTAATATATTTCAATGCTACAGGAAGCTACATATTACATTATACTTAGTGTCAACCCAAAATGTAACAGAATACAAACGGATTTTTTTTTCAGTTACAATTGCAGAAATAATCAAAAGTTGAAATGTAAAAACCAGTCAGTTTTTAAAACTGACAGAAAAGAAGCAACGAGCCATAGCGAATGTATTCTACTTAAGCTCCGATGAATAAATTATGAGAGGGAAAAGACCGAATGTTGAAATTCAGAAAATAAAAAAATAAAAAACAAAAAATAGGAAGATAAGAGTCATTACAGTCATTTTTTGAAACACCGGGTGCACAAAGAATTTGCATATTTGCTATGTTTCGTAAATTGCAGGGTTACATTGCAATAAAACAAGCAAATCTGAGCGTTACCGCTTTGCTTGAACGTAAAATGCTGTGTGAAATGTGTGGGTAAAGAAAACAACTTAAAATGTAATGTCAATCAAATCTGAGAACTTCCACGTGATTGGAAAATAATTATTTTTAAACTTCATACCAGAAAATAAAATAGATTTAAAATTACTTGAGTATGTAAACTTAAAATCATCATACAAAAGCTTCTTTATATCGTTTAAATTTATTGAATTAATTCATTTATTCTTGCTTTATCTTTTGCGATATTCAGTATGTTAAACTTTCATTTATTCGTTCATTCATTGTATCATTATTATTATTGCTGCTGTTGCTGCCTTTCTTGTTGTTATTCATGTACAAGAGAGTCGCCTGTCGAGGTATTACGGGTGAAAATTACTTCTACATTTGAACGAAGCCATTGCCTGTTTGATGATATTTTGATAATTGAAATTGTTACCCTGACTCCAATGGATTAACTCTAAACTTCAGTAAATAGCATTCAGTGTTGACCAGTTTTTTTTTTTTTTTTTTTTTTTCCATTCCCTTGAAATGACACAGTCTTACCAGAAAAAACAGTTAAGTTAGCGGATAGAGGTCAGTCTTGTCACAATAAAGCCTTTCCCTGCATGTTAAACATTATCAAAACATATTATCAAATTATCATGCCGTGGCGTGAGTTTCATTGTTGAAACACGCGGGTTACTCTATCATTGTATATTATTTATATGAGGATGTTTTTAATAAAAAGTAAACTTAAAAGATAAGAAAATTTTGATTAAAAGATAAGAAAATAAGAAGTGTGCTCTCTGCAAAAGCGAAAGCATAAGATATGAAAAGTTCACAGTATTTTATCACTGAAACATTTTTAAATCAAATCACGTTTATTTGGATTTCTCCGTTCTCGGCATTTCTGTGGCCAAAGTGCTTTTCAAATGCGATTTGGCTAAAAGTGTGGGCATATTTTTAGGAACTCTTTCGAAGAAAGCATTTATTGACTTCCTTTTCATAAATTTTAAACTTCCTCTTCCTTTCTTTTAACTTTACTTTTAACGCTCTTTTGAATTCTAAATATAAAATTCAAATTTTTCTCAAAATTTCTAAAGGTTAGAGAGGCAATACATTCAGTAATACGGTATTAAATAAAAATTAATATTAGGAGAATTAAATTTTAGTTTAGATTTAAATTTTTAATTTTCTTATACCTATCGTCTTCAGAATAAAGTACGTTTACGGTGGTGATGTACTAGAATGATAAATTACTATTAGAATCCATAGTTGCCTCATATTCTTTACGCTCTGCTACAGAAATTCTAAAGACAACTAACAAGGCATGAATAAAAACTAATGTGTTACGGACATCATTGAAGTTTATGCCATACTTTGTCAAAACCATTCTGAATTCAAAAATCATAGAAAAATGACATTTTTTTGACTAATGAACTCCAAAACCTAATGGTAACTGTTTTCATCGGTGTTCATTAAATTATCAATCTGTTTGATTCCTTGCATAACTCCTTCAAAAGCCATCCAGTGTCATACTGGGTAGAAGTCTAGGAGAAGTCTAGGCTCTTTAGCAAGGACTTGGATGTTACTAATCGATGTTTCTTTCTTGTTCTAGTTGTTCGAATCTCACCTGAAACTGTACCTTTTGCGATGGTCAAATGTTAGTGCACAAGATAATTATTCGTTTGAGTTGCAATCGAAGTACTAAAGTATTTTTGGAAAAAGAGTAGTAGCCACTATAAAAGAAAAAGCGATATGGGGACCCCATATTGCAATTCTTGAAGTGATTGGCACCCAAAATTGATCATTAAAATTACAATCCACTTGTGTGCTAACGTTCTTTTAACTCCTTTCATAAATTCTTGAGCTATAACATTCATGATGAAGAAGAATGACAATGAATTGCGCCAACCCACTTTAAGCTATTGTTCCGAAATCGAGTAGCGCCAGCTCTTGTTGTGGTTAAACTTTATTGCTGTTAATAATAAATAACAAAACCATACTTCTTACGCCCCACCAAAGTATCATACGAGGCTTGTACACGTACGTATTAAAACTCAATTTACTAAAACACAAACGGTGCAAAAAAGAAATAAATTTTAAAAAACAAATAGTTACAGTAGCAGTCCACGAAAAAAGTCAATAAGTTCCATTAAAAGCAACATAGGCCGAAGGCGGAGAAACATGTTCATGGCAATTCGAGGGCCATGTAATAACAATAGGGTTCAATTTACATTTCAAAAGAGTCCTTGCAGTATTGAGCAGAAGACAATCAAAAAGCAAGTAAAAAAGATCCCGCTGAACGCCTAAAACACAAGTTTTAAGACATGTGCTTGAAAAGTTCCAGATGGACATAAAATTTTCCTTATCCCAATAGAAATTACGTAGCATAAGCAATAAGTGTTTATTGTTGAGTCTAATACAAGTAGTGGGAAGGAACTTCTTTGTGATAACCTCTTTATCTGATGTAAGATTATCAAAATTACACTGTTTAGTTGTTTTCATTTTAAATATTTTTTAAAGTACGATTTTTGGAACCTTCACATCAACATCATTTTTTCTACTTGGTCGTATTTTTGGCAAACCAATTAGCTCGCCCATTTCCAAAAACCCCAACGTGACCACGAACAAAACTGAAGAACACTTAAATGCCTATTTCCTGTACTTCTCTGAGAGATTGCTGTTCGTAAATAATAATAGCGCAGCTGTAGGGTATGTTTTAAGAGCTTCAAGGAAGAGAATCGAGTATGTGGCGATCAAATGTTTGGTTACTTGTCTATCGTGTTTTGCGATCCATTTAACGGTGAAACTGATGCAAAGCAAATTCAAAAACGTAGACGGGAGGGGAGAGTGTTGTACATTGGGACGCTTTTCATATTTTAATTTTTAACGTGAATTATTAAAGCAAATTTAAAGTCAAAAAGTCATATTAAAATACCCCAATATACCTCTCTGTAATATTTTTTTTTTTAATTCAGACAGTTAATAAAACAAAATATTGCCAGCAATTTAAAGTAAGAGTTCCAAACTGTTCCAAGGTACGATATCCTATTGAACCTTGGGACACATCCTGTTGTTTCATGAAATTCCTTCATGATTCATTAAACAGTCATATACTTGAACAAAAATTGTGAAGAAAAAAAATAATAATATATTTTTTTTATGATAATGAATTAAACTATGAATTATGAATAATATTAAATCATAAATAATGAATTATTATCTAACATTAAATGTGTTTAAAAGACTACATCAAATTAGAACATTTTTTCATGTTCCTAAACATATCTTAATTATTAACAACCATGCATAGTTTGCACCTTGTGGCATGCTCTAATGTACAATATGTTTGGCTGTCCAACAAGGTACAATCATTACGTAGTTTAAGTAAAACCAATACGGTGGTCAATCTAGATGTACGGTCAGACGGGGCAATTATGGGTCAAAATACCATAACATCTTAATATTTTCTTAAGTATAAAAGATAAAATGATTTAATTTGGCATGGAGTACGCTTACGAAATTTAGGAGTTGTTCAAATAATCCCTTTACCTAAAATTACATTATTATTAATTTCATTTAAATTAAATGAAAGACCAGGAATTACCCTGGATCGGGGCAATTATGGGTCACACATGGGGCAAATATGGGACACCCCCTTTTTTTAAGTAATCCATGTCAAAAGTAACTAATTATTCTAAATTATCATTTCCTAGCCCACTAAGAGACTTTTTAATGACAAATCGTTTTATGTTTAAGAAATAACACATTATAATTGAAATAATTTGATGTTACTCTGATCAGCCGACTACAATTGGCTATTGCTCTTTGCTCTAAGCTCACAATTCGATGATGAAATTTCTTTAATAGTTGTATACTACCTTCATCATTCATGTTTCTATCAACTACAAGGATTTTTCTTTTCAATTTCAAACAACTAGACTGAAAAAATGCACTTATTTCAAATTACTTCTAGAAATGTCATTGTTTTTGCAATTATGTTATTACTAATTCTTCCCTTTTTTATCGTTGTCATAAATAATTCCAAAATAAGCTCATTTTGCATTTAAACGCTGTCTGTATCAGCTTGTTGAGGTACTTTTATTTTTTTGCAAGCAGGGTTTTTCTCATTGACTACATTTGTGAATTCGATTTCTCTTGCAGTTACAAGATAGACAAGCGAGTTTGATTTGTTATAACTATCAAATTTGTCTCCTTATTTGGTACTAAAGTGATTTGCATTAGTTTGTTGCTAATTTTGCTTCTTGATGTGTGCCATAATTGCATTTAGACATAAATTATCTTCAAAGCTGAAATTAATTTAAAAGGCATGATACTTAGATAAAAAATATCTAAAAATATCTAAAAGATGATAAAATATCTAATGTTACACTTAGAGCACTGAAATTTCGTTTTAAGACAGAGTTTGGCATAGAAAAGGATACGTTGAAGTTAATACTTATATCATTCATGTAGAAATAAATAAGAAAAACATCTAAAGTATCAGAAAATACACTGACCCAGAATTACCCCGCTAAACTGGCGTATAAATCAGCATACATTTATGCTAACTTTTTTTTTAAAGAAAAAATGTACGTAGGTATGAAAAGCTTAGACCATTTGCTATTAAAAAACAGCACCAACAAAATTATTCCTTCACCAGTGTTTCACCAACACGAATCTTGAAAAAAATCATGATTTTCCGAGGCAATCTTTTTTGAAGATGTTTTTATAGAAGTGTGAAAACCATTTTTTCTCTCTTACTTACTTCACTGTTGCATTGTTTTTGACCTTAGTATAAGAAAATTGAATGTATAAGAATGACTTGGCATAATTTAGTTTTTTTGCAAAAACATTTTTTAACAGTAAAAAGTTGGTGACCATTATTTACCCCGGAAAGAGAGTGACCCATAATTGCCCCGTGTGACCCTACCATCATTATTTTCTCATAACGAAAATATTAAAAGTATTTCTCTTTTATAACAAAATAAAGATCAGTTTTACAAATACAAAGACAGAAAATGAAATAAAAATAAGAAAAAATTTTTTTGGAGTTATAAAGATTTTTTTCTCTCTCGAAATCATCAATTTAACTCTTTTAATGCTAATTGTTTCTATGTCCCCATAATGGTAAATTTACTATTAGACATTGAAAAAGATGGCTGTGAAAAATAGATTCTTAGAAATTAGCAGTGTAACAAGGTGCGCCACTCTCTCTTTCTCTCACTACCAATACGAAATCGGTGCAATTTAATTTCAATCCCATCTTCAAAAATTACATAAGCTAAACTCACTCTATTACTTATTTTACTACTTTCCATGTAACAGATAATTGGGAATAAACTCTCATCAACATCCATATTTTCTAAAATTTGAGCTGGTTGTCCTTCGGAAGGATGATGAAGAGCATTTAAGAGCAACAGATGATCTAAATCAGAACTGGAACGCAAAGAAAGATTTTTCTTGTAACCTAAATGAAATGCTGAATGTAAATATCCAGTGGTGGAAAACCAGCAAAAGCTAAAACCGCATTATAGCATATAGTTTGGTAACCATAGATAATCCGCAGAAGGATAAGCTGTTGAACACTATACAGAATTTTAGAGTTAATCTTTTCAGCAAATATCCCAAGCACTGCAGCCATATAAAATGCAGAGAACAATGCCTTAATTTTAGTAACTACACTGACATTCCATTTAACCTTAAAACTGTTGCGTGCAATTCGATTCATCTATTGTAATTGAGTTTTATTGTACAAGCTTGCTTGTTTGATTTTCGTTAAAAATAAAGTACGAAAAAAAAGAAAAGAAAATTAACTTGAATTTTGAAATTTTGAATTCAAATTATGTTTTTCGCAATCACCGAGTTGCGACAGGGCCCTACTCATTAGGGCTATTGTTTTTAGAAACAGCTCCTGTCCCCCCAAGTCTACCCGTCTTCCTGGGCGGTTACGTGTGTATAGTTGTGTGTGTGTGTGTGTGTGTGTGCAGGCGTGTGTGTATGTGTAGGCGCGGGTGCGTGCATGTTTAGGCTTGTGTGTGTGCGTAGACCTGTGTGTATGTGTGTAAAGGCTTGTGTGCGTGTATGTGTGTAAAGGCTTGTGTGCGTGTATGTGTGTGTATGTATGAGCACGCGTGTGTGTAGGACATGGACGCCATCGATCAGGAGAAACGGATTCCAGGAGGCAGTGCTCGGAGCCGCGCCTGCAGAGGCCGGTGGGCGGTGGTGCTGGTGTCCAAGCTGAAAAAGGAACCACAACATCAAGGACGGTCAAATGAAAGCAATAAGCAATCGTGATTGCTCAAAAACGTCAAATTCCAACATCTCCCTTTTGTTAGTACGGAATAGAAAACGCATTACTTTTCAAATGTCTCGAAAACTTAATTCTGCAGATGACGCCCTTTATCTTCCTACAGCGAAGTACTTCTTAAATGAATAGCTTTTAAGATATTCTTTTTTTTTTACTCATTCATTTAATCAAAAATATATTTAATGATCAAATAGAAAATATTTCATTATAAAAATATTGTACTTTTCACTGTATTCTATGGGAAAAAGTTATTTTTCTTTTTGGGTACACATTTGCCTCCCAAAATGAGAAATACTGCTTTAATGCAAGTTACATTATGAAATACTTTGCTTCTTCTAATTGTACAGTGACTTTCAAAAAAATTTTTTTTTATTTTGAAAAAGGTAAGTTGTCTCAATTATTTTACATTTTTCCACATTCCCGTACATTAAGATTTTTTTGACAAAGCGATAAGGTTTAATCTAATTACAAGTATTCTGCTTTGTTTTCTAAGAAAATTAAAACAATGTTTACAAATATTTTTCTGATGAACTTCTGAGTTTTCTGTTTCGTTGATTGGCAAAACTACAAAAAAATTTAGAATCTAATTTTACAGAAAAAAGTGTAACTCTTTGTAATGCAAGAAAAATAGCCACAGAAGATAAAATAAAATATCGTATTCAAATCGTTTCTTAACTTTATTGGAGCTTAAAATAACCGACGCAGTACATCATTTTCGCTCTTATATTGTGTTATCACACCTGAAAGCTCATTGAAAAGAAATATTACACAAATTATGAAGTTAACAAAGGAAATATAAAATTACGCGGGTGAAACTCTTCGAAGTCAAATGGAATCGTTACAAGTAAAACATCTTATTTCTCTAAAATTGGGAGGAAATATAAAAGATACGTTTTAATTTAGGGTGGTTCGAAAAAATCGATTTTTTTTTATTTCGGAATCGCGTTAAAGTTGTAGTTTAGTTTCCTCAATTGGGGAAAAAATTAAAAAAAACTAAGTTGACATCTTCAACTCGCGCATGGGGCTGAAAATTTGAAAAAAATATGCTAAAAATTGAACTTTTCAAAAAATAATAAAAATGTTTTTTTTTTTTTAAATTTTTTTAACGAAACAGCCATAAATTGTCAGGATAGCGTAGTTTGAACCTAAAGCAATATTTTATAGCTTTTACGTAAGAGCTTTCGTTTTCGCATACGCCTTAAATTGGGCTAAAATCCCCTGCCCAATCTAAGGGGTATGTGCAAACTAAAGATCTTATGTAAAAGCGGTAAATATTTTTTTAGGTTCAAACTGCGCTATATACTGACAATTTATGGGTGTTGCATTATGAAAAAATACAAAAAAAAAAAAAAACTAATTTTCTTTTTTTTTTTTTTTTTGAAAAATTTAATTTTTAGCTTTTTTTTTTTTCAAATTTTCAGTCTGAAAATGTCAGCTTTTTTTTATTATTATTTTTCCCCAACTGAGGATACCAAACTACAACTTTTAAGCAGTAAAGCGATTCCAAAATAAAGAAATCGATTTTTTCGAACCACCCGACTTAACAGTGATCTCGAGTTGTCACAGGGATTCGATGTTATAAAAAAGTTTCTGATAACTAGAAATCGAATTTACTTTCCTTTAAATTTAAGTGCTATCATCTTAAAAATTTCCATCTTCATGCACACCTTGTTTATATTTCGTAGTTCTTCAAGCCCGATTCGGATATTTTATTCGCCCATGATAACCAAGAACAGAAAAACAACTTTGGAATCTGGCATCAAAGCAAAATCTACAAGTTATACGATTTCGGGACTTTCTTTTCGTTTTGGACACAACTTTCACTGTTTACAACCTCGAATCCCATGTAATGCTGCTCATCGTTCAACGTTTAACCCGCTATTCCATTCTGTTTAATGGTTCCTATGGGTACGACTATTCAATAGCTTCTAGTAAACGTAAGGAAAAAACGAAACCGGTTTTGAGCGTAAAAGGAAAAAAAGAGAATTTCTAAAACCCACCACATCAAAAATATTTATTCCATTCTAAAGCGAGCTCGAACTGGGATTTCGTTTAGCATTGCACTTTTGAATCTGTACGGTTTACGCTTTTTGTTTTTTTTTTTTCCTTTGAAAGGACTCTTATGAGTCGGATGTAATATTTCCGTCTTACTTCGATCTAAAAATTTTCGAGTAATAAAGAAAACCTATCAGAATTTTGTTCTTTTGAAGCTTGTTATCTTCATTGAAGAGAATTAATACGCGTTCGCCTGCTGTTCTTTCACTCTATCTCTGAAGCACAGATCAATATTATTTATTTTAGTAACTTTATTTATCGAAATCTATATCGCTTCAGCTTCCATCGGCAATAAAAATTGTAATATGCGTTTGAATTTTTATATTATCATGGGATTTGTAATGTAACTGAACAATCATCATGGTTAATATGTAGTGGACGACGAATATCGAACCCTGCCGGATCCACCTCGAGCTCGAATAGTTAGATTAGAACAAGCCATTTTAAGGATGCTTCAGAAAATATTTTAGTTTTTGAGTGATGTAATGCAATTTTTATGAGCAGTATTATGCTCATAATGCAGCAAATATATGTTTTCTTGAAATCAGGATTTAAAAAGTAAGTTTCAAAGCTAGCAGCTGTTATCATTAGGCTTCCTTTCAGCAGGGTGCAGGTGCACAGTTAGGAGGAAATAACCCCCCAGAAACTTTGACTTAAAGCTATATTTACAATCTTAGTATGGTAATATAAAACAGAACTTAAAATTTAATGCCGCTTGTGTAATACTGATGTAATTTAATGTTCTCAATTGCCCCAATGTGTTGGAACTTTTATCATTTGCAACTGGTGGATCTAAACTTAAGTATTGAGAAAATAAATACTGCAAAGAACTTAAAACTATAACTGACCTAAAATTTCACCTTTCATTCATAAAATATATTAAGAAGGCCTGCAATAGTAAAAAACCTTCGCAACTCATCTCTTAAAGTTTTAAACTTGAAAATTTTGCTGCCGTCTCTAAAATGTTCCTTTAAAAATATTCAATAATATCAGTAGTCATTGAAATTACATTACTTTTTAAGTCAATTTTATTTGATACAATTTTACCTTTCATTACAAATAACCCATTCACAGAATGTTTCATTCAAAATATACTATGAAAGAAAGAGTCACGGGATCCACGAAAAATATTTGAAAATGAAAGGGTTGTACTTATCAAAGGAAATTAAAAAGAGCTGGTCTAAGACACTACAATATATAAACTACTATAATACATACTGCCGTGAGCAGGTAAGCGGCAGTGTCTGCAAATATGAGATATTTGGTGTTTCGAATTGAATACTAAAATTAGGGAAATATTATAACTAGACGGGTTTTTTACACCGGAAAACAAATAAGCAAGGTTCTACACTAAAGCTAACGTAGAATAGATAACAAAAATGCAAGGAAAAAAAAAGAAATGAAAAATTTGTAGCTACTGCCTTTTACTTGACCACGGCAGTAGAGTACTATTGTCCTCCGCTCTCAATGATTCGTTAAGTTAAAAAACTATAATTTTACTTTAAATATGTAATTAGAATGCATTTCAAGATGCTATAAAAATTTATAATGTTTGAAAATTTTACTTTTAAACATAATTTGCACTATTCATCCATGTAATTCCGTTGGAAGTAAGCTTACTAGAACTTTATGTAGTTTATTTCTCTACTATTTCTCTTATTCACTTTCTTTTTTCTTTCTTTTTCTTTTTTTTTTTTTTTTTTTTTTGGTGTGTGTGCAAGTTATCAATTTCGAAAGACTTTCCTAATTGATTTGCATTAATTATTAAAAAACTTACTTTCAGTTTTTGTATTATTCACGTGGAAATTTTATCCATGGGAACTCCTGATTTTTTTTTTCTGCATCAGACAAAATTTGTTCCAATGTTCCAATGTAATTAGAACGTGAATTATAACTTTTTAAGCTAGTTCCATGCCAAAATATTGGTAAGCTTTCAATTTGAAATTCATTGATGATCACAGTCATTGTTTAACAATGCTTTTATTAAAATTTGTGACTTGAAGAAAATCATTGAGAAGAGAGATTTGTTGCCATTTTTTCTCCAATATGAACAAATAAAATTCAAGCTTTTGATTTGAGGCTTTTCCTGCAATCGAGTGGTTTAAAAAATTTTCCTTTTTAGTTATTTTTTTCCAATCTGTCGGTGAAATTTTACAGTTTTTTTTTTTTTTTTGTCCAAGCCTAATTCGTGAACACGCGTTATTGACATAACTTTTGTTTTTTAAGGTAGACCGCGCAAAGCAGGGCAACTCAGCTAGTAATGTATAAAAAGATATCTTAAATCGGATAAGTGGATTTATTTAAAAATAAACTATGATCTTTAAAACTTTAGTCGGTCATCGCTTAAATATTTTTCTAAAGCTTCTAAAAAGAAATAAAAGAAGCAAACCCAAGTAGAAACGTTTCTCCTTATTATAGCAGATAAATAGACTTTCCTTTTGCTTTCCTGTTTTTTAAAGCTTTAATAGGACGCAATATATAGTAAGTACATTTTTTTTTAAATATTTTTTGGCTTTTTGATATCATTTTATCCGATTCATTAAAAAAATATATATGACTGTAAAAGGCTAACAATAGTATCCTTTAAGTGGAGGGGGGAGGAAGGAATAGAGGCAAAGAGATAAAGAACAGCTAAAGTCACGGAAGTTGTCGGATGACAAGCACAATCTTTCTCCAGAACACAAAGAAAACGAGGGGTGAAATGTAGGGACATAATGTAACTGCAAGATTGCTTCTTTGTATCGTGTATTTTATGTGATTCAATATAAAATAGGTTAACGTGTAATATTTCTCACATATGAGAATGAAAAAAAAAAAAAAAACTTTATATTAGTTTGCTTTTTCTTCCGTAGAGCTTCTCCATGCAAAATATTACCATTTGCTTTCAATGGAGTTAATTTGTAAAATCTTCCGAAAAATTTAAATGTAAAACGAAAGTCGTTTTCTTATTTTGAAAATTTTTATTTAAAAAAAAAAAGTCCTATTATAGGTGCAGTTCACTTCTGCCATTACTTCACATTTTTAATTGAGGCAGTGAGAAGCAAAGGGATGTAAGTGGACATTTTGAAATTTTGAGTAAAACGCGTTTAAAGATCAGATCCTAGGTAGGCTTTCATTGATTTTTTTTTCTAAATTAAGTTGTATACCGGAACCTACCAGGACTTCTAGTTCTATATCTTGTCCCAAGATAGAGGAGGGGTTCACCTACCATTTGTACTTGTTATCTCCAAATTTTTTATTCTGCCACTTTCATCCCTTTGGATTCAGTGGGATTTCAGTTAACAACACTCGTAGAAGAACATAAAATGCAATAAAAATAAAAATAGCTCTCCCCTTCGGGGGGGGGGGCAGCACGTTGTTTTCCCTTTGAAACTATCTTCTGTTTGTAGTATTATATCCTCATATTGTTGAATTTTTACAAAGTTGGAAATACTTATGTTTGAGAAATGTATGTAAAAATGTTTTAAAAATTCTGTTCACAAAGAAATCTTTGTAGATTTTGGACGGTATTGTAGTGCTAACATGTTGTACTTGGAAATGAAATACAAACACATGTGATTAAAACTAATGGGGTAAGGTGTAGCAAGGTTAAATGGCGGTTAAAAGGGAAATGAAGACGTATTCACTCTGTTCTTAGCGCCAACTATTTAGTAATATTTTGACCATATAGTCTATTATCTATTTCATTGAGGAAAAAATTATTTCTGAAGATCAAAGCACATGATAATGCAAGCTATTTTCCAAAATAGATACTTATAGTGTAATATTTTGTGGTAAATCAAAAAATATTTTTGTTATTATAAAAGGATGAAGTTCTTTTTATTAACATTTTAAATATAATTTGAAGTTTACTAAAGCTCAGTAAATATGCATTTATTTAATATTAAGCTGAATTTTATTTTAAATATTTTGTACAACTAATTAAATACATGAGAGGTAAAATGAAGTAGTTCATTTCGTTTACTTATTCAACAATTTATTAAATCCTTTACGTATTCATTTTATAATTAATTTATCTGCATTCCTTCATTCAATAAGTTTTATTATTTATTCATTCATTTACTTATTTTCTTATTTATTCCCTATTTTATTCCCTCATTATTTTTCCTTATATTATATTGATTAATTATTTTATTCATTTTTTCGTGTATTGCTTCATTATCTATTCATTTTTCCATTTAGTCTTTTACTTACTGATCCATTTGATCAAAAATAATCAAAAATATTTTTAATTGTCTAAAACGAACTTTTTTGAAAAGAAAATTATCTTTCACTTTGCCTATGAAAAAAATAAAAGGTGAAATGTTTCCACTTTTATTTGAAAATACAAATTTACTGCCAAAAATAAAAGCTAATGCCTCAATGAAAGTTTTACATTGAAATACATTGTTCTTTATTTATGTTCCAAAGTTTTCAGAACAAATTTCCAATTCGTTCGTTTTGAAAAAAAAAAAAAGTAAGTTATTTTAACTGTTTCGCTTTGCCCCGCACTCACCTACTATGCATGCATAATTATTAAGTTTAGTTGTATTTAATTTCAAAATCCGACATATTACTGTTTGACTACGGATTGTATGTAATTCGGCAATCTGTCAAATAAAGACGATTCCATCTGAATGAATCCAGCAGGGGAGAAGGGATAATAACGATGGGATTTTTATGCACGCGTTTTATAATGTCACTAGTTCCTTATTCATTTATTGCATTCTCAAAACTAAAATAGGGGAAACAAAAGTAGTTACCATGGAAACAAGAAAAAGAAAATAAAATATTTTCATCTCGTTCAGGAACGTAAAAGCAAAATGGTAAGCTCAAAATTTCGTTGTGAATAAATAAATCAATTAATTTTTGCAGTAAGAACATGGATCGAATATACTTTAGATTTAAAATATGCTGCTGTGAGCAAATTTTGATTTTTACAAAACTAAGGCTAAATAATAGAGAAGCAAAAGTGCACATCTGAAACAAACCAACTAACAGCCCTATAAGCTAACAGATACGTTCATTTCCGCCTATAAACCGGATATTAGCCTTTCCATGTAATAGATGGTCAGACAGTAGTACTACAACACCGCCATAAAATCAAAAATTTAAAATTTGCACTTATGGCGGTATTGAACTGGACGTGTGATAGATTAAGACAAATTTTCATAAACAGTTTTTAACCAAATTCTTCAAAACGCATTCTTTTTGAGTCAATCAAATTGATATTTGACTGTTTTCCACCTGGTTGACCACTTTTTAATGCACAAACACATGCTATGATATTTTAAGGCTTTGCGAATAACCATATGTGTTTTAGTTAGAGGCTTCGCTTTACGTCATCCCCCAATGTTTACGAGGAATGAGGGCTTAATTCCTTCCTGTCTGTTTTGGAGCGAAAAGCCCTCATTTGACAGGTTCAATGGACATCTGGCTTTTGGGATTTGAGATGACCTGCGTGCGATGGAAGCGTGCGTTTTGCACCTGTCTGAATCGGTTGCAGGCCAGAGCGGGTCTCTGACTCTGATACTACTTTAAGATAAAGCGGTCAGTCATCAAATCTTGCGAGCTTCTGTGTACTGAGTGGCATTTTGCTGTAAGAAACGATGTCATAAAACTTCATTGGAATGAAATGAACGGAACTAGTGCAATTAATTAGAAAACAGATAATGAATTTGTTTCTGACAATGGGGTTGTTTCCTTCAGTAAAAAGTACTACTTTTAGTCACTGAAATTGATTGAATAAGCAAAAGCAAACATGGGGCGAAAAAAACTTTCATTTTTCCATTATTTATTTTTTGTTTATATTTTTTTAAATGTCCGATTTCGAAAATAAGCCCTGGTCTTTATGACGTGAAATGTGATGTACTTTGGCACGCGCTGACCGTTTAGTCACCGTTAAAAAAAAAGGCTGCCATAAAACAGTAATATTTTGAATGAAGGCTTTTCTGAAGCAAACATGAAATTCTTTAGTATTATTGTGCTATAATATTTTTATCTTAATTTAATGCCAAAATATTGCGCTCTGCGCTGATGGCATCAATGAATGGCATTTCATTACTTGTGATGTCATGAGCAGAAGCGTAAAAAATTAAATTAAATCTGCGCACCGATTAAAATATTTTTTGAAAAATACTAAACTTTGTCGAATTCTTAACCAAAATAGCTCATTTTTAGTTCATTCATGATATTATCCTAATCAGTGACTGATACCAGAACCGCATTGAATCATTCGTATTTTTAAAACAAATGAACAAATGAAATGACATCGTTTGTGGAAAAACCTACATGAAAAATAATTTCAATCACCTATTACTATCAAAGATCAAAATCATTATTAGAAGCACACATTAACAATGCGTTGCAGGAAATGTCTATTGCTAAACGTTGATAGGCGGTAAATGCTGTTTTTTTTTTTTTTTTTTTTTTTTTTTTTTTTTTTTTTTTACGTATTTTTCGACGAAATCATAAAGATATCGGTTTAAAATTTCTTAAACGTTTCTAAAATGTGTTATGAAGAAAGTTCAATGTAGTGCACACGATTTTCATTCTCTAAAAGCGGAGTAAATAATATAAATAGAAGCTAAGTACCTACTAAGCAAAATTGTCTTTAGGGAGAGTCACTCACCTTGGCACACAGGGTACCATTGAGGAAAGCTCAACTTTTTGCCCTAAACTTCAAATTAGCTCTTGATAAAACTCCCTCAAGATCTTAATAATAATAGTAGAACTTTTTAGTCAAAATATTTTTATTGATAAAACATTCCAACATTGCTTAAAACATTTTTATTTAGTTTACATAGTATGTGTTTATTGCTTTCATATTATTTTCATTATTAGTTTTTTGAGCAATCACGATTGCTTATTGTTCTCATTTGACTGTTTCGATGTTCCTATGATTTTATTTTCCCGCCGCCTCACTCTGAAGCACCACCATCGGCCGCCTCACGATGCTGCTCCTCTAGCGAAAACCGTCTCCAGGTTGCGTCACTTACTTGCCTACACTTACTCATACAAATACACACACACACATACACCTACACACACACACGCATACATACAGACACCTACACATACACACACACAAACACATACACACAAATACATACACACAACTACCAACACATAACACAAACACACATACACACAGCTACCCACACACACAAATACACATACACATACCCTCACACATAAACAAACATACCCCCTCCCCACACAAACATACGCCTACGTACACACACACACACACACACGTGATTGCGAAAAATATAATTTGAATTCAAGATGTCAAAGTTCAAATTCATTTTTTTTTTTTTTTGGCTTCAAAGCCAAGTTTTACTACAGAAAATATTTATAGTTTATCTCGAATACTTTGTGAAACATACAAAAGCAGTCATATTTTCCTGACTAAACAGTTCCGCGTATGTTGTAACTCAATTATTGATCATTTCACATGCAAGTTTATTTGCTTCGAGCTGCCCAAGTAACAACCAGGTGATAGATATCCTTTAGGGCGAAAAAAAAGTCCACCAAATATTTCTTTTCTTCTATCACATATTGCATTCCTGCAAGAAAAAAACAGCAATAGTGAAAATCAAGATTTTAAGCAACATTACTTTTAAGTAATTTAGCCTCAATTATTATGTAAATAACTCAAAAAATATGTAAATAATGGGGGTATGCTGGTTAGTTTTCGTTGCATCAATTAATATGTAATGAATACTTGAAGTTAGAAAAATTATTTTCAAATAAAAAAAAAAACGATTTCAAAACACAAAGGGGAACTAAAAATTATTTTTTAATTTTTAGTTCCTCTTTGTATTTTGAAATCGGTCTTTTTTATTTGAAAATAATTTATTTTTTGCTTTTTAGTGGTTTAAATATAAAATAAGTACGTAGGGTAAAGTATGTGGTACATTCCTTACGTACATCTCGAAGGAGAAAGCAATGGTTTGGGACCTAAGTTAGGTTACTCCTATTCATTAAACAAAAAAACCATAAAAATCGTTTCACTAAGTGAGACGCTATGAATTTACTGACAATAAAGCGCGAGAATGAAATTTGAAAAACTCCCTCCATTTCTCCAGGATTCCTCATACCCGGACTTGAAGACCATTAGACGACCGGGAGAAGTATACCGTTTCAAAGAGAAAAAGAATTTTCCTATTCGGTCCAGGCGTCTTCTAGTAGTCGGGGGCATAATACAGAAAAAATTCCAACGAAGTCTGTTAATTAGTATTGCCATAACTATAAATTAAACTGATGGCATCATGAAATATTAAATCGAAAGTAAATGTCAAACTTCAGAAATGGGACACCAGTTACGATATATTTAATAAGGAACATAAGTTTAATCGTCAGAGAGGGCGGGAGGGGGGATTTTTGTCTTCAATTCCTCTTGAATTGAACACTAAATATATTTCAAAATTGAAATATTTGAACGCAAAAAAGAAACGTTAATGACTAAATGAAGTTATTTATTAGCAAATTTTTTTATATTAAATTAATTAATTCAACTATTTTCGTAGCAAAATACATTTACTTTACTGATTTACTACATGAGTAATAAATACATTAGTAAGACTATAATTGAAATTAACAAGCGACGCCGTGAAAATCAAACATGCCGATGCGTGAGAATTAAGTATTGTTCAAGACAAGATTCCTCCGTCGATGCACCGTTCACGCCAAAACCACGTGACCTGTGACGTATAACGCAGCTGACGAAAGTTGGTCTACGTAGGGCTGTAGTACGTAGCCACAACGTATGAAATTTAAAGTTTCTTAGATTTTTCCGGGACCCTTCATCAGGTTCAGACAAAATTAACATGGGACCATCTGGAAAGTACACTTTTCCAAAAAAAAAATCAAATCGGTCCAGTATTCTTGGAGCAATTATTAACATACATAAAATGCCGCAAGACGAAATCATAACCTCCTTTTTTGAAGTCGTTAAAAGTGATCTTCTAAATTATGAAACTTTAATTATGTGCCACTACTAAATGTGTCGTTTTTACAGCAACATGAATTTATGTGAAAATGCAACAGTTATGCGAACAAACTTTATACGAGTTTCGTGACAGGATGGAGCATTGTATTTAGATTTTAAATCAATAACTAGTAAATTTTTGCAAAAATTTTGAGTTTTGAGACTTTTCTTGCTGGGGTGCGATACGTAAGATTTACGCCTATAAAAAGCAAATATCATCCAGGCAAATGATAAAAGAATTCCAGGTAAAATTTCAACAATAATTGGTAAGCATCAAAAAAATCGAAGAAATAAAAGGAAAAAAAAGTGTCCCAAGATGATCTCCAAAGCCCTCCTAACACTAGTTCATAAGCATGTAAGGACAATTGGGACCCCCCCTCCCCTCTCCCCACCACACACACAGAAAGTAACCGCTGGTGCTCCCGTGACATGACATGGAATACTTAACGAAATCTATTTAGAACTAGCGGTACCCGCACGGCTTTGCCCGTAGTAGAAAATTAAAAGGTCATTTGGTTCCCCTGTATATATACAAATAATATGTGATGAATTTCTCACCAATACGGCTATGTTAATTTACTTGCCCACGTTATGATAATTTACTCGTCCATGTTGTGATAATTTGCTCCTTAAAATGTTCTTAAAATTGGAATGGAAAAAGAACAAAAATGAATTTTCGAAAAATCTTTTTGAGCTGCTCACCCCATGCTACGAACTAATTTTGTGCCAAATTTCATAAAAATCGGCCCAATGGTGTAGGCGCTATGCGAGTAACAGACATCCATACAGAGGAACATAGATCCAGACTTTCAGCTTTATTATTAGTAAAGATGACTCTGATAAGTAACTAGGATTCATTTCGCACAAAACTGTAATGCTCGTGCTGGATAATATGTTGATGTGTAATTAATACAAACATCTACCACTACAACAAACAAATGAAGTCGGTTATGGGCGACTGACTCCGACAGGTGGATGAATCCATAACTAATCACGGAAGACGTGCAGACACCACCTGTTACAAGGCATCAGCTTTCGAAAAATTAAACTCAGACCATTTTTTCTGTCTTCTAACTCTTTGGGTGCTGATAGAATTAAAGTGCTTGATGTATGTTTTAAGACTACTTGATTGCCTTTTTTTTAGATTTCTTGACTTGGTTGCATGAAATCATTTCGTGATGATTTAGAGTGAATTAGGAAGCGGAATGATCGGGTCAAACAGCGTGAGAAATTTGAAAAATTATTTTTTTTTTCTCTTTTTCTTTTTGTATAAACAATTTGTGATGATTAGAAGGGTTTTCAAATTGTGTTGCGTGATGGTTTTAATTAAGAAGTGAAAATAAGATTGATATGGTGTCATAAAATTTCCTGCTTGTTCTTCTTCTGCATCACTTCGTGTTCTGTATTGAATATTTTCGACTGTTGCAGACTTAGTGATAATTGAGACTTTAAAGGAAACACCATGAAAGTAAAAGAAAGAAAGAAAACAGCTCGAGCGTTTATGAAGTCAAACGGTAGAATTAATCTTCTTGAATTCATAATCTTTTGACACTCTCCTTTAGAATATAAAAGTATAATACACATAAATGTCCTCATAAATGTAAAGAAAAGTGACGTTTTTATTAGCTTCTGAGACCTAAATTTGCACAAAAACTGTTTGGGAGGTATCATAAAAACAAAAATAAAATGCATTTGATTTTAAAAAATACTTTTTAACTATTACAGTACCAGTTCGACGCTAATCGATGCAAAAATTTCTTTAACCGAGATGCATTTTCTAAATATCGACGATTTTAATGCTGATTCAATGGATATCTCGCAAAATATCTCCAATGGCGTCACACTGAAACCGATTTAAAAAAAAAAAAAAAAAACAATTTCTCAATAAAGGTGTCACCAAGTTGGTGGCAAAAATTTAGCGCTACATCCCCGTGAGGTCCCTAATTTAGGACATTACCTTAATCTGCATTGAAATTAACATTAATTCCCCCCCCCCCCAAGGAAAAGACCCCTCTTAAAAAACCTAAAACAAGTGACGTAGAAAACACTAAAACTTTTTTACACATTTAAATGAATGCCAAATTTAATGTTGTCTCATTTACAAGAACCAGAACGATCAACCCCGCGTTAAGATGAATTACGCGCTCGAGAAAGCGGGGCGAAGTGCCTTTTCATAGTGTACGCACAATATTCGAACGAAATAATTCAAGAATTAAGTGGACACTTACTTATTGGTAAAATGAAGACTTATTCCAATTGCGAAAATCACTGTGAAATTTAAAAGGATGGACTTCATTTTTTTTTCCTGGAAACCAGTAATATATTGTTCAAGTTATTAATAGTTATTAAAAATTCATTAGCATTTAAACGGATGATATCATATATTGTTGTAAATTTAATGTGAAATAAGTCATGATCGAATCAACAGAGTCCGAGAATATTTTAACTGTTCATACGACTAACAAGTAGCATAATGTTTAGGAGAAAAAGAATCATTGTTCCGAATATCGAATTCAATGAACAGTTGAACGTATGGTATATTTTTTTTATTATTTCTAACAAAAAGTACCCTGTGTTGTTCTAACAAAGGGAAAAATCAAATAGATGATGAACTTAATTAAAGAAAAGAAAAATGATACCAAACTGTTCTAATTAAAGCGATGAGCGGTCATAAGCTGTTTTTCTATAAAGTAGAAAATATAACTCTAACTAATCGTTCTAGTAAAAAAGCAATGGTGAGTTAAATGATCTGCATAACTACTTTATAGAAATAAAGAAAGTAACTGTAGTTAATAATTCCAATGAGCAATGAAATGAATAATGCTGTTCGTTGAATCACTATCTAAAAAAGATTTCATTTATTCGCAAGAAAGAGAAGAAAAACAGAAAAATGATGCTGAATGTGTCTGTAAAAATGTTTTTCCAAGAAAAAGTGGAATACTGCTAGGGACGTTGAGTTGTATACGCTAGTGAATAACGAAAATGGGTCAAGTTATTCCAGTAATCAACTCAATAAATTATTGTCTAATACATTAAGTGGAATCGTACGACAGAAAGGGATTTCGACGAAAATTTCATCAACTTTGTATTTTTCTTTATATTGAAATAGCACAAGCTGTACAGATCAGTGTAGGACACTTTCAACGTTAAAATAATATCCACATTGAAGCAAATAAAAGCGAAAAACTGAACAGTAATTCCTTAATCTAGTATCACGAGCAATGAATAACTTTTTAACAGTAACCAAGTTCTTCTTCGTTTAATTAATTTGGTTAAATCAAGTTGTTCCAAAAGACACAACTTATTGCAGGTTGCATGAAAAATTTTATTTGGAGAAGCTCGTGTTAACAAACTTGAGTCATAGTTTGCTGTCACTATTCCAAAAAGAAGTTGTTTACGCAGTCCGGAGAGAATACGTTTAATTATTCTAAAACTCGTCGAGTTGAGCTGTCCACTTTCTTCTGCCTTAATTGATTCTCGCCGTGGCGCCTCTAGACCAGAACCGAAGACACATAAAAGACGTTTTAAGGTGCATTTTATGAGGTGCAAAAGCGGCACGTCCCGAAGTTAGAATCGACCATTACTTGGAATCTGAAGCCTATTTCGAAGAGAAATACTGCAAGGGTTCACTCTCTTCGATTAAAACTTGTTCGCAGCCCAAAAGTTCACTACTATTTTCCCTCCTGTTTGAAAGAAGTGGCATCTTAAATCTTTAAAGATTACGCCGCGCCTTTCGCGAGCAGCCATGAATGTTGTAAGTAACATGTAACTGTTGCAAGATTTGTAGAAATATACAATGATTCATTTTTTGAAGCATCGATGGTTTTTCAGATGTCGCACCTCTAATCCTCATATAAATAATAGCCGATGATCGAGTAACCCGCGTATTTCGACAATAAAACTCGCGCCACGACATGATAATTTGATAATATGTTTTGGTAATGTTTAACAAGCAGGGAAAGGCTTTATTGTGGCAAGGCTGAAATCGTTCCGGTAACTTGACTGTTTTACTGGTAAGACTCTGTCATTTCAGGGGAATGAAGAAAAAACAATTAACGCTATCAACTAGAGTTAGGGTTAATCCACTGGTGTTGGGGTTAAAATTTCAACTATCAAAATATCATCAAACAGACAACGGCTTCGTTCAAATGTCGAAACAATTTTCACCAGTCATACCATGACGAGCAATTTTCTAGTATACTTATAAATACGTATACAAAATATTAGATCTCAGTAATGTCACCACGGGAGCAGGGTGGTCCTCGCCGAAGTCACAAAATTTGGAGAAGTACAATCTGTATAGTAAAAGACATTTTCGCAAAACTGTATACCGTCTACTTCTTCTCTCAAATTTTGTATTAAAATTTTATTGGCTGCTTTTAGAATTTACCTAAATATAAAGACATTAATATTAGTTGTACTTTTTGAGTGTTTTAATCTAGAAATCGTGTACTTATTTTATTTCATGTCATTTAGTGCGAATCAAACGAATAGAAATAGTCTTTAGAATGTAAAAAAACGAAATTAAGGGTTTTTCGTTTTGAAATAAATTTGTCGGTAATTTTTTGGAAGTTTGAAGCATTTTTGCCGGTTACTTATATTTATTGAAAATGAAAAAAAATGGTGCTGATTTTTGTTTTTATATCGATGCTTTGCGCTTAAAGAGAAAATAGCTCATATTTACGATTATCTGCTCTAATTATTGTGTATACCCGAATATAAAAGCGATTTTGAAATAGTATATTGAAAATAAAGCCATTGAAAACACTTTTAAACTCATGACTTGATTTGGATTAGAGAAAGCTCGAAAACCTGCATTTTTGAGAAATTTAAAATGCCCAAAACTAAATTAAATGCTTGCTCCATTTCACCCTTAAAATTAGTTTGTTAAGTTAATTGACCAATCTTTAACTTTACAATTACTATTCATTTCCCTGTTTGCGAACGTATGCTGACTCTATAATTACTATTATTTTTCATTGTTTTTGGCAAAAGGAAGTAAAACAGAGGCATAATAATAGATAATGTAAGTTAAGAGTTGGCCTTTAAAAATGCATTTTTTACTTTCAAAACAACTAGAAAAAAAATAGCAGTGATTTTGATTGTTATTTGTGTTTAATGCTTCAAAAAGTGGGAAAAAATATAATAAGAAAAATAATTTAATTAATAAGGTTTTTTACTGTTGACTTAAGATTGACGATTAAAATATTTATTTGTACAAAAAGAAGAGCGCAACACAATGCTTCCTCTCTCTCTCTCTCTCTCTCTCTCTCTTTTTTTCTTTTTTGGTATAAACGATTATCCATTTTTTTCCGTCTGAGGCTGTATTGTTATGAACGGTTTTTATCTTGTTCCTGCCATTTTAAAGCAAAATAATTTTTATATGTAATAGGGGAAGGTTGCCATTTTTTAAAAAGGAAATCCATCTCAAATTTCAGTTTAATTATAGGAAAAATTTCTCAGTACATTTCTCTTTCAAGAATAATATTCACTTTCATTATAAATATACACAATAAAGAATGAAAATTAAAAATAAATATTTTGGCACGTGGCTCAATATTTTGGCTCACCGGTTGCTATGGATTCGCAACTCCAACGAACTATAGGGGGCACTGCAGTCACTGTCTAATGGCGGAATTGAAAACTAAAACAAACGCATGTGGTAACGAAGAAAATGCTAAAAGTGTTGTGATTTTTGTTCGTATGTATGATTTTTTCGCTTTATTCGTTTGAAAAGATTTTTCAAAGTCTTTTGGTTATTCTGACCCATATAGAAGGAGATTAGAAACCAAAAAGTATTACGAAAGTAAACAATTAATGCAGAACACACAGTAAGTTGTTCTGAAGTAGCCATTTTCACGATGTTGAATTCGGAATTCATAAATTTTTGGTTCGCTTCGAACGGCATTTTCATTTTGTACCGTTTTTTCTATACATTAGTACACATTAAGTTCAGTTTCGTGACATTTCCAGCATTTGTTGACATTTTTGTCACACAGTGCACATGCGTGGCAAACTGTCAAGAGTTACGTTTAACACTAGATAATTTATTTCTATGACTATATGATTGGATATCCAAAGAAATCATGCATTTAATTCATTCGTCATGGAAATGATTTACCTGATATGCGAAATCTTGTCAAGATACATTATTCTTTCACACAATTTGAAAACCATAACCCTATAAACAGATTTTTGGCGAGCTTTTATTTTTTATTGTTCAAATTCTTAACGTTCTTTCTGGATTTTTCAATCTGTTCTGCGATAAATATTTTCAAGAAAATTTATTTGCATACTGTCTATTTCAGTAGGATATTGTAGTAACAAAGGTTATTTAAATCATTTATGTGGAATTAGGTTAAGGAAAAGTGTCCAGTCAATGTTGTTAAGTTCGTTTTTTTTTTTCATCGAATTGAAAAACTGATATTTATTCAAATTCACTCAGAACAAAATAAATAAAATGTGTACTCACAGCTTATATATGGTGGTAGTTTTCTTTTCAGTTGATTGACCATTATTTCTTTTTACTTATCGAATTCTGTAATCTTACTATCATTTTATTCCACTCATGATAAAAATTAAAAATGGTTTAACTAAAAACGCGAAAACTCGCCAAGGCTACTTTGCTTGCACAATACTAAAACTACTATAACCCTAAACAAATTTGGCGAAACCTTTCAGCTGAGAATAAAAGGAATAAAGTAAATTCTTTCTCGGTTAAACATTTTTCATTTTGTTCTACGATAATAAATTCAAGAAAATATTTTGCATACTGTCCATTCCAACTAAATACTGCTGTAAAATATGATTAGTTAAATTAATTTAAGATTAAAAAAAACTCATATTCTTACAAATTCATACAAAACAATAAAAAAATTTACCTGGTATAACGTTATCCAATTTTGTTAATCCAGAGTTTTCTTGTTTACGCTTCCACCATTTAATACTTTTTTGAAAGAAATAAGAAAAACTAACATTATTTTGAGAAGCTCGAGAATACTACTAAGGGACGAATTAATTTCTGTAGCTGAAAGCAAACTAAGACACATCGATTGCGTTAATAAATACTCAGAACAAACTGCCTGTGTTTACGTCAACAGACACACGTGATGCGCAACGTGGCAATGTTTTAGTTGCATTCGCAGTTTTATAAATCACCGCAAGGTAGCGTATTCGAGCGCTGGAGTTCCGAATAGACCATCGAATTTCCATCGATGGACCACATTCTCAAATTAAAAAATCAATGTGTAACCGGCAAATATTTATAACAGGCGATCAATAATTACTACAAATAACAATAAGTTATAGAAAAAGAGATTTATTTTCTAAAATATTTTATTTTCGAATAAGAGGAACATTTATAAAAAAAAAAGCACTCACATAACACACAGCTTTTGTCATCACACCTCGTTCACCACTTGTTTTTTTCCCAACCTGTGCAACACCGCTCTTAGCTAATATCTTTTCATCCTCTTTTGAACTGTTGGGAGTTTTGTTAAATCCATTTTGAAAATTTTCGTTCGACGCAAGATTGTACTTGCTCTATTAAATGTCAAAGAACTTATTGACCATTATGTTACTGAAACCAGAAGCTTAAGACTAAAACTACCAGAGAATATAGTACTAACAGACTTTTTGTTTTAATTTAATCTGTGGGATATGTAATTTTTCTCAGTCTCATGAAAGGCTAATTCCCCCCAAATTTTCGCAAGTAATTCCAAAAACGTCTTTTCTAGTTTTAAAATATGATTCCCTAATTATTTTACTATTTCGGAGGGCTTACTTCCTAAATTTCTAATAAGTGGCTAAGGTAACAACAAACCGATTTTTATGTTCCAAGCAACTGTTTAAAGTTGCTTTCAAGAACTCTATATTGTCGACAGAATTCGTTAAGGTGCATGTTAATATTTCTTTAATCTACTGTGGCACGTTACATGCTCTCACTTGACCACTCGCCATATTTTACTAATTTTTGCATTTTTCTGGAACAGCAAAATTATTTGAAACTGTATTATTATGTTTTAAATTTTTAATCAATGTTATTTAAAAAAAAATGAGTTGAAATTATAATAAAGTAAAAGAGTTTTCATGAATTACTGCGAAACTTTTTTTCATTATTATCATATTTATTTTAAATCAATTGAGCAATTTTCTAAGGTAATTGAGCTGGAGTTACAATACTATCATGGATTTTCCATGAATGAACCACTTTGTTTGGTGGTCCATTCGTGAAAACACCTAGCGGTCCAATGATAGCAACTGCGTCATTTTCAATATTTATCTTGGTGTTACTGCTGAGACGAATCATGATGAAACATGAAGTATGGGGAATTGTACTTAAAAAAGGCACTCTTTTAAGTCAATGTTCACTTTTAATTGATCAGTGATATTCAAAGCATGTTATAATTAAAAAAAAATGTCTATAATTGATAAGATAATAATAGAAATCTTATCTGACCGATTAGCGATATGATGAAGTAATTTGAGCTACTTGACGACTCTACCGTAAATTGTTTACAGACAAAGGAAGGTACTAAAACTGATTACGCGTCTTTACAAACTGTTGTAGGGGAAATATGTTCACGATCTAGTCATGGACGGGGGGAATAGATCCATTGACGGCACAGTTCCCCTATAGTACGGTAAGGTCAATACGAATATATATATATATATATATATATATATATATATATATATATATATATATATATTAGGGTGGTCTTTATTTAAATGGGGAAAAAAAATTCGGAGTTCAACAAGTGACGCCCCCTAGTGTTGTGACACTAATAAAAAGTAATCGGTGCAAAATTTGAACTCGATCGGTCAATAATAACACGTGCCCCTAGGACGTTGAACTTTAACACTTTTGATAATTTTCTCACAAATCTTTGAGTTTTTACTTCAGACCCCGTACATCGTTTCTCCTATGTTTGCAAAATATTTTTACAGCGAGGTAGCACTAAAATTAATCTTTTTAATTACTTTATATCGTCTAAGATTTTACATTGAATAAGAATGAAATATTGCTTTAGAAACTTTACCTTAATCGTACGCTTTTCTCAATGTATCTCAATCGTGGCCATTTTTTTCCGATAGTCTTGGAGTGTCTGTAAAACACTAAATTGCTTTTGTGACTCATATTTGGTAAATTGATTGTGAAATTCTTCGATTAATTGTGCTCCTCTTTCAGTTGTATCAATCACAACTTTCAGCATTTTAACGATATCTCTTCCCTTTAAATAGCTTCCTTCATTTTGCGTATTTTTTGTAATATTTGTGTGACAATTAACTATGTGTGTGACATTATGTAGAATTTATGCATCCATAGGAAAGGTGTTCTGCCAATTTTTGTTTTTCAGCTTTTAAAAATTCGATGGAATTCTCGTATTTTTTTTCTTCGTTTTTTCGGCTTTCATTTTATACGTTGAAGCAAAAATTTTATTTGAACTCAACGAAAAGTGAATAAAATTATTACGACATACTTTTATTACCTGCAGAAGTTATTACAGCCTATAACTAGTATGTTGTGGCCATCACGAAACTTTCTTTTATATTTTTCTCTTGGCTCTTGTTTAAAATTGCTAACTATTAAGTTTTGATATTCGTAAAATCAGAATCAATAGCGAAAATTGAAAATAATGTTTAAAGTCTTGTTTTTGTTCCCGTTTCTTTACAGTTGTACTGTTAGTCCAAATTCCATCCAAATCGTAGCATTTTTTTTTTTTTTTTTTAAGACACAGCAGTCACGAAAAACGGGAAAGAACGTTTCGACTGTACCACCCCTCTTAGAGATACGGACTCCTGAATCGAATCTGCCTTTGCACTCTCTAAGATTTACCTATGGGCCAATTGTTTTCTGAACCCTTGCTTTATTTCTTAAGATATAGTAGTAACCTAAAAAACATTCGATTGCCCTACACCCATGGAAAAATGGCCACCAAAATCGAATCAGCATCGACACCCTCCGAGGTCTAGCTATGGATCAATTTTTGCCTGAAGCCACCCGTTACTTTCTGAGATACAGCAGTCACATCTAACGAAGAAAACGATCCCCAATGGATGAATTGGCACCGAAAATTAAAATGTACCATTTCATATGTTGGTACACATGTGTTCTATTTCATGCAATAGTTTATTTGCGCTAGAGCTGGCATACAATCCAGTCAAGCACACACACACACACACACACGGATGAACAGACAGACAGACAAATCCAAAATGGTCAAAATGGATTCAGCCAACCTCAAAACGTGCAAATTTATTCTTCTATACGTTAGATGTAGAAGAAAATAAAAATATTGAACAAGTTTCATGAACATATGTTCGCTGTAAACATGAGGAATGATATTAACATGACATAGGTTTAAAAACTTAGTATTTCAAACTGAATTGCTAAAATAGAAATTTAGCTAATAAAACTTAAAAAAATTGTGCAAAGAAATGAATAGTTATTATTTTACTGTCATTTGTTTCGTGTATCAAGTCTAGTTGAATTCGTTTAATTACTATGAAACCATTCTTTTCAAACATTTCCAAGAAAATCAAAAATCTCTAAAGTTAAAATTTCTTGCTTGGTTCTATCCGTTCCAAAATAAAATGTGCGAAAACATCTTGCAATTTCTACTTATAACTGCATGTATTACTGTCATTTGTTTAAACCTTTTTTCCGTTTATGAAACTCATCGCATGTAATTATAACCACTAACAAGTTTTACGAATACTGTGAAAAAAATTTTAAAGAAAAGAGAGAAGATAAGAGCAATATTTCCAACTTAACAACATTTGCTTTCCTTCAAGGCTGAAAATATTAAATTAGATTCAGTTTCTAAGTATTATAAAAAAGATTCATAAAATATCCCATAGCTTACTAAAATATTTAAATTAATTTTACTTCAACAAAATGATTAAATATTAGAGAAAAGTGAATAGGTCAAATAAAAAAACACAAAAACAAGATGCAGTTCTAAATGATTTCCTTTAATAAATTTTAATTAACATTTTTATCGCGAATTTTTTTATCGTGTTTGCTTAATAACGCTTCAGCACAAAATACTTCCTTTGAATTTGTGATAAGGCACATAAAGCTAGTGGGAACTATTTAAAAAATCCCAATTGTGGAATAAAACTTTTTAAACCTCTTTTGATTAAAATGTATTTGCTCGCATTAACCTCGTCAATCGCTTGTTCATTTCACTTCTATTTGGACCGAGGGTTTTTGGAACGAAGATTTCAATAAATAAATATAAAATCCCAGCGTTGTAATGCATGACCGCACCGGACTCCTTCTAATGAAGTCTCCCTCCATAATGGCTCGGTGATCTAATAATAAAACGCTTTTCTTTCCCAAGTAGCTGAACACTAATTAAACTGTCTGTTCGGAGCCTGCTCTTTAATTGACATTGTGGTTCAAGGTTTTAACTCGCCATTTTTAACTGTCGCCAAAGCGGACAATTCATGAGCAGACGATAATAGGAATTTTTAAAAAAATGGAGGAAGAAAATCGCGACGTTCGAGAGAACATTTCAAGCAAAGTAAGTTGTGTAATTAAATTACATTTCCCATCTACACTTTTTTTTTTTTTGCCATCTTCGTGTTATGCATCGTGGAAAATCCGGAATATATTAACTCCGGTGCCATTAGTGCCGTATTGAGTTGATTTTAGTTGCAAAATTTTTCTTGCTCAACATTTTCGCCATTTATTTTTTTCCTTCCTCTTGCCCTTCCCTCTCTTTTTTGCTGTTATTATCACTCCTGGTAACAAGGAGTTCTCGACTTCACGTGTTTTCAAATTTTGTAAATCTAATTTCGGGCGACGCTAATTTCGGGTTTGAGAAGTTTGCTTTCTGTTCTGTGTCTTTTCGTGCGAAAGGAGCCAGAACTGCATGTTCTAAAAGGAATACGAAGAGCGTTAAATTTATTTCTTCAGACTCATGTCCTGCAAAAAAGATTATCTTTTAAATTTCGAATGTTTTAAGCATTTTTAATTCTTCTTTTGAACACAAATTTCCATATTTAATCATAAAGTAAATAAAGTATCATAACTTGAAAATTGATTATTTTTTAAAGTAGTGAATTAAATAATTGCACTTGCAGAAAGTTTCAAGTAGCTCATTTATCAAAAATAGTTTTTTTTTTTTATATGTATCTTTAAATCAGGAAGGGCACGGGAGGGGGGGCGGGTAGAGGGGACAAGACCCCGGGCCCGAGCCTGAAGGGGCCCCAGGATTTTTTTAAATGAGGGGTAAAATATTCGTAATGACGTAGGGGTAAACGATTTGGAGGGAGGGGCGTAAAAGTCATGTGTGAGGGGTCCCAAAATTTGTGCACGCCCTTGCTTTTGATGCCAGTAAATGAGTTATCATATACTTTTACTTTAGATAATTTTTACAATTCAAAATTAGCATTAATATCCTTTTTTGGAGAAACATATTTTAGCAGTAAAATTTACTGTACAAAAATGTCAAAGATAAAATGTAATCAAGCAATTGTTACTAAACAGCTTTAGAACAACTTGATTGTGATAAAATGCATTTAAGGAAAATATATGAATGTTTAATAAAGCAATTTAAGAACTTAACTTTAAACTTTTTAGGGCAAAATTAGGCTGTAACGTATATGCAGTATGATGTAAAATTTTATGTTACCTACAAAATTTTTTGTTTAAATACATAGTTTTGTGTGGTGTAAAGTGTAACAATATATACAGGGTGTCCTGAAAAAGACTGACTGTTTTCAAAAATGTATAAAACTAAAATGGTTCATGACAAAAGAATAATTTTTGCAGAAAATTCATCTGGTGGGCCGTAAGTTTCGTCCCACAAAGTTCCAAAATTTAGTTTAAGAATTTTCTAATAGATAGCGCTGCAGATTGTAAGATCGAAAATCAAAGAAAGACAGAAAATTACATCATAGTTTTTCGAAGAATGTTTTTAATAAACAAAATTACACAACAATATTTTTAAAATGCCTGCCGCCGGGTGCAACCACATGTCGCAATCGAAGGGAAAATCGGTGAATTCCAATAATTATTTCTTGACTTTTAGACTTACTATCTGCAGCGTCATCTATTGAAAAAAAAATGAACTAAAATTCGGAACTCTGGGAGACGAAACTTACGGCCCACCACGTTAATTTTCTGCAAAAATTATTTTTTTATCATTATCCAATGTCTTGTTATAAATTTTTGAAAACAGTGAGTCTTTTTCAGGACACCCTGTAGAAAAGAAATGTTTGCCATAATTAGTTTGTTCAAAGAAAGGTACTTTCTAAAGTTACGTACTATAACTGAGATACTTAAGAACCTGTGTTTTTCCAACAACACGATCCTGCTGTAAAAGTCTTGTTAACAATAGTATGTTTGTGTAAATGAAATTCAATCACACATTGATGAACACCTTTTTTATTGACTTCTTTTGTATATTATGGGTATCGAATGCAAAAGCTATGAATGCTAAACATTTTGTGAATGCTATGAATGCAAGTAATTTTGTGAGGGCTACGAATACTAAATAGTTTGTGAGTGAATGCTAGCTATTTTATGAGTACTTTTAAATTCTAAACATTTTGTGAGTGCTTTTGAATGATAATCACTTTGTGAGTGTTTTAAATGTTCAACATTCTGGAAAAGTTATGAACGCTAATGATTTTGAGCGTGTTTTTCAATTCTAAACGTTTTATGAGTGCTTTGGAATTATAATCATTTTGTGAGTGTTTTGGAATGATAATCATTTTGTGAGTTTGGAATGCTCAACATTCTGGGAAAGTTATGAATGCTAATCCATTTGAGCGTACTTTTCAATTCTAAACGTTTTTTGAGTGATTTGGAATGATAATCATTTTATAAGTGCTTTGAATACTAAGCATTTTATGAACGCTTTGAATGCTAAGTGTTTTGTGAACGCTTTGAATGCTAAGCTTTTTGTGAGCGCTTTAACTTTGAATGCTCAACATTCTGGGAAAGTTAAGAATGCTAATCCTTTTGAACGTGCTTTTCAATTCTAAACGTTTTGTGAGTGCTTTGGAATGATAATCGTTTTGTAAGTGCTTTGAATACTAAGCGTTTTGTGAATGCTTTGAATAATAAAAATTTTGTAAATGCTTCAACTTTAAATGCTAAACATTTTGTGAGAGAGTTTTTTTTTTTTTTTTTAACTTGGTAATTGTCTTTTCGAAGGGTAAGCTTCTGTGAGTTTGATTTTTCCAAGTATTTCATACGAATGTGTTTTTGAAATTACTATTTTCAGGGAGTATCCATTACGAGAGTCAAAAGTGTTCTTAACACACTTAACCTACTCCCTAACACTCCCTAAACACACATTTAGAATGGAATTATTGATTTCGAATCTCTATCCCTGAATACAACTTACAGTCGTTTATTGCAACCTGATACATCTATTTCATGGTAAACCTTTAAAGCCCTTCTGCATTTGCACGCAATGAAGTGATTTTCTACAGATAACTTTTCCCCAAAGAAAAATACTCAAAGCTTTTGCAACGAAAAATAAATGTTTCCTCTCTTATGTATACTGAAAGGTAAGTTTTAGTATTTTTCTGTTATTTTCCACACTATTTCTTCCCCATTATTCTTCTGCTTTATTTCAGATCTATATATACTTTAGAATTCCTTACTTATTTCTTTTCTCTGAGAATTCAAGTTTCTCTGAAAATCTGACGTCAACAATAAAATGTGTAGAATAAAAACGTAAGGGAGAACCTCCTCTTTTCATCCAACGACGTAGTTTAAGATTACAAAACGATATATTCTTCACTTTATTTTTTTTTTAAGCAAGCTCAAAGTAAAAACTGAAATTAAGAGAAAAAAATTGAAAATAATTAGATATATAAGCAACCTAAAACAATATATGAAGTAAAAAGTTTTTTCTTGTGGAAAACTAAATACGGATATCACGCAGAACTTTCTACGGATTCAAAAGATATTGAAATCAGGTCGTTTACTGGCATAAATACGAAGTGAAATGAACGCAGTAGCTAGCATATTCATTTTGTAGTGGCTAAAGCGAAACAATTATTTTACCTTACACAGCAGCTCAAGAGAATTCAAAAATTGCCCAATGATCGAATAATATTAATAAGAGCAATCACTGCTGTGTTATCAAGATGTATTTATTTGTTTCTTGAATATTTTTTTTTTCACATTGACTTGTTGTTTCAGTGTTAAGTACACTGTCCTCAAAAAGTTAAGGTACAACTTGTTTTTCGAAACTCACCCTAAAAAAAGGGCAGTAACAATAAAATGCATCGTTTGCATGAATGATAATAACGAACTTCAAAACCATTTGTGGAAAAAAGGTTGCTACCACTTTTATTTTATAGAAAAGAACATATTTTTACGAGTGAGGAAAAAATATGCAAATATCAAGCTTTCGTACTTTTGTGTGTCAGTTGTGTTGATCTTCAACTGTTGTTGGCAGTTTCGGTGACAATAGTCAATAGAGTTTAGAAAATGTCTCAGAGACGTCGTTTACCCAATTCATTAAGAAGGAAGGCTGTTGGATGCAAATGGGATTGTCGTAGGCTGATGCTACAAGACGTCTTAATGTGTCTCGTAGTGTTGTTCATCTACTTTAGGATCGATACCACTCAGAAGATTCTTGTCCAGAAGACCTGTTCCAAGATGACCACGAGCCACAACACCTGCAGAAGACCATTTTCTAGTTCTTTCGGCCAGAAGGAGAAGAACCACTACTGTACTACAGCTCGTTGCAGACCCCCTTGCAGCATCAGGAAGCAGAATCTCTGTTACTACGGTGCGAAATCATCTTCACAATGCAGGTCTCTATGCAAGACGATCAGTTGTGTTTGTTCCCCTCAACGGACCGCAGCGAGGGATCCCCTTATATTGGGCTATAGAACATGTTTCCTGGACCCAGCAGCAATGGGCTTTCGTGCTGTTCACAGACGAGTCCAGATTTACATTGGAGAGTACTTCAGGGCGTCTACTGATCTCGGAGGAAAAAGCGAAATAGATACCATCAATCCAACACTGTTGAAAAACCACAGTTATAGAGGTAGTGGAATCATGTTTTGGGTTGGGATATCGCTCGGTGGTCACACTGACCTTACCTACATGTGTTCCATGGAGGAACTCTGACTGGTCTGAGATATCGGAATGAGATCCTTGATCCATATGGCCACCCATACACTGTTGCTATTGGTAATGACTTCATTCGGACGGATTTTAATGCACGACCTCACCAAGCTCAGATTGATGAGGAGTATCTTGAGGATCAAGGTTTGGGACGAATGGAATGGCCAGCTCGATTTCCAGCCATGAACCCGACAGAACATCTTTAGGACTATCTTAGTAGACAGGTTGATGCTTTAAATCCTCTTCCAAGGTCGTTACATGAGCTGGAACAAGGTTACGCTGTGTCTGGTCTTCGCTTCCTATTCCGGTGTCCATCAACTTAATAAACAGCATAGAAAATCTTTGCCGCCAATGAATTCAAGTTGGGGGGGGGAGGACACATTCCTTATTAGAACCCTTTTTTCTATTCTTTCCATGACATTTTACTACATAGTGCTGTGATGATCTGTTTTCTTCAAAAATGGACTTTTCTGCAAAGATTGCTTTTTTTTTTGTTATAAATCGTTTTTGCAACACACTTATACACATTTCTATGACGCATTCAGTAAAAAAAAACATTTAATGCACATATCCTCCAATTTTTTTAGTTCTACATTCATTCATTTGCAAATCAGATGCAAAAAACCGGTTGTACCTTAACTTTTTGAAGCCAATGCAGATAGCCAGTCATGTAGTCGATTCCTAAATGCAGCAAGTGGACTTGAGATTCGGCAGTATCGTGATGCCGTTGATTGATAGCGAGTCATGTCATTGCTTTGTGTTTATTTATTTATGCGTGAAAGAAGATTTAATGCATTCGAAAAATATCGCCAAAAGTAAAAAAAAAAAAAAAAAGAAACAAAATAAATAAATTGAAAAACTAAAAATTAGAAATAGGGTTTTGAGATAAAAAGAAATAGATAAAACGAAACTGAATTCGTTACAAATTCTATGCCCACCTGGCGGGGGGAGGAAATCTCATATAATAGAAACTTAGTGAAAAAACTTGTCTGAATCACAAATTTGAAAAATTTATTAGTAAAAAATACAACAGAACATTTTTAAAATATGAAAATGAAACTAAAAAAGCAACGCTTTACAAATAAGAAACTAAAATAAGAAAACAACTTGTAGTAAGTTTTAAAAAGTCAATTGAATTTTTTACAACGCGAAATTAAATGTTGAAAGATACATTTTTAAAAAAAAATTTTTAATTTCCAGAAAATATTTTTATTTAAAAATTGAAAGTTCATCAGTTTATTAAATCTTTCTTATTTTTCTAAGTCGGTTACCTTTCTTTGTGCCTATTTACAAAAAAAAAGACCCTCGGCCGAAAAGACACCGGTATCAGCTCGGTTTACAGAGACCTGTGTTAATCGAGGTTTTACTGTAATTCTAAAAAGTGGTCTTTTCATTTTATCATAAATATAAGTGAGAGTCGGGTGGAACGGGGCGGGAAGAGGAATGGGACAACTGCATTGATGCCGAAATGTAATGTTAAAAAGTATGTCTAGTTTTTCCAGCAGATGTAGCAGCTTTAGACTCGTGCTGCAGCATCAACTGAGCAAACTAGAAATAATTTTCAACTTTTTTTACGGCATAAATATAGCACTGTTCCATTCTTCCCAGCATCTCGTTCCTCCAAACTCTCCTCAACAGTACAAGAAGTACATTTTTGAAAACTGCATGCTCTTTAGAAATCAGTAATAATCATCTATATAATAGCGAATTTTCAAGTAACGCTCCTGACGTCATCAACAATAAAACTCGTGCCACGGCATGAAAAGTTGATAATATTTTTTGATAATGTTTAAAATGCCCGAAAGGCTTAATTGTGACAATGCTGAACTGGATTCGGTCATTTAACTGTTTTGCTGGCAAGACTCATTTTAGGTGAATGAAGAAACGAAAAAGAGTAGTCAACAATGAACGCTATCTACTGGAGATAAGGGTTAATCCACTGGAGTTAGGGTTAAAATGTCAAGGATCAAAATATTACCAAACAATGTAGAAGAATAATCTTCCTTACTAATAATAAGGCTGAAAGTCTCTCTATCTGGATGTCTGTAGGATGTCTGGATCTCTGTGATGCGCATAGCGCCTATAGACCGTTCGGCCGATTTTCATGAATTTTGGCACAAAGTTAGTTTGTAGCATGGAAGTGTGCACTTCGAAGCGATTTTTCGAAAATTCGATGTGGTTCTTTTTCTATTCCAATTTTACGAAAAAAACTATCATAAGATGGACGAGTAAATTACGAAATTATCATAACGTGGAACCGTAACATGGGCACAAGCCAATTGGCGAGATACGAAATTATCATAACGTGGGATCGTAACATGGGTACAAGCCAATTGGCGAGAAAATTCACCATACATTATTTGTAAATATACAGGCGAACCAAAAGATCTTTTAATTTTTCTATTACGGGCAAAGCCGTGCGAGTACCACTAGTTAATAATATAAGTTAAAATGTAGAAGAGTAGACGGACGTTTCGACGGGCGACTTTCTAGTTTCAAATATTAATTAAAAAAATAACTGAAATGAAGTTCCAGTCGTATACTTTATTGAAACTGATTCGGAGACTTTCGTATGAAGAAAAAAAAAAGATATCTAAGTGATTGTTTATAATAAGTAAACTTCCGTCATACATCTAAGAACATAATATTTACTGAGCACAAAAATATTTTTGCCATTCGGTATAATATGAAAGCGAGTTGCGAATTGTAAAGTGATAAATTTCCTTGACAGATGGAATAAAACGCAATAAAGTTGTCAACAGCTTACACTTTCACGTTCAGAGCACATTTAAAAATTAATAAAGTTTAAAAAGCTGCTATTTTTTGCTTTTAAAATTTCGAAGTAAACTTAACTCTGTCAACAACTCTAAAACACTGTCTTGTCATTCGAAACTTTTCAACTACAGATGCCAACATAAAAGAAAGAAAAAAAATGTTTTCTAAAAATACACATTTCTAAAGAGAGCGGCGTTAGGAACTATAAATTTCTTAGATTTACCAGTTTAATGCCTCGAGGACAGTATGTCATGTCTAGAAAAGATTTCCTCGAAAAAAAAGTACTCCCCCCTTTTTTCCCCTTTTACGAAACGAAAAATTTATTTTATTTTAATGTTTTTGTCACTTTGCAATAAAGCATGAAATAATTTTAGAGAATAAATAGAAGAAGATTTGAAATGAATAAACGCAGAAAAAATGGTTTTTGTTAATTAAACTAAGCCAGTCGTGTGAAGTTGAATTGTCACAAAAGTCACCCAAAAACACTTGTCATGTTTTGTGTAGAGTTTTTATTCTCGAACAGCACTGGAAATGAATTATTTTTTAGAGACAAAAAGACCATTCTAAAAGATAAAAAGTCATAATTTTCCTGCAAGCTTTTTCTGCATTTAGAAAAAAAGTTTAGGATTGCTTATTTCTGTGAGCTTTATTATTTTTTCTACCCTGAAGTTGTTGGGAAGAAATAATTGTAAAATACGCTTTTAAGTATTTTAATTAGGGAGTTTTCCTTAAGGAAAATAGAACGATATAATAAATAAAACTTTTTCTGAGTGAGTTTTTTGAAATAATTTTAATCAAACCAGTTATATCAGTACGAATTTAATTCTTCAAGTTTAAAACAATCCTACTTAGGAAAACAAACGATATAACGATTTCGAAATAATTTAATTTATCAAAAATTATGATGTGACAAATTTATGATTGAGAAAAACAATAAATATTTCCTGATTGGACTTGCATAAATGACATCCGAATTATATGTGCGTATACATTCAGAGATACAAAAAGGGTTTTTTTTCGTTTTTAGAAAAGATATTCGTGAAGAGAAATGCGTAAAATAGGAGTCTCCTCCCCTCCCCCCCCCCCATAAGTGCGAACAATTCTCTAAGAAACTTATTTTCAAGAAATGAAGTGAAAATAACCGGGAAAGAAGAGATGTGTAATACATTATAAGGAACATATGTAATATTTTTTAAACACATAATAATATTTAATATTTTGTAGTTCAAAGCATAAAAAAATCATGCAACTGTAGTACTTTAAAAATTCCATCGGTTATTTTCCATCTTTCTTTTTTCTTCTATTTTTCTTTTTCTTTCCCCTTTTCAATGGGAGGATAATTTTTTATTTGAAATACGAAACAGGGAAATACGCTTGGCTAAATTTTTGAGGCAAATTTTGGATTTTCAATGCATAAAATACGCTTGTAAAATTCTCTAAAATATATCTCTATGCATATATGTATATGTAAATGAGTGCGTGTGTGTGCCATTTGGTCACCAGTAACTTTTTTTAAGTATTATAAGCATATATTTTTCTTTCTTTTTGAAATTCCTCTGTGATAGTGAAGAATACCTAATTTTATTAAGTGTAATAGAATTTCATTTCCGCCATTAGGCGGGATTCTATGATTTCCTAAACAATACCAGGCTCAGCATTACCCAGAAGCAAAGCCCATTTCCATACGATTCCTGCTGTAACGCTTCGTTTGACAAACCTCCTGCATGCGCTCGAAAATAGGGGTATCACTCAGCAGTGGGGGGTCGCTGCGGTTGACATTTATTGCAGAAGTCTTGCAGCTGTACAGGAGGGTAGGGGTTGCAAATTTTGTGAAGTTCAGAATTTGCGGTTACGAGTAAGTGACCGATCGTTATGAATGTTATGTCGTGTGTGGGCCTCCTGCGGGTAGTGTGGCAGTCCTTTTTGAACAATGAGAAAAGAAGTTCGAAAGCCAGAAATTTTGGAAAGACGATCTTTTATTTTCCCCCGGCGCTCTCACATGAGTGGGCATTTTTGTAAAAAAGTCTTGAGATACTATTTGGCCTTTTTATTGTAAAGCCACGAAATAGCTATTTAGAGGGGAGCTAACGATTTGTGATTTATTTTCATTGATTATTTGTTTTATTTACAGTGTTGAGCAAATGAGTTTTGATTTTTTCCTTGCTTAAGACAATTACTATTGCAAAATATTAGCGTTGTTGCCTGTTTGCCCGGTCCGCCTTGAAAATAAAAATTGTGTCAAGTGACGTATATTCAACAATCAGGCTTACCTAAATAAATAAGTAAATAAACATGAAGTAGTGTACTAATTCTAAGTAGATATATTGTATCTCCAAGAGTAATATGGTCACAGGTGAAAATAAAACAAAAAAATATATTTGAATGTGTGCTTTAGGTAAGTGCTTAGGTTAAAAAAAAATGTCAATCTCGAAATAAATAAAAAAGAGAACGACAAAAAAAAAAAGAAAAAAAGAAAAGAAAAGAAACAGCCTATAATATAAAACACGATAATAACGAAATGAAAATTAAAACAATGTATTTAAAAAATATACATAAACGGAACAAAAATATTACAACCACAAAACTGTTTTTTAAATGAAAACCGGCGTAAGTAGTCAAACTGACATTTTTTTGACCCCAAAACAAACATCTGTCAACCATGACATCTTTCCAGAAGAAAGATGTGTGTTCCTTCAAATATTTTTTTGCAGCTACAGCACTATATACATGCATCTAGTATTACCACGTATAGCGAAAAAAGTAACAACAAATATATTGTTAGCTCTGCTGGAGTGCCGGAATAAAAAAAAGAAATAAGGACTCTCCTAAATATCAGGGAGCTTCAAAATTTCAGAAAGCTAAAATTTCAGGAAGTTCAGTTATTCCACAGTACCAATAAGAACAGAAAAAAACGCAACATTTTTTTTAATGGGGGGGGGGAGCTAGACAGTAATAATCCTGAAAAAAATTCTCTGGATATTGAGTGTAAATATAAGCGACTTGGAAGTCGCCAAGCTAGTAATAAACCAAATCAATATAGATGGTAGTTGATAGGAGGGATGTTATAGAAGACAAAAGGATCGCCAGAAAAATGATGGAAGGTATTTTTAGAAATAATTTTACGACAGAAAGCGTGAGAAGGATTTTAGAAGGTGCGTGGGACAGAAAGTGGATGTTCCAAATTTTTTGTTAGTAGCCCAAGGAAGTTACACAAAACATTACTAATGTATACATTGGAAAATTGCAAACGAACTGCAACGGTCAACGAAAAATGATAAATAAAGCAGAAAGTAAAAAGTTTCGCAGTAGTCATGATGAATATATTGTACTGCACTGAGAAAGAGGAAATTTGAGATTGATTAAGAGTTAAAATTCAAAAATATATGTAATTAAAAAAAGCTGAAATTTTATCACGAGTGCCCCAATACAATGGTTCAAACTGCTCACCGTTCAAAAGAACGATCGTTCATTTTTAGGTGAACGAACGGATCCGTTCATTTTTGAGGATTCGTTCTTTTTGACTCGTTTTTTCATGAACGACCCATTCCTAATATATATATAGATAGATTTCTAACGGAAAATATACTTTAAAATTCATGAATACAGTGCTCAATTCAATGTAAATATAAATGAGTGATGGAAATGGCCAAGTGTCGCACTTACCCGACCACGTGGGGAGAGTGCGACCCTTAGAAGAAGTGCCTTCAAAGAAGTCATAAAGCTTCTGCTTGTCGTTAAATTGCCATAATGTATGCGTGAAACCTTAAGAAAGGATCTAAAAATGAAGCTTAAATATTTAGTAATCGTACAAGATCTTTTAACAGAGTACCATTCTTCAAAAACTGATCTTTGAAAATTAGGGTACGTACTTACCCGAACTCACCTTATATCGAAACCAAGTTTCATAAACACAAAGTAAAAACTGGTTAGAGATATTATCAAACATTAGCAGAATGTATTAAACAAAAATGAAATTCCATCCTTTTTGAACACAACTTTCGTGTTATATCAAAACCATGAAGTATTAACTTTAAGTTTCGTACCGGTGTTATTAAGTTTCGAAACCGTGTTATAGTCTAGTGAACAAAGGACAAAATAAGGATGAAAAAAAAAAAAAAGAAGTTTTGAAAAATTGGCACACACGTACAGGATACTCCTGATAAACATACTAAAAGTCCCCGGTGGTAGGACGGGAGCTCGCAGCGCCACCTAGGATTTTAGGTGTGTTTTTTCAGTTTTCGTTTAATATCTCAAAAACTATTTTCTTGCGAACAAAATTGTCAGATGATGAATTAAAGAACGTAAAATTATCTTTAAAAACCTTCTGTTATTTTTTATTGTAGCTCTTGAGAGTTTCCGAGATATTAAATTGCAAAGTTTGTTAATTTTTGAAAAACACTAACAATTTTTCGCTCTTTTATATTTTTGGAGCCTTCTCAGTGATTGCTTTCTCTTTTTAGTCTGAAGTAGTGACGGTCATTGTGGTGATTTGATTTATTGAAACTGGAAAGCAGGTGAAGGTACTTTAAGTCCCCGGTGGTAGGGAAGGATCACGCACTACCATCTTGATATTAAAGTGCGTGTTTTCAATTTTGGTCTTATATCTCAAAAATTATTTATTTACAAACAAAATTGTTATTTGATGAATCAAAGAACGTAAAATTATCTTTAAAAAGCATTTTTTACTTTTATTGTATCTATAACAGTTGACAAGAAATTAAATTTTAAAGTTCGTGAATTTTCGGAAAACTGACATTTTTGCTGTATGCGTTGAGGTCTTTTTGGGTCTTAGTTGACGTAAATGACATAACAGAGTCCATTTATTTAAAAACAAGTGATTAATATGTCTTTTGCAGAGTTCCGAAAAAGAAAAGGGAAAAAAGTAGATAGTTTTTAAAATATCACGAATTTGGAAACACATTATGTCTGCACCTACTACAGTTATAACAAAAACAAAAACACATTTTTCAAGGCAATTTTGTGCTCTTTATTTAACAACTGATAATTTTGCTCTCAAGAAAAAAGAGTGTGAGATATGAGACGAAATCTGAAAAAACGGAATCCAAGATAAACCGAAAAAACGGAATTCCAAGATAGTGGCACAAGCTCCCCTCAAAACCCCTCTATAACCGGGGACTTTTAGTATGTGCGTTAGGAGACCTTTTTGTACATGTGCACCAATTTTTATAACTAAACATTTATTTTTTATCCTAACGTTGGGTCTTCGTTCGCTGGATTATGGTGGAAGGAAAAAAAGAATAAAAAGAACACCTGCACATATTTTTGTCTTTCTGCATTATTCGCCTTCTTCCTCCCCCACTTGCCCTCTAATTTCAAGAAATAAAATCCTGCTACTAACCTGCACTACTTCGGACCGAAAGGAGGAAAGAATCACATCAAATAAATCCTCAAAGGGCTCCAAAAATTGAAAAGAGCGGAAAAATTATCAGTTTTCCGAAAATTCACTAACTTCGAAATTTAATTCCCCGTCAACTATTATAGATGCAATAAAAGTAAACTAAGCTTTAAGCTTTTTAAAGAATATTTTGCGTTTTTTAATCCATTTACTAACAATTTTGTTTGCAAGTCAAAAGTTTTTGAGATAAAAGACAAGAACTGAAAACACGCACTTTAATGTCAAGATGGTCGTGTGAGCTCCTTCCCTACCACCGGGGACTTAAAGTACCCTCACCTGCTTTCCAGTTTCAATAAACCAAATCACCATAATGACCTTCACTACTTCAGACTGAAAAGAGAAAGGAATCACATCAAATCAATCACTGAGGAGGCTGCAAAAAAAAAAAAAAAGAGCGAAAAAAATGATCAGTTTTTCAAAAATTCACAAACTTTGAAATTTAATATCTCGGAAACTTATAGCTACAATGAAAAGTAAAAAAAAAAGCTTTTGAAAGATAATTTTACGTTCTTTAACTCATCAAATGACAAATTTGTTCGCAAGTAAACAGTGTTTTTGAGATATAAGACGAAAACTGAAAAAACACACCTAAAATCCTAGGTGGCGCTGCGAGCTCCCCCCCCCCCCCCCTTCACCACCGGGGACTTTTTGTCTATTTATCAGGAGCCTTTCCTGTACGTGTGTGTCAATTTTCAAAACTACATGTTTTTTTGTTTTTTCAAACCGTTCATTAACTAGACTATTCTAATAATCGCAAATTTTGTACTGTGTAATATCGAAACCATGTTGTACAAGTACCATGTTATACGAGAGACGCCTGTACATGTTTTTGCGTTAGAGCATTAAAATGCCTTGGATTTGATTACTTTGAACTGTTTTTATTGTAAAATGGTTCGAAGAACTTGGATTTTTCTTCTGGATTTCTCTTTCATCATAATTTCTCAAACTTAAAGAATTTTCATGAATTTAGAGCATTAATTGTTTGTTTTTTTATATCGATCTATTTACAGAAAAGCACCCAATCTGTCTTTTAGACGACATATTAAACACTTAAAAAATTTTATGTGCAGCAGGCTGCAGTCAACATACTATAATACAAAACAAAAAATAGTTCATCATTTCATTATGTACATGAAAAGCAAATTATTTTTTCTAGTTTATTAAATTGTATATTATTGTTGTTTATTTATTTTGTACATTTTCTTTTTCTATTTCGGTAAAAATATTATTTTTTCTTTGCTCCAGATCTTCGTATGGAAGCATACTGGTTTATAAATGGCAGTCTAGTACAAATCGATCAATATATTCTTCCAGACGAGAGAGGTGTATTTTTGTCTGCATGGAGCTGTGTTCTAAAAAGTTCAAGAACAGATATAAGTAAGTTTTAATTTAAAATGTCAAAAAGTATTTTTATCTTTTCAGTTTTACCTAATAAAATTAGCATAGAATCAGCGTTAGAAATGCGGCGTTTAGTATAAAAACCAACTCATTGTTCAGTTTCAAAAATTTTACAGGAGAGGCAAATAGTATTTAGTAGTAATAGTATTTAGTAGAAAATAGTATTAAATATTATTTAATAGTTAGCTCTGCCCTAAACTGCACGAGGCGCTGCAGTCTGTAACTAATTAAATGCTATTACAGGCATTTACAAATATATATTACTGGTCAATTTTCAGAAATATTTTTGTTTATTTTTTATTTATTTATTTATTTTTCAAGACAAGACACCAAAAATAATAATTTTGAAAGCAACCTTTTTCTTTTCTTTCTTTCTTTTTTTTTAAGGCAAACGTCGAAAAAACCGTCTTGGGAAACAATAAATGATACTTGGCACCATAAATTAACATAAGTGTGGCGAAACCTCGTGGACTCCATGCGTAAACGAGCGGCTACTGTAATCAAACGAAAGGCGGCCCAAAAGCATTTAATGTTCATTATAAGCAAAAATTTTTTTTAAGGGGTCTCATGCTTGAAAAAAAAAGTTCGTTTTCTAAAATTTGCTCTAATATAAAGTACTGGACACTTTTGTCCAGTACTTTATATTAGAAGCAAATAATCAGTAAGAATTAAACTATGTTGTATTTTAGTTCTTACTTATCTACAAGGAAATAAGTAGGAGCAAAGGGGGCTCATGTGAACACGGGGCACATGTGAACATGGTATGTTTCTTAAGATCACTTTAAACGAAAAACCTGGAAAAATTCTGAAATAAGGGCAGTACCAGTTGTACCCCTTAGACAAACATTTAGAACAATGAGCCATTCTATATTTCTGTGGTGGCAACTTTTTTGTTTTAGCAGGTGTTGAAAAAATTTTAACTGTCTTCTTCACGTGAAAACAGTTTAAAAAATAGCTGCTAATATAAACATAAGTATTACGAATGATTGTATGAACATTAAGTAAATTTATGACAATGTTTAAACTTTTTATTAAATTGAAAATTCTTTATTTATGGGAGTTAGCTATAAAGTGGACGATGGGACACTTGTGAACACAACATCTAGGGGCACAAGTGAACAGTTCCCATTCCCACACTCCGTAATATTATTGTTGGTGTAGGTATGTTAGGGCATTAAATTGGTGTGTTAAAAAATGTGTAAATATTTATCATTATTATTTTCCTGTAATCGGTTTGTAAATTCAGTGTTGATTGTTATTAATATTATTAAATATCTCTTTTTTTATGTTTATTATTTTTATTTGTTAATTTTTTTTGTTACTAAAAGTCAACTAAATAGTAGATCATTAGTTTAGTGTTTGCAGTAGTGTAGTAGTTAGTAGCAGTTTAGTAGTGTGTATACTTACAAGAAATAAAAAGACACAAAATATTTTCATTTAATCAAAAAATAAAGTTCAAAATCATTTAAAAATACATTATCAAACAATGTATGAAGCTTAACAGCAAAATATATATAGACTAACTCTTACATAATGAAAAATGCTTTGTATTATGAAGTCATACAAGTTTTTTCTATTCTATTCAGTGATCAGAACAGGCTACAAGACTTTAGAATTTGACAGTAAATAGTTATATATTCGGGAAAAAATATTTTCTAAGTGGAACTATTTTAGTACAACTGAACCTGACGCAGTGTAGGTTACAAACCCTTCGACGTATTTGATATTTAGGTATATATGTATATGTCTCATATTGAAGAATTTTCCTTTAAAATATGATGCTTCTCCTGAATTTTTTTACCCGTGTTCATATATGCCTCAGGCCTGTTCACGTGTGCCCCTGTAGGTTCATATGTTAACAACTGAGGACGTTTTTTAAAAAATACCATAAAGTTAAAAAAATATTTTTAAAAAAATCCTCAAAAAATCCATGACAAAAAGAAAAATTTTCTCATTCATGGGGTCACTTTTTCGTTCAGAAATTTATAATATGTTTTGAAAAATAAAGAAAGGAAAAAAATTGTTCACATGCGCCTCCATTTCCCTAACTCATTTTATCGTGTACTAGCTGCGTGCCTGGCGTTGCACGGGCAACCTAAAAAATGAAAGAGATGTCCAGTTGATGTTTTTGTATTACTCTGACATCAGTTTCTAACGCGTTAAGGAATAAATAAATGCGCTTAATGCAAAGTTTGCAAAACACCAGTAGAGCATATTTTTGGCAAAAATCTCTTTAACGTTAATCATAGTTTTCAATGATATAAGTTATATGCATTTTAAATTAACACAAAAGATGAAAATATATGTTTTATCAACTACAATCTGTGCTCACGTTAAACTGAATTTCATCTGATAGACTATATCTGAAATATTTATGTGCAATTACAACCAGCTTTTTTTTACGTAAAATGACACATACTGTTTGGTTGATTACGTGAACTAAAGCAACTAGCCTTAATAAATACCAATAAGCATTAATTTAATACCAAGTCTTCAGATTCCAACTATGCTTTAGTTAAAATCTTTAAAAACAATCTTTTTTTTTTCAATTCTGTTTCACTTAAAGAAATCCAAACAATCTTAATTTAACGTGTTCTTTTAACGATACAAAGTGTATTTCAAAAGTAAAAACACGAAGGAAAAAGAGAGTTACTAGAATGCGAAAACTCACGCATGGGAATGGGAAAAGTCCAAGAAAATAAACATAATTAGTCGCACATCCTAAATTTACCAAAATATGAGGATGATAATGATAAACGTACACTACAATAAATAAACATAACTAAAGAAACAACTTTCATATGCTGAAAAGAAATAAGAACGTTAGCTGTAAAAAATTTTAAAAAAAGGACAGACGATAAAATAAAAGATATGTCCGAATAGAGCAACCGACTTAAACTAATTTAAAACAAAATTCTAGATGGAAACATTGTTTTAAAATTTGGACAGGAGCCAAAAAAATATCTTTGAAAATAATTATTAGAATTTTATTTGCTCACCCATATGCAAAACGGCAACTGGAAAGAAATGAAAATTTCTAAATAACGTAATGTTAATTAACGTTTTAATTAATATCTCCGCTAATTAAAGTCGTACAATTACGAGATTAGTCGTACTGTTTTCTTTGGAATTTTTTGAATTGATCGGTATCTTGTTCGACACTCGATTCGCAGCGATTCTCGAGAAGATCTATCTTCAGATGGACAGACAGACGAACGTGAACAAATTTTAATAGTATGGATAAATAATTTCTGTACCTCAAAGCTGACTAATGTAAGTCACATTATCATTACTTTCCAAGAGAGCATGAAAGCGCTTCACGGTGCATACAAAGGATAAGAGCCGAGTTCTTATAACCCTGGTAAATAATTATAAAGGCTCTTTTTACTTCTTTTTACATAGTAAAGGAAGTTTTGTATTCGTGAGAAAAAAAATTCCCTCAAATTTCTGCATAATTTTCCATTTTACTCATCCCCGAAGAAATATTGACTGGATTTTTCGACCCTACCGCGTATATGCCTCAGAACGTTTGGAAGTCCGAAATATCCATTTCAACCATCCCCGAGTGAATTACCACGAGTTTTCTCGTGACGTCAGTATGTGCGTATGTATGTATAGGAGAAGGTTGCCGTCAATGAATCACATAACAGTTTTCGTTTTTCAATACAGAATGAAAATTAAAAGGATGAAAGCATGAAAATTATAAATAAATATTTTAGCATGTGGTCCATTCATGGCTACCGGTTGCTATGGATGGACCATCGAGTTTCCATCGAGGGACCACATTCTCAAATGAAAAAATCAAGGCGTAACTTGCAAATATTTATAACAGGTGATCAATAAACCCTACAAATAAAAATATGCTGCGGAAAAAGAGATTTATTTTCTAAACTGTTTTATTTTCGGATTAGAAGAACATTAAATAACTCCAGCACTCACACAACACACAGCTGTTGTCATCACACTTCGTTTACCACTTGATTTTTTCCCAACTTGTGCAACACCGTACTTAACTAATATCTCATCTTCTTCTTTTGAACTGTTGGGAGTTTTCTTAAATCCATTTTGAAAATCTCCGTTCGACGCAAGATTGTACTTGCTCTCTTAAAATGTCAAAGAACTTATTGACCATTTTATTACTGAAACCAGAAGCTTAAAACTAAAACTACCAGAGAATATAGTACTAACAGATTTTTTGTTTTAATTTAATCTATGGGACATGTAATTTTTCTCAGCCTCATGTAAGGCCAATTCCACCCAAATTTTTTCAACTAATTTCAAAAACGTTTTCTCTAGTTTTAAAATATGATTCACTTATCATGTTCCTATTTTGGAGAGCTTATCTCCGAATATAATTCGAATAAGTGATCAAGGTAACAACAAGCCTGTTTTGTGCTTTTTAGCACACATCAGCCCGGAATAGGAATCGCATGAGCTGGTGGCGAAAAACCTCTTAAGGGAGCCAAGAGAGCCAAACAAACTGGTAGCTAATGTAGAATTAGCACACCAAATGAGTGACCGCAGCAATGGTGCGGTTCACCTCAAAGATTGGTGGCAGGGCAAGGTATTTTGTAGTAAGTTACCAGCCCTAAGCCAGGGCTAAGGCAGAAATACTTAAAATAGGATATATAGATGGAATAACTGAGCTGGTGATGTATTTTAAGTATTTCTGCCTTAGGGCTGGTAACTTACTACAAAAAAAAGCCTGTTTTATCTTCCATGCGACTGTTTAAAGTTGCTTTCATGACTCTATATTGTTGACAGAATTCCTTAAGGTTCATGTTACTATTTCTGTAAGTTAATGTAGCACGTTACTTGCTCTCACTTGACCACTGGCCATATTTTACTGAAGTTGGAATTATAATAAAGTAAAAGAGTTTTCATAAATTATTGAGTTTTTTTTTATTATCATAATTATTTCAAAACAATTGAGCAATTTTCAAAGGTAATTCAGCTGAAGTTACAACAATATTTGCGATTTTCCCTGAATGAACCACTTTGTCAGGTGGTCCATTCGTAAAAACACCTAGCGGTCCACAAATAGCAACTGTGTCATTTTGAATATTCTTCTAGGTGTTACTGCTGAGACGAATCATGATAAAACATGAAGTACGGGGACTTGTACTTGAAAAGGCACTCTTTTAAGTCAATGTTCACGTTTAATTGATCAGTGATATTCAAAGCATGTTACAGCTAAATGAAAATCTCAATGATTAATAAGATAATGATAGAAATCTTTTCTGACCGATTAACAATATGATGAAGTAATTTTAGCAAATTGACCACTCTGCAGTAGACAGTTTTCTGACAAATGAAGGTACTGAAAGTGATTACACGTCTGCACAAACTCTGGTTATATGCACAAACTCTGGAAATATCTTCGTGGCCTATAGTCCATTTAGCGAGAGCTGATAGTGGACGTAAACAAAACAGCGTGACAATTGGCGTTACCGCTGTCTGCTTGGCGTTGGGATGATTGAAAACAGCGCCAATCAGATAAGCGAAATGTCCGCGCGTTCAATGCGAACAGCATTGCCAATCGAGCGAGTCAGTCATGAAAGTAGTAACCCTCTTTCTTTACTTCCCGAGTAGCATTAACTCATCGGCCGATGATCGGCCGTTCATCGAAATCCGATCAAACTTTGATCGGTCGATGATCGGCCGATGATCGGATTCCGATGAGTTTTCATCGGAAATTGCTCCAATATGTCTCATCGGCAATAGTAGAATCCGATCATCGGAATCCGATGAATTTTGCTCCCTATACCGATGAGATTTGGAGCAATATACGAGCAGTGCTTTTCCGAGGCGATGAATTTTGGATGAAAATAGGATGAGATTTGGAGCAATATACGAGCAGTGCTGTTCCGAGGTGATGAATTTTGGATGAAAATACGATGAAATTTGGAGCAATATACGAGCAGTGTCGTTCCGAGGCGATGAATTTAGGATGAAAATACGATGCGTAGTAGTAACAACTACGATATAGGGACAAGCAGGAGGAAAAAAAATTAACAGTGGGAAGAAAACTTTCAGGAGGGGTATTTTCGGATGACGTCATTTGGGACAATTACTTAATATACATTATTTTTTTAATTACTTGTTTAAGTAATTTCTAATTTAACAACTTTTGATGAGCGTGATTCGTGAGTTCAATCTTAGTCGCTCTAAGCCGGGAATCGAACCCTAGACCTCTGGAATACGAGATTCATATGCTAACCACTAGACAAGTTATGCTCTCTCCAAGGTAGAAAATAATAAATTAAATCGAAAATCATTTGTGGCGCCATCTATCGGGTGGCAAGGCTATGACAGATTTCTGAACGGAAAGTTAGAATTTTATTCAAGGAATATACTTATGGCGCCAGCTAGTGAAGAGTCGGAGTCGATCATTTTGTCCGCAAACCGAGTCGGAGTCGGTAATTTTTGGAGTCAAATTGAACGGAGTGGAATTGTTTTGGAGATAGAGAGAAATCATTCAAGAGCCGGAGTCTCATTTTGTTCGCAACTCCAGTGAGGTAATCGGCGTTGGAATCGTGGAGTTAAAGTTGAATTGATTTTGCAGCAAATTGGAGTAAACCCTTCCAAAATCCAGGAGTCGGATTCGGAGTCAAAGTCTCAGTCATTTTTCCTCCGATTCTCAACCCTAAATGTTGATCCGTATAGCCTTACGTTTGATAAATAGTCGGATATTCAAATAATAAAACTTATCCTATTTTAACAGTTGGAAGATTTCCAAAAATTTTAGATTGGGAAAATTTTTATCGGAAAATTTAAACGACCTACTTTTTTTAAAATAAAATGTAACTCGGCAAATTTTCATCGGAAAATTTGATCGTTACTATCTCTTTTTCCGATGAAATGTAGCTCGGCAAATTTTCATCGGAAAATTTGATCGTTAAGATCTCTTTTTCCGATGTAATGTAGCTCAGCAAATTTTCATCGGAAAATTTGATCGTTACGATTTTGTTTTTCGATGAAATTTCGCTCGGAAAATTTTCATCGGTAAATTTGATCGTTACGATCTCTTTTTCCGATGAAATGCACACTGTAAAAAAAATCCGGAAACGTTTCTGAGTATATCGTGCAGCTGCGGTTCATGAAATTTTCAAAAACGTTTCTGAGTATTTCGGAATTATCTTTCTGTAATGTCCAGAAACGTGTCTGAGTATTTCGGAATCCTCTTTCAATGTTTCTGAGTATTTTGGAATACTCTTTCTGTAATTTTCAGAAACGTTTCTGAGTATTTCGGAATCCTCTTTCCGTAATTTCCAGAAATGTTTCTGAGTATTCTGTGCAGCTGTGGTTCATGAAAGTTTCGAAAACGTTTCCGAGTATTTCAGAACTCTCCAAACAATTTTCAAAAACGTTTCCGAGAATTTCAGAATCCTTTTTCCGTGATTTTTTCTAAAATATAATTCTTTACTATAGTATTGCATACCATATCAGTTTCAGTTCTTTTATATCTAACAGCAATGAAACAAGCAATTTTAGAATCATTCGTGGATTTTTTTTTTTTCTGAATTTCTAATGACAAATAGCATGGTTAACAGCATAACATATGCACATTTATAATTTTTTGAAAATTGATGAAATAATATAGTAGTTTCATTCCTAATCACAAAATCGTCAGGGGAGGGGAGGGGGGGGGTACTTTCTCAAAAGTGTGATTGTTTGTTAAACAATCTTAAACTTCAGTTTTTCTTTCAATATTTTCAAGACAAAATTATCAACATATTGTATTTTTAATGCAAAACTTAAAAACATATCTTATATCAAACTTGATAGCTTTTATTTTCGGATAATATTTGACAGAACTTACCTTCCCTTCGCATCAAGTCTATTTCTCTGAAGAACAAAGTGAACCGAAAAGTGTAACAGAGAAATTGGTGAATTTAAATATGACACCAAGTCCTCCTGTTGGAACCATTCGGGTTGATTCTTCTGTTCTTGCCCTTTTCCAGTTCATCACAAATATAAATACTTAATCAAAATAGGTTAATGATTTTATTTTTTCAATGTGCGCAAAATGCATTATATATTTTATTTATTAAAGCATTGAATTATATTGCATGATTACTCCATTTCATATATACGAGATTCCCTCCCCCCCCCACACCATAAGAGTGATGGTGAACCCATAAAATGCTATAAAGCGCCCTCCTTTTAAAAAAAGAAAGCAATCCCTGAAAATGTCAATGGCAGTCTGCGTGGTGAACGCCCCTCGTCTTCTCCGCATATGTACTTTGTATATTAATAACATAGTACTTAAAAAATGATCACTTTTAAAACAATGACATGAAATAATATTTCTTTTTATTTCGGCTTGTAAATGCAGCTGTTCCATTTTTGCCACTGACTCATTCCTCCTGACTATCCTATATTAAACTAGTATATCCACGAAAGAAATGTTATTTAGCGAACAACTAATGTCAAGGAATTTTTTATTGTCAACCACATTTAACAAAATGAATAAGCACATGAATTAATTGCATAACTATGTAGCTTACTAATAGATAACTGGGCCATTTTCTAATGGTATAAATATTTTTAAATAAATGAATAAATTATAATAAAAAAAGATAAATAATACTGGCACATTTTTTGTGAAGCATATTACAATACTAGAAAACATTTGCATTACCATATTTTTAATGAATTAAACAATTGATTTTTTTTTTTGAACCAATGTATGTATATCCAAGTATTTCGAAATAACTTTTCTGTGATTGCTTTTCAAATATAAATCTTATTTCTTTTGCATAATTAATCAGTTTCAATTAGTTACAACAAATAGTACACTGCGCACATAGGTATGTAGAATAACTTTAAATTAATTCGATAAACCCAAAAACAGTTACAATTGGAGCCTCATCAAATGCATATCAACAAAAATATAAATGTATATAACAACATGCTTTAAAATATTCATTAATAATTACAAGTGAACATGAGCGGAAGAAAATCTAAGTACCTCCATTACAACTGGATAAGTAATCCAAAGGGTTTCGTTTCATTAAGTATAAAAACGGGTGTTGAAACTATTCACGCTTGAACACACAATATATATGTAATCATGGTCGCACCCGAAATTGTAAAGAAGCAAATCGTTATTAACTGACTTAAAAGCTGCGTACATCGTCTAAAAAATCAAGGGCAGCCGAAAATGCAAAGGCGTAAAATTAGTTTCGACACAATTTGCTACTCTCTAGACATGAAATAACAAGTAATCCAATGCTAAACAGTTGCTGACTGCAGCAACCATAGATAAGGAAAAAAATAAGCTCTCGTTATTTCCGACTCACTGACGCCAGTGTGGAAGGATAAAATACGTTTCGAAGCATTGCGCCTCACTTCCGCTTCTAGATTTTTTGAAATAACAAAAAGCTTTCTGAATAATGAGGAATTCGCTATTGGATGAAGGATTCTTATTATTTCGGAAACGTTTCCGATATACCCAGAAACGTTTCCGAAATTTGTTACAGTGCAGCTCGGCAAATTTTCAACGGAAAATTTGATCGTTACGATCTCTTTTTCCGATGAAATGCAGCTCGACAAATTTTCATCGGAAAATTTGATCGTTACGATCTCTTTTTCCGATAAAATGTAGCTCGGCAAATTTTCATCGGAAAATTTGATCGTTACGATCTCTTTTTCCGATGAAATGCAGCTCGGCAAATTTTCATCGGAAAATTTGATCGTAACGATATAGTTTTCCGATAAAAAACAGCTCATCGAAAACCGTTCTCGGATTCTGATCGCAACGATATCAGCGTGCATTACGCGATGAGTTTAGGAGGAGTCGATGATCGGCCGAGCAAAATCCGATGAGTTAATGCTACCTGGGTTCCTCTATCAGCTCTCTTTGAATTGAGTATAGTTATGGAACCGGTTCATTGACGGCAACCTTCCCCTATATGTACGTATGTATGTGTGTACATATATACGTATCTTGCATAACTCAAAAATGGTAAGTCGTTGAAAGCTGAAATTTGGTATGTAGACTCTTAGTGGGATCTAGTTGTGCACCTCCCTTTTTGGTTGTAGTCAGATGTTCCAAAAGGAGTCGTTTACACCTTTTTGAGGGAAAATTAGTGTTAATATCAATGCAAACTCAAGTGATGTTATAATTTGGCGAACACTTGGCATATCGCAAAGCTTTTAATTGCCAAGTTTTGTGGCCAAGTTGGCGACAAGTTTGATCATTAAATTGGTGTAAAAGTAAGTCATGTGATGTACACATCAGCTCGTCTATAAATAGAATAACGTTGCTGCCTGAAAATCGCCCTTTTTGGTCAGACGTTAGACTGCCCTGAGGTACGGTTTAAAGATATCGTTTTGTATTCTTGAGAGTCAGATAACTCTGGCTAGAATGGGGAACATTTGTTTCACCATCTTAATGATTCCTCGTCTACCAATATTATCAGATGTTCCCTTTTTCAAACATCTGTAATTGTGCCCGAATCAGAAATTCAAACGCCGAATAACAGCTCTGTTCTCGTAGCCTTTAAAACAAATTCTCCGACAAATTAATCAAGTAAATGGACAATTAGAGAACAGGACTTTGTTTATGTGAGACAGAAGAGTAAACTCACTGCGTTCGAAACGAACTATATCCGGTACAGAATTTCGACTGGGTTCCAATTTCCGACAGGGAACTATCTATTTTTCTTCACCATTTAATTACTTTGAATGAATGGCTGACAGTTGTATTTCTAGGCTTTTATCCCGCAAGAATTCAGAGGGTTAGCACCGATGATCTTTGCTCCTTTATACTTTATTTATTGATTTAGTGTTTTATATTTGAAGTCAGAAACTATGTGTCCTGAGTTAGACATCAGCAATTTCTGTTTATATTCTATCTCCCTTTAGTTGTTTTGTTAAATTTTCTCTCTACAAGTCCTTGTGAAAGCTTTGCCCTGTACCTGGTTTTGGTGTAAGTTGTGGAGAACAGACCTTTCAACACTTTGAAATTTGAAAAAGATTAAATAATTACGGAAGGCATACCTTAAAATGCAGAAAATTTCACATATCAACAAATTGTTATACTGGTTTTAAGCAATTAAAAATTAATCATCTTGTTATAATGATATATTTTTCCATTATTTAGTGACTATTAACCATTACTTTATTCTGCGATTTTCGTTACAAAACACCTGATCATAAATTAAGAAGATATTACAAAAAATATATATTTTTTACCATAATTATTAGAAACAGATAATTCTACAGCTTCGATGATCTTTTATAAAATTTTATGCTGTAATTTGATGTAAAACTAAGTAGAAAGAGTAAATATTCGGTAATAAAGTAAATCTCACTCTTCTTGTTTTAAAAGCAGCTGTTTCAATTTTTGCTTCTATTAAAGCAATTTTTGAAAAATCAACTTCATAACAAGATTTTTTTTTAAGACTTGATAATGATTATGTTTTTTTAAAGTTTCATCAGACATGGATGAGTCAAAAAGTGTTCTGTTATTTTTGACGAGTGAAAACACACTCTTTCACTCTACGTTGTTGTGCGGAAGGAGAGAATAGCTAGAAGATTTATTTATTTTTTTAATCCTAAACTTTCATTTTTTTTGGCTATTTGAATTTGTGTCTGAATGCGCAAATTGTGTAAGTGTTGGCACGTAAAGAGTCGCTTAGAGTGTAATGCCTGCAGAGACTTAAGCTTGTTTTTATGACATATTTGTTGGGAGCAAACTTAAACAGACTTACTAAGAATCTTCACAGCTCGAGATACCACGGACTCAGTTTCTTTCCCTTTTAATTATTCTAAAGTTTTTAGAATCAATTTCTTACTCTCAGGACAGTCAGAAGTTCGTTCAAAAGTTAGTTAGTTCAGAAGGTAGATTTTAGGAATTTTACTTGTCATCTATACTAGTTCATATTTAACTTTTTTCTGCTTTGATAAATGCTTCCTTTTTTAAATTTTTTTTTTTTAATTATTTTTTTGCGTTCTCAGTTTCTACCTTTTTTCAGTTTTCCATGACATTTTTGTTATTAAAGGGTCGCTGTCGGACCGCTCTATATAGATTATGTTAAATGCACCTATTTCAAAGTACCTTTTACAAAAACTTGTAGCAAATATACTCTTAAAAAACTTTTGCATGTCAAATATACCTTTAGTAATACACTGAAAATCGCTACATATAAAATCTTATTTAAATGTTTTTCAAACTTATCATTTGACTCTTTGTGAGAAAACAAAACCTTTTGATGGGATAAAAATGATAAAAATATAAATTTATATTATTTTGCTAAAAGCTCTTTTCAGTAAATACTAGAATGTATAAAGAGTGTGTCCAATAAGTATGAGAGTGTCCAATAAATTTTATGGACAGATGAGCACTAGTTTCTCATAAATGCTACATCAAACCTTCAAAGATTTCATTTTGACAAAAAGGCTTTTTTATAGCTCAAACCTACACCAGAAACTTCAGAACAAAATTTTGAAGCTTATATGGAGGTTAACGTAAGTATTTGTGAAAAGATAATGAGTTAGAAACACAAAAATTCAGTAATTTGAAAGTAACATTTTCAAAAATAATTTCAGGTTCCAGCACCCCTTAATATATTGCTGGCCAAATTATTAGACTAAGACTGTTTTAAAGCAAATTCTTTATTGATTACATAATTATAGATACATTAACGAACAGTGAAATAATTATCTAATATTTAGTATGCATTCCCTTGTTCCTGATGAGCATTTTAAGTCTTTTTGGCATACTTTTCACAAGGGTTACACAATTTCTTAACTTTTTAAAAAAGGAGGTAAAAAATTGTTTATACTTACTATTATATATACTCACTAATTACCTAAAACTAACTTTAAATATAACAGAACACACTAAGAACTAGTGAACTGTTTAAGCTGATTGAGGTTATGTTCCTGGTAGGTAGATAAACAAAGAACATAAACAAAGCAGACAGTGCTGCCACCTGCAAACATTAAATTATGCTAAAATAATGTAATAATCAGTGTACAGTATGTACTGTACTTAAACAGTAAAATAAATAGTATTTTAGTACAAATAATGTACAAAAAACAAAAAAAAAAAACTTTAGTCTAATAATTTGGCCAGCACCTTTACTTTCCAATCACATTCTAATTTTAGTTTTGTTTTAAAATTCTTTTTTGGAGTTTGAAAAAGGGAACCCAAAATTTTGACATATATCGTTCGTTTAGAGAGAGTATAATAATCCAAGTAGAAAAAAAAAACATTATTTTAAGTCCCTTGAAACAAAATAAACTGATTAAGTTTCGTAAAACATATTTTTTAAAGTTGTTGTCCTGAACGAGCTTTCTAAAAGTAGCGCCGTTATCAATTATACCGTGATCATGATTACGCAACCTCATGGTGTTTAAAACAAAATTACATATACTAAACGGTCAGGTATTTTCAATAATTTTAGTTTTGTGCTGCAAGAAGTAGAAATTTTTCCGCAGTCAGCAAAATGTTTTTATTCAATAGAAATTACCTTTTCTTTTACTCTCTTTTCTATTGTCATTTTCTGAAGTTGCCTGGTACGTCAAATTTGAAACAAAGTCTGAATCCAAAAATATCTGATGAGGGTTCTATTACTTTAAGAGCCATTGATAAAGAAGAAAACTATGAGAGTTATAAAATTGCCAGCAAATCATCTTCACAAAAACCTTATCTTGATATCTGCGGAGCATAAAAAATAAGAGATCCTGACGACGAAACTTTGTGGTAAATTATGCAAGCCTCGGAGTAGCAAATTTAATTTCAAACCTGCAGTATAACCCCATATAAGTCACCAAAATTGAAGGGGCCGCGGTAATTGCGTCACATCTTTTATCCGCGGGTGATTGGCTGCTACGAGGGAAGCTGTTTGGACGCTGGAACATCTCCAGGCGAGTTGAATAAATTTGTAATTTTCGAGATTTTTCTCGGGGGATAAAATATGCAATGCTGATGTGCGTACATTCCAAAGATGCAAGCGATTCGCATTTATGCTGAAGAATAACGATAATATTCTTAGAATTTTCTTGGAATGTTGTGTGTGTTTGTGGGCTCAGATAACGGCCTCGGACAGGGATGATTCTAACGGCCCAATTTTATTCCATTGTGGAAGCAAACAACATTATGGAAATGTTCAGTATTTATGAGGGGACATCTGGTTATGTTATTGGCAGGCGTTCTTCTCCTTCCAAATCATCAGACAGATAAAGTTGGGAAATCTGCTATATAAATGTACGTTATCACTGAACAAAAATAGTAGTTTTCTTCTGTGGTTTTTCTTCAAAAAGTATTTTATTTTTCACTGTGTCAGAACACAAATGGTGGTTAACCGTTTTGTTTTATCTCACCAAAACCAGCAAAGTTAAGCAAGACACATCACACTCAAGTTCAATGAATAAGCTAGTACGTTAAAAAAAAAGATGTATCCATGCGTACATGTGTACATACGTATGGACAGCCTAAATATCCATTTTGGCCATCCAAAAGCTAATTATCACGAGCGTCCTCGTGACGTCTGTTAGTACGTTTGCACATAAGTAGTTCGTGTTTTCCATAACTCAAAAGCGGTACGTCGCAGAATAGATCTTACATTTATTTTTTATGGTGGAAATGTTGAATGTTGCTTTGTAAGGTCTCTATGGGATCTAGTTGTGTACACCTCCCTATTTGGTCGCAATCCGATGTTCCACAGCGCTTTTTTTGAGCAATCACGATTGCTTATTGCTTTCATTTGACTGTTTTTGGCGTGCTATCATTTTTCCCACCGGCGCGGCGCCACCCGTCGCGTCGGCCGGCCTCACGATGCTGCTCCTATAGCGAAAACCGTCTCCAGGTTTTCGCTATAGGAGCAGCATCGGTTAGGAGCAGCATTTCGCTATAGGTGCAGAATATGGACGAAGTCCATATCCTGCACACACACGCATACATACACGCACCAACACACACGCACACACAAACACACACATACACAAACACCACCATACACACATACACACACGCATGCATACAGACACCTACACATACACACAAATACACACAACTGCCCACACATTCATGCCTGCACACAGACACAAACACATATGCTTACACACACACACACACATACACATACCCCGCCCCCACGCACACAAACACTCATACACACAACTACCCACACACTCATGACTGCACACAGACACAAACACACATGCCTACACACATACCCCCCCACACACACACATACAAACACACACTCGTGATTGCGAAAAACATAATTTGAATTCAAGATAACAAAATTCAAATTAATTTTTCTTTTTTTTGTTTTGGTTTTTTTTTAAATTATTATTTAAACAAAATCATGTTTATATGTAACGAAGATTGAAGTAGAATCATGAGTTGACCAACGCTTAGCAATATACCGCTCAGTTTTTAATCGCCAGCTTTTAAGATAAAAATGAAATTTCAAATCTCGGTGTTAGTTTGGTGATACTGTGTAATATACAATTTTAAATTTGTGATATTTTATTTAAATTTTAAGCAAGTTTCAAAGCTTGAAGAGGTAAAAAATCCTCAATTTTATTCTAAAAGTAATTTTTAAATTTGATTCAAATTGATTATTTATTTTGACTTAAAGTAAAAAATTTTGCCTAATAATGAGGAGAAAAAAAATAAATATATTTTATATTTAAACTGATAACTGTTAAGTTACTGTGTTAAATGAGTCGTCTTGTAAAATTTCTTTAATTTTTTAAGAACGTAGTTTAAGTAATATTTTTTGCTGAAAGGTGTTATAATATGCTTAAAGCGTAAAAGTTGTGACAATGTAATTAAAGATAATGCAGTAATTTGAAATTTTTGTGGACGAGAGGAAAAGAAAAGGGTGAATATAGCCTCTGTTCATAGCGTTATTTTGTTTTGTTTTTTCTTTCATTTTGAAGCCTTTTTATGCTTTTAGCAGCTTTGATATTCTAAAGTAAGAAAACAAAATGAGTAATAGCACATGACTCATTTGACAGAAAAAGATAATTTTACTAAATACCAGCACGTATCTTGTTTATATAATTAAATTAAAATAAATTCTTAACTCTAATGTTTTACAAAATTAATTCTTAAACATTTACTTTGGTCAAAAATAAACATCGCCTTGTTTTTTTAAACACGGCTAAAGATTTGTATTCTGTTCTTCCAATAAAAATATGTACTACTCTACAAGTAAATTTATAAGATAAACTAGATTTCAAATTTTCAAAGAAAAAAATTCAGTGTTAAATTTCAGCAATAAATTATTTGCAATGATGTCTTGAAATGCATTTGATGAAATTCACAACGTTGGGGAATGAATTTTGAAAACTCTGTCAATTCTTTGATGGATTTGTAATTTAATTCAATTTGGAAACAGGATGTGGTTTACTCTCCAGCATATAATTTTGAGAAAATGTACCAAATTTTCAAGGAGATGACATTCAAAATTTTTCGGATAAATGATCATGAAATAAGAAGTGGAAGGAAGATCAAAGCGTGGTGCGGTCAATTGGTTCTTCAAATTGGGTACTGTCCATCTTTGGTTGTCCGCAACCAATCAGCGGTTCGTCTGATTGATGGTTCGTTGGTATTGGACTTCGATGAATCAAGTCTTTGATCCTTTTCTCTTCTTCTGTTTTATAAAAGAACTTGTTGGAATGGATTATCTTCAACGAATTCATCGAAACTATTGAGAGTGCTTGCTTAATGGAAAGAACTTTTCCTGCGCATTTAACTACATTAGGTATATTAATTACTGGTTTGGCTGTAAACTATATTCACACATTAATTTTGATTAATGCAAATAAATTACAAACTATGCTTTCCAAAAAAATAAAAATATATTAACCCACTATTTTAAAAAATCAAGAAATTAGACACGTGTTTTGGGGCAGCAAAAAAAACTATTTTTCAATGCAAACAAGAAGTTCTGTCTGGAACTATACGAGCCTACTTTCCCGTATACCCATACTACTTTCTAGTACCTGATCAATATTCTCAAAAATAGCTAAAATCGAAAGTGTTTCAAACATATTTTTTTAATATTTTAAGATAATTTCTAGGAATAAAATATTCCTCACTCATCTAAAAAAATTAGATGCGTAAAAAATAAAAAAAATATTAAATAAAATAAAAGATACGAACAAATAAAATAGCAGCAACTTTTAAACAAAGCAGCTAATACACTTTTTTCCATTAAAAAAAATCTTTAACAGCTTTCAAAACGAAAAAATAAAATAATTAAAATTAATAAGCTCATTAAAATAAATACACCATAACAAAAAAAATCGTTTCTTTTTCCCCTGGTGCCAAAAATAATTTTTAAATGAATTAATGCATTTACTAAAATAAATAAAAACAATAAAATGTAAACTTAAAGAAATAGTTTTTACTGTCAAAAAAAAAATCGTCTGCGCATATCTTTATGTAGAAACCATAGACTAATAATAAGAGTAGACCGAGCTATGGCAACCCTTTTGCTGCTCATAAACCAAACCATGTGACTGGTGGATATCCTAGCAACAGCGGGCGTTAATCGTAGCAGACGATCAACGCCAACGCGAAATAAAATAAATAGAATTTATGGAACATAGAAGAATGATCTTTTATGGAGTCCGATTTGTAAATTTGTTATTCTAAGTTGTAAATATTTTGTTAATATAGTGAGTTTTTCGTTTAGATAGTATTGTGCATTTTCTTTAGTCAATTTCAATAACTCTCTAAGCAATAAAAGATGCAAGCGACCGAGAAGAATCAGCAAACGGTAAGATTTTTACCTACAGTTTCAATTTAAGATACCGATTAGTACATTTTTGCGTTAACGCAAAACGTTTACGCCATTTCGTTCACGCCAACGCTGACAGCTCCAAATGAAATAAAAGTTACCGAAAACTGATCAAAAACTATTACTAATGTCAAAATAATGCATAACTAAAAGAAAAACAGTTCAATCTCTGCACCTGGAAGTTTTTTTTAATGAAAACACATTGTCTTAAAATACATGTCGAGTGCCAAACTATAGATAATGCTGCCATCTAGCAACCATGCTGCCAAAGTCTTCGCCAAGCCCTTCCACTAGTCACATGATACATCTATGAACCAATTTTCTTCATCAGCAAGAATGAGAAAGCTCGGTCTACTCTTATTATTAGTCTATGGTAGAAACATCTTTATGTAGACTTCGAGTTCATCCGCCGAAAACTGAATACCTAAATTAAAACTTTAGCATGAAAATAAAAAAACGGCATATCAACAAGAATTATTTCGGTGTTAAAACCATAGCTGCGGAGTCGGAGTCGGAGTCAATTTCATTTTGAGATAAATACGTCGGAGTCGAATATCCGAGAATCGGACTCAGTCATTTGTCCTCCGTGTATAAATTTTTGCCAAAACTACGAAGTCAGAGTCGAAGTCGGGGAGTCGGAGTTCGATTAATTGTCGGGTACAGCAGTCGGAGTCGGAGTCAGGTGCCCCTAAATTCTCAGAGTCGGAGTCTGGAGTTTGGCGTCAAAAGCTATTTCCAACAAAATTTGTTTGAAGTAAATCCGCCTTCAAGTACGGAATCTACATTGACTTTCAGTTTCCCCGTAGACGCTAATGTGAAGGGATTTGAACTGTTCAAAATTGAACGGAAAATTGTTCAAATCAAAAAGATATTTTATATACAAGTTTTTTATCAAAAGCTTTTTCCTACAAAGTTTGTTTGAAGTAAATTCGCCTCACAGTTCGGAATAGCCTTCAATTTCCCCGTTAGGCGCTAATGTTAAGTTTTTTTGAACTGTTCAAAATTGAACAAAAAAATAGTTCAAATCAAAAAGTGAAATATGGGAATGAGGTGTCCTTGCCGAGATCTTTCGAACAAAAAAAAGTTTCTTCGAATCGGACTATTCATTCAAAAGTTATTAGGGGGGGGGGGACAGACAGACAGATCGACAGACCAACAGACATTTTCCCCCATCTCATTACCCTACTTTCCAATTTTTAATTTTTCGATATTTATTTAATTATTTTTTTTATTTTTTGATTTTTTTTTTTTTTTTTTTTTTGTTTTTCGCTATATTTTTAAGATGCATTAAGCCTTCTTTCATGCCTTTTTCTTCTTTTTAGCCTACTTTTCCAGTAAAAGTCAGAGAAAGAAGATAAAAGCATGAAAGAAGGCTTAGTGCATCTTAAAAATATCCGGAAAAACAAAAAAAAAGTCAAAAATAAATAAAATAGTTAGATAAATATTGAAAAATTAAAAATTGGAAAGCAGGGTATTGAGATGGGGAAAAATGTCTGTCGGTCTGTCTGCCGGTCTGTCCGTCTGTCCCCCCCCCCTAATAACTTTTGAATGAATAGTCCGATTTGAACAATTTTTTTTGTTAGAAAGATCTCGACAAGGACATCTCATTCCCCTAATTTATTTTTTGATTTGAACAATTTTTTGTTCAATTTTGAACAGTTCAAAAAAAACTTAACATTATCGCCTATGGGGAAATTCAAAGCAAAAATAAATCTCGAACTTAGAGGCGAAGTGGCTCTAAACAAACTTTGTAGGGAAAAGCTTTTGATGAAAAACATGTATCCTAAATATCTTTTTGATTTGAACAAGTTTTCGTTCAATTTTGAACAGTTCAAGTCTCTTAACATTAGCGCCTACGGGGAAACTGAAAGTCATTATAGATTCCGAACTTAAGGCGGATTTACTTCAGACAAACTTTGTTAGAAATAGCTCTTGACGCCAAGCTCCAGACTCCGACTCCGAGAATTTAGGGGCACTTGACTCCGACTCCGACTCCTGTCCCCGACTTCGATTCTGACTTCGTAGCTTTGGCAAAAATTTATACACGGAGGACAAATGACTCTCCGATTCTTGGATATTCGACTCTGACTCCAACTCCTGTATCAAATAATAAGTCCTACTCCGACTCTGCAAATACTAGCAGACTTGCGGACTTTTTGGGGAAATGACCGATTCCAATTCCGAGTCTTTGAATTTAAAACTTTCGGCTCTGGAATCTAACTCTTTTGTCCCAAAATCAGATGGACTCCGATTCTGACTCCACAGCCATCGTTTTTACTGAGAAATAATTGTTTTAAATATATTTTGATTTCATTTTCAAACTAAAGTTTTAATTTATGTATTCATTTTTTGGCAGAGAAATTCTTTTTGTTTCTACATAAAGATATGCGCAGACGATTTTTTTTTCGACAATGAAAATTATTTCTTTAAGTTGACATTTTATTGTTTTTATTTATTTTTTAAAGTACATTAATTCATTCTTAAAATTATTTTTGGCAACAGGAGAAAAACGAACTATATATATATATATATATTTTATGTGGTTATTTTAATGAGTTTTTAATTTCAATTTTTTTTTTCCTTTTTGAAAACGATTGAAAGTTTTCTTTTTTTTTTTTTGGATGGAAAAAAAATGCATTTAGCTGCTTTGTTTAAAAAGTGCTGCTTTTTTTTTTTTTTTTTTTTGTACTTTTATTTATTTTTTACGTATCTAACTCTTTAGATGAGCGAGGCATACTTTATTTCTCGAGATGAGCCTAAAATATAAAAAATATGTTTGAAATAATTTACGATTTTAGCTAATTTTGAGAATACTGTTCAGATACTAGAAAGTCGATATTGGTATACGGGAAAGTAGGCTCGTTTAGTTCTAGACAGAACTTCTTGTTCTGACTTTCACTGGGAAAGTAGGCTAAAAAGGTTTTTCGTCAGTTTCTCACAAATTTCTATGTGGGGGTGGAAAGGGAACTGCTATTTTATTCTTTTTAGCATAAGGGTTCTTATCTTTTTCTTATGCTTTATAAATTTTATTCTTATCGCTTATTCACTAATATCATATTTATCAAAGGCATTAATTATTTTAAATCGATGACACAATTTTAAGACTAATATTGAAGCAAAATCTTTTATGCCGATCCGCTAGCCATTGAGTTTTACTTGTATTTACAAAGCTGTACTGTAAAAAAAAAATACTTGACTTTCCTGTTAAAATCTTATTGTTCTTGCAGATTCTATCAATTGAAAAAGTCCCCCCCCCCCCGGTACTTGTTTTTTCTTACAATTCGAAAAATCTGAATTTTATGACAAATTTATAAGAATTTTTAAATGGATATATAGCTGAGCTGTACTTTTCTATGATATGTTGCTAAAATCATTAGTCAGTTTAAAAGCCTAGTTTAAAAATAGTTTTAAAAGAGGCCTTGCCACGTTCCTTACCTATCTGTCTTCCAAAAAAAAGTTCAAAGTAAAATTTTTAGCACAGTATTATATTTCTCAATATAAATTTAACTATAAGATCCTGTTTCAAAGATGAATAAACTCGAATTTTTATTCAAAATACGAAAAAGGTAAATGCTCTTAAGCAAAGTATTTGAGACCTTTTTACGTTTTTCAGTGCGAGAAGTACGCTTTCGGAGCAGTTAAAAATACCTCTGGGTGGAAGTATGAAAAAATCATCTTCAGTTTGGTACATGTTTTTGAGAGCATTTCTTCTTATGCTAGATTTTTTTAATGGCTGATAAAAAAATTTATCCAAGAATTCGCTCATACAATAGAGATATTTAAACACAATTTGACCCAATGAGTTGCATTATTTTAAAAGAGAATAGAAATTGCCTCTTCATTTAGTTTGAAATAAGAAAATGAAAATATTTTTAAAATAAAATCTAATGAATGCTTTTAAAACGTGATTTCTATGTGAGATTTTTAAGAAATAATTCTGAAAAACAAAAGAACGCTTTTGTCCAGAAGTTGACAATAATAGATATGGTTGTAAGCAACGAGACGTAGGGGAGACTGACAATACTTGATCCCCACTTCAGTTTTCAATTTTTGTCTCTGCTGAAAATTATCAGATTTTTTTTAAAAGTACGTGAAGAAAGGTAATTTTTTCCTCTATCTGACAGTATTTTTTAATTGAAATTAAATAGATAGTTTTGGTAAAATATTTTTTTCAAAAATTTCAAAAAGGGATCATGTGTCCCCACATCTAGGGATACGTGATCCCTTCATGGAGGATACTTGATTCCACTGAGAAAATGCATAGACTATTCATTAGATCGGCAATTTATTTAAGGATTTCAGTTTTCTACATAATATTTCTTTTAAAAAAAAACACAATTTTTAATTTTCTTTATTAGATTATAATAATGTGAACACAAAATAACATAGTTTCAAATATCACTAGACATTTGTAAAAACAAAATGTACACAACTGAGCATTAGATCAGTTACTTATTATCCAATACAGTTGTGAACAAAAAAATACTATATTTTATAAATAAAACTAACATTTTTTTAAAGTAGCGTAATGAAGCTAAAATTACAACAAATTAAAAAAAAAATTACGATCACAATAAAAACACACAAAAAACAAAATCTTGCCAGTTTTTATGTACAAGTATACCTTTAATATAATTTTCAGGTTTCAAATTTCTACTTGATGATTTTGGTACATTTTTGGCTATGGTATCATGTATCCTTAATCTCCCCTATATAACAAGTATGTATATTTGTTAATCCTGTAAGCGTTAGGTTTATTTCGGTTTATTTATTGCTTAGATATATAAATAACCTTTTGAAGATTCAAAGAAAGCAAAAGGTTTAATTCTATTTTACATGGTTACTGTTATATAGTACTTAAGGGAAAATCAAACAGCTACGCTGGCAAAACTGATTTCCATTATTTTTTCTCTAACTATTTAGCTTCCATGCATTTGCTTTAATCGAAACTCAATTTTTTATTATTTAGCATGGAAAATAAGTTCTAGACAATGAAGTTTCAATTAATTAACACCCTGTCGAAAGTTGTTTTAAGGTATAACGTTTCTTCTTTCTATTAAATTTCGGAATATAAGCAATCTCGATTACTCGATGCCTCCAGAAAATCAATGCAGCCATTGGCTAAAAGCAACTCGCTTGCAAGGTCCTCTCTAAGTTGGCATCATTCCCCACTGTGGTTTTTTGATGTCGAAACGATAGCCAGACACTACAATAAAATATGCTCCAGAGTCTTTCCCGCCCTTTCGCTAGCTCCACAAGAGGGGTCATCCGCAAGATGAAATCGATGAGCGTAATGATTTGCTGTACCTCTTGTGACGCCGACGAAGCTGTTAAGGAAGTTACTGAACGGGGAAAAGCTCTTAGTAGACCTAGATCATTCGGAGTATTCTGGAAGGAGAAGTTCTCTAGACTGGTTGTAGAATTCCCATTTAATATGCGAGTCCCTAGCAATTTTGTCAACCTCTGCTTTGCAGCTCTTCGATGGATAGCTCTGTTCAGCTGCTAGAAAAGGTGCAAGCCAGAAAAGGTTATTAATCAGTCTCTTCATTTCCTAATATTTAATTTTAGAACTTATATCTCTCTGTTTTTCACTGCGTCATATCGGTTTACTCACTGATTCTCTGTTTGCTCTCCAAGGGATTTTCAATCCAACACACTTATGACAGTCACTTACTTTTTACGGCCCAGAACACATGAACGGCTTAAAAGCTTTGATGATAAGAAAACACTCTATTCCAATACATTCCCAGCTACTGTGGTGTATTAGGAAATGCAGAGCCTGATCAATGGCTTGCACCTTTTCCAGCTGCTGCACAGAGCTATCCATCGAGGAGCTGCAAAGCAGAGGGGAAAATAGACCTAGATCATTCGGAGTATTCTGGAAGGAGAAGTTCTAGACTGGTTGTAGAGTTCACATTTAATATGCGAGTCCATAGCAATTTTGTCAACCTCTGCTTTGCAGCTCTTCAATGGATAGTTCTGTTCAGCTGCTGGAAGAGGTGCAAGCCATTGATCAGTCTCTTCATTTCCTAATACACCACGATAGCTGGGAATGTATTGGAATAAAGTGTTTTCTTATCATCAAAGCTTTTCAGCAGTTCATGTATTTTGGACTGTAAACCGTAAGTGGCTGTCATAAGTGTGTTGGATTGAGAATCCTTTGGAGAGTAAACAGAGAATCAATGAGTAAACCGATATGATGTAGTGAAAAACAGAGAGATATAATTTCTAAAATTAAGTATGTGAAGACGACCAGTACACATGGTTGCATAACTTCTAAACTGTTTTAGAGCAAGAGATAGTAATAGTATCGTCTTGGTAGAGACTACTGTACAGTATGACTTAGAAAAAACTTTCATTAAAAGTCTATGTGGGATCTGAACCTGATTTTACTCAAAACTTTAAAACATTCACGCACATCTCTTTGCATCTCACTGCCTCATATTTTCTGCTTCGTTTGACTTGCAGAGAACTGCGTTCATGCTGGAAGAATATTTACAAGAGGTTCTATGTGTCACATCAAGATTAGGACAGAAAAAAGCTTCACCATCTCTGCAGTTTTCAAAACTGACTGAGATATCAGTGTATGTTTTGATGTAGTTACTTAGAAGGCAAGGGAGATGTTTTTTTTTATTTTTTAAAGTGAAGGTATGATATCATGGTAGGCAGAAATGCCTTATCGGGGCCAGGGTGGTACTTCTAACAACACAAGGAACAGAAGAGCACAATATGAAAAAATGTTCCGGTAGTAATTACTCAATTTCTCCAGCAACTTTTCTGCACCTATGCTGGATGACGGACATTAGATGTTTGAATAAAGTATGGCAATTAAAGAGTGGAACTGCTCTAATTTGGAGCAACATTTTCACCTCTGATTTTTTACGTACAGTTCTACAAGCATGATAGAAAGTTCTTCCTCCATAGCTTAAATTGCAACATGCAATTTAAGCAATTAAGGCATTTAAGCAATTTTGTAAAGTTGCAACAGCAACTTTCATGTACATAGCAGCTTTTAAAGAATTTTTTTGCTTTTTAACTTGGAGCGAAAATGGGTTTTACTATTAAAATTTACGCGAGTACAATTCAAGTTTTTTTTTTTTTTTTTTCATTTGTTTCCACAGGTTTTGAGTTCTGTTTCTCGAAAACGTGTTGAGGCACCTTGTAATTCTTGATTTTAGTTCCTTCTATTGCTAGGAGCAGCAAATATTTGGCAAGATTCTTTCAAAAACAGCCATCACAACATTTTTTATCACTTATATGAAAATAAAATTATCATGATAAATGAATCAAATGAGCAAACAATTGCTCGATAAAAAGAACGTTTTTAAACATTACACAAGGTCACATCTTTTGATACAAATACAATAGACACATAAGATTGTATAAAAAGGAAAACATTCAAATTATGAGTGCAAATTATATTGTTTGGCATTTTAAAAATAGCGAATAGTTAAGAAAGATGTCTTTAATTATTACTTATTATTCGTAGGAAAGTGAAAAATAATGTTGCGAATAATAACTATAGCTTACATTCCTAAAGAGCTATTGATATTTATTTAGAGCGAAAACGGAGGTTTGTAAAAAAAGGAAAGGAAAACATTTTGCCTTAAATGCGTCGAGACTGGCGTAATGCCATCGAAGCTTTATTTAATTTAAAAGTATTTTTGTCTGCTAAAGAAAACTATTTGACATCTCATGAAATATTCATTCTTCGCAGAATGCAAAAGGTTGAAAAAATATCGTTTTAACACAATAAATATTCAAAATGCCTTTATTTCTGCTTTGAATATTTAGATTTTTTTAAATGTACATCTTCATTATACGTATAACTAACATAAATTATGGATCATAAAGAAGAAAAGGGAACTATTAAGAGGTCTAGAAGAATTTCAAATCCCATTTATAAAAGGAAGCCGAGGTTTTCTGATTGATCGCTGCACTGCAAACAAGGCTAATTTAAACGATTTCCGTATTTTAAACTCTAGCTCTTTTGAATTCTTCCAAAAGTCCGCAGCAAAATCTAGAGAAATAATTTCAATATTATTAATGGTGCCCATTATTCATACGTGCTTCTAATTTAAAGTTCAAGTTGATAATAAAAGTTGCCGTCTTGATGTGAAAATTATGCGAATTCTCTGAAAGAGATATGTTTGTTCCCCATTCGGTTCGAACTCATGTTCGTGCATGACAATAATTTATATCTTTTCGATAAAGAATGCTTGTTTACACATTTATCGTTTAAATTGTTTTTCTCGTTGAAGGTTTTTTATTCGAGAAATATTACCGTAAGCAGTAGAGTGATTTGTACGTTAAAATCCTAAGAAAGAAACAACTGTTAATATTGAAAATTAAAAACTGTATAGGTGTTTATTACAAACAACGTAAGAATAATATTTGTATTTGTCGTCGGTGTAAAGGAACTTTAATTAATTCTAAGTCAAGTAAAAAATCTAATGAGTGAATTGGAAAAAAAAGAAATTTGAATCCGTTTCTGACAAATTAATCTTTTCACAATCACGAATTGCATTACGCAAACGTAATTGTGGCAAATTTTCAAAAATCATGGCTCCTCATCTACTCGAAAAATTCCGATGAAATTTAAAAAATCCTCAAAGAAATTAAGACGGTCACAAAAAGCCAAGAAGTTTATTTACATTTTAGTTAGTTACATTTTAGCTGATCCGCCAAAAACAAACTAACCAATCACTAACTACATTAAAAAGTCTATTAAACTGTAAAATAATCCACCAACTCCATTTTTACCGCCAATATCGATAACAAGACCGTATTATAGACATTCATCTACACTAAAAATAATTGTATTTAAACGTTCAAACTGGCTCTACTTTGAGTCATTCAAATTCTTGAAATAACCCAAGAACGAATTGAAATGTTATTTTAAAACCTGGATGTGTCAATGTTTTAAGAGTTTGCATTTTTTTAAAAGTTATTATGTATTCTTGATTAGTTTTAGGGTGGAAAGATATTATTAACTAAAATTTACCTTTCCTTCAATGACGTGGTAAAAATAACGAATTTCCTTGTGTTAGTTTGAAAGATAGCTTTTTTTAAAAAAAAAGTTCATGATAGAATTTTCCACTTTTTATGTGAAAAAGTAGACATACCATTTCTTGTAAATTTGAACATAAAAATCAAGTTTGTGAGATTATTTGTGGATTAGATTTCAATGAAACTGAACAAGATCATGTAACTGATGCATAAAGTCAATCGAAATTAAGACGAAATTAACGTAATCATCAGGTTAGGTCGAAGTGAGATCAATAAAGCAGACTTCACTGTTGCTCAATAAGCACGGCCCGCAATCATCTAAAAAGTGGCCCGTAGTAGCAAGACGGATTGAAGATGCACAAATCAAACAAGTCAAATTTATAGGTATTTTTAATTATACGATGGGAAGTTCTTACGTATTTATTTTTGTGTGTTTCTAATTGTACATACTAAGACGGTCCGCCCCTGGTGTCACCCGTCTGGGGGGGGGGGTGACACCCAAAGTGGAATTGCAAGTTTTTGAAAAATATGAAGCTAAAATAAATTTTTAAGACTACAAATTAAAAAAATTTTCAGATGGCAACGCACCGGACCCACATTTTTATTTGTTTTTTGTATATTAGCCCACTTAAAGTTTCGTTCTAACACAAATGTAGTTGTTTTCTGAAAATTGCACGAATTTCCTGTTTTCAAATGATTTTTTTTTTCTTTTTTCTTTTTGGTGGGGGAGGGGGGTTGACACCAAAAATTACCGCCCCGGGTGCTAACCTTGCTAGGTACGGCACTGCTATAACGTAATTCAACTCCTGTATACTATCTTAGTCTTACATTAAAAATGTTCATTATAAATTTTTCTGCGTTGCTCTATTAGAAATTAAGGATTGTAAGAACTATATTTAAAAAATTAATAGGTACTGGTAAAAGAGATTGGATAACATTCCTAAGGCAATTAGGGACTTAATAAGATAATGCAAAATGTTTCTAACTGGTACTGAACGAAATGTTTTACGAATAATTTTATCAACGAAGAAAAGTTCAATGTCATGGAGTTAATAGGTACTGAAATAATCCAGAGTTAAATGTGTGCACCATATGTTGCTCGAAACACATCCAAACGGTTGTCAAGTTCATCCCATGTCCACAAAAGGTGTACGCGTTCAGTGATAGGTATTGCCTTCTGTTTAATAAAGTGATGAAACACCTCACAAGACGTTTGTCTTTCTTAATGTGACGATGCAGAGATTCTTTTACACTTTTTTCAGTTTCTATTTTTAATTTTTTTACGATGTCATAGAAAATTCTTGAACCTATGAAGTATTGCCGCACAAACCGCATATTCATAAAACAATTTGTTACGTTTCTTTGATTTTTTTAAAAATATATCAAGAACTTTTGAACACCCTGAATAGTTATCACTTGTACCAATTAGTTCAAACACAAAACCAAAATTTGATTTTGAACTGCATTTTACACGATGAACTATCTCTGTTTGAGCCCGTGAGTCTCAAGAAAAATGTCAAAAACCTGTCCTTTGGCCAAAACGTTTGGAGTTCCCTGCTTTAAAATGTTTAACATAGAATTAACTGGGATTAAACTTATGTTGTCGGTTTTCTACGAGAAAGTACTTGACTCCTCCTTCGTCACGTGGTATCCGATGATTCTATTTCGCTGTTTTCGGAAAAAGGTACATTCGGATCATAGCATTTTGTTGTAAAAGCAGCAGTTTTTAAAATGTTAGAATAACTAAAATGGCAACAGACAAGTGAAGCAAGTGATATAAAGGTCACTAAGACATTTTTGCACATTAAAATGCACGCCCAAGTTAAGACTGTCTGGTTGTCTGACTTAGAAGTGCGTGGATGTGTTTATACCGATCCCCCCCTCCCGCATAAAATGGAACTCTGAGTTCGAGAAGGCTTGGCGAAGTGCCTTCTCGTGAAAAACGAACAATATCTTTGTTAAGTTTGACCTCCCACCCCCCGCGTAAAATTGAACTCTGCGTTCGAGAAGACGTGGCGAAGTGCCTTTTAGTGAAAAATGGACACTATCTTTGTTAAGTTTGATCGCTAAAATTAACATACAATTAATACATTTCGATTTAAAGAAGCGTAGCAGATTTGGACTGCTAGTTATCATCGAAAAAAAAAAGAAATAAAATGCTACGGCGATACAATTTTTGTAAGGAAACAGTAAACAAAGGAAAATATATATCTTGTGCTTTTGATGCGGGCATCCTCGATTTCCATTTCACCCCGCCTTTCATTACTTAGTTGCATCCGGGACTTTGTTCTGTAAACAATTCCCATCTTCCGGGCTTCAGTCATGTTTAGAAGCGAGTCATAAAAATTTGATATAGCTTTGTTTTAATAGTATTCATGTGATGGGCATATAAGTTGTAGTTAATTGGAGTTCTCAACTTATTGCAAAGGAAATCACTCGGTCTGTTGGTCAAACGTATTTTAAAAGCTTTGGATACATACGAAACAAATAAATGATTCACGTAACAATAAATGATAAGTTGCAGCAAGATACCATCACGGTTTTTTTTTATTATTATTTTTATTAGAGCTTTAAAACCATGAAAGCCGCAGGTGTAAATTCTAATTATATCTTCTCGTCATATAAAGGAAACGTTAGCATGAGCGTACGCGTAATGCATGATATTCACAATAAATAATCATACTTTGCCATAAAAGTATCTTACTGAATCACACTTACCGAACAAAAGTATTGATTCATGTTGCTCTGAAGTTGCGTTAATGCACCTAGAAGGTCAAAATTTAATATTTAATCTGGACAACTTTTATGTAATTTTTTGCTCCTTTTTTATGCTTCTATAGTTGGAGCAAGCCTAACTTGTCAATATTTTCAAAGCTTCGTACATCTTATTGAATTATGACGCTGCCAGGTTAGGTTTGCCCCAACTGTAGGGTACCTTTGCTGCATGATTTGACCTACTATGTTCAGTTTGAAATTGAAAAGAGCGCTGCAATTTTTATTTAAGTGTGTGCTTAGTGTCATCACAATTTGCCATTTTTTTATGAAATATTACAGAAAAGTTGCCACAAACTATAAAACCATTGTATTGGAAATTTAAATTAAATACCTTTTTTTTTTTTTTTTGAAGATTGCTTTTAGTGTTGATTGTTGACATAATTTGCCCATTTTATGAAATTTGTTAAAGACTAACAGAACAAAAACTTTTATAATGTAATTTCAAATTTTATATTACTTTTAAATCAATCTTTAAGCGGTTTTATTTTGAGAAACCTGGGTAATTTTTTTGGTACAGCAGGAGTAGTTTTCTTCCACGTCCTGAATTTCAAATGTAGAAAATTTTATCATAAGTTTTCGTACATCTTGAACGAGATTCAACGTTGGTTGTTCTTTTTTTTTTTTTTTTTTGAGTACATTCGGTGCATTTTAGGAATAAACACATGAAAAATGTATACTCATTAAAAATTTAAAGTTCACTAGGTCCTCTCAAAAAAGGACATTAAGGGGATAGAACCTTCTGTCCCTTAAATAAAGATGTCCTTTCTTTTGAGTTGATGTATGCAGTTTATATATCTGTGATGCATTAACTCAGTACTATTTTTTAATAAACATAAACTCTTAATAATTAAAAGTAAATGCTGAAAATTTTTGGTGCATACGGGAAAAAAAATCAGAATTATTCAAATTTCGAAATTGTTTCTTTTAATAATTAAAATTTAATCACAAATTGCGTAATGGTACACTTTGGTTACATACAGAAATTGTTTTAAAGTAATTCGTTACATGGATTTCTTTGACATCATGTAATTCACAATTCAATACAACGAAAATTACCATCAGTGTTCATTTTTCAAGTTCTCTACACAATGTTATTCATGGGCCTTGCACTGTTCGTCGGCACTAAGCCTACTTGAAAAATTACTGAAGGGGAAAAGTAGTCACGCAAATTACCAAAAATGGCACAATACATTATTTCTTCGTTGTAAATATGTGTTCAAGTCTCACCAAATAAATTTTAAACAAAAAAGTAAACCTTGAATTCGAGAAAATTTAATATTCTTTATTCATTTTTCATTTATTTTTATGATTTTTCTCAGTAACTGTTCCTTAAACCGGATTTTTTTTAATCAGAGGCAAATACATGGAGGGACTGATTCAGAGGGACTGGGTCTAGAAAAACTGTCCCTTGCTCAGAGATGGCCCTTAAAAGTGGCACTGCAGTACATATTTTTCAAATCGTAGATAGAATTACGTAATGATCTACATGGGCTACAGTGAATTTTTCACATAATCAAGGGCTCAAACAGAGAGCTTTTAAATTATCAATAAATTCCCTTTTGTCTCTTTTATTTCTATGCTCGAACAAACTTCCAAGTCAAGTGGCGTACCCAGACGAAAATCCGTTCCGCAGGTGTATTTTTACGACACCAGACAGCTTCAGAAACGTAACTTGATAAAAGAAACTTTACTTTTTTACAACTTGTCATTCGCCATTGTAATAGATATTCACCTAAACGCTGAAAAACAAAAACAAAACTCGGCGCCGCGGCGTGCCGTGAATGACCACTTGCGAAGGGAGCATGCGCATTTCGCTTTGCAGGAAGCACGGTCTAGTGATGACGCACAAAAGGCATGTCAGGTTGACCTCCGTACAAATTGCTGAATCACGTAGGCGTGAGGAGAAAATCATTTTTAATTTTTGTGCCTCATCACGGCCTATTCTTTCACATGCACTTGTTAGGGCCTATCCTACTTATGATTAGACCCTGCCCACCTTTATAAGTATTAAAAAAAATATACCTAACCGGTAACTCACTGTTTGCAAGAGCCAAGTCATCTCCGGCGGAAGCTTTATTTAATAGCTCAAAACAAAAAATGAAAAAGAAAAAAAGGTTAGATATGTACGTATTTTATGTTTCTGTGCATATAATCAAAACAAACCCCATGCAAAAATGACCCTTTCTTTCAAGAAACCATGAACACATGCACTAGCATGCTCATGAATATAAAATAATACTTTCCACGATTTTAATATTTCTTTCTAAACAATTAGAAATCGATATTAAGATGCAAATAAATTTCTAAACTGTGTAGTAATATTATAGATATATGAATGTTTTCTACAATGATGTGTACACATATATATTTTTATTTTTTCATTATTTCTTATTATTTTTATTATTATTATTTTTATTTCTTTCATGTGTATAACTTGTGTATATATTTTTAAATGATAGTGTATGCAACTAGTGCATCATTGAAGGGAATACGGCACATACCTTCTGTTTTGTCTTCTCTTCTTTTCCCCCGCAAAATAGCATGTGCCCTTAATTTATTTATCAAGTTTTAAATCTTAATTTTATATTTTGTATTTTATTTTAAGGAAATTTGAGAAACAGTAACGAAAAATATATCGCGCTGGAACATTTGATAAACAGAAATGTCTATTTTTCTCATTTAAATACTCGTCATTTCTTTTTCATCACATATTATAAATTTAAAAACAAATATGCATCTCAGACTTTCTTCCGTTTCCATTTTCGGAACAATAAAAATTCTTAGTACCAATTTTCAACAATTTAAGCTAAGTTACCCATCAATTTCTTCTAAAATTTGAATGTATCTCCTCTCATATTTTAATTTGCATACTTTTACGAGTACAATACTATGTGTAACCATTTGTTACACTAAATATACATTAAATTAAAATTATTTTATACTTATTTCCGAAGAATTTAATCTAAATTTGTAAGTTTTATTTTCCATTTTACTGCATAAAATTATCGTTTTAAAATTCCTCATAAATTTTGCTAAGCAGGGTTCTCTTGAACTCTTTCTGTTAGTTTTTTTTTTTTTTTAATTTATTCATTTTATTTTTTTAAATTTTTCTCATATAAAGTGAACATTTTTCTTCCCATCAAAATTTGAAAAGTCTTTGGCGCGTTTGCAAAGGAACTGCAATGAAATGGCTCAATGCTGGAGTTGGGATAAACGAAAGCCCCCGTTTACATTGCATCCTGCAGGGATCCAATACCTGTACTGAACCTTAACTCTTTGCATTTGGCAAGGAGTAGGTCTAAAATTCTGAATACTGTGACCCGTTTTTTTTTAAATCTTTTTTAGGGAATTTTCCCTAACAAGAATATGAAATGTGTAACGGTTTTAAAGTACCTGCGACGTGCCAGCTTTTTAGTCAATATAAACGGGCTCTTTGTGAGACACGTAAAGAAACATTTCTGCTGATGAGAATTTGTTACGATACGTACCAATTATCGTATTATTGCTTTAAAATACACAATAGATCACTCAACTATTTTGTTCACAATGAATGTATATGAGGCGATAGTTTCTTTAATTGCTCTTACGTGCAAGTCCAGTAAGTTCAATTGTTTGAGAGAAAATAAATTTTAAAGTTTTTTTTTTTTTTCGACTTTCTGAAATAATTATGTTAGTGAATATTTTTTACATGTGCAAATGGCATTGCGAATAGCAGAGAAGTGTTTTGGGTCTACAATGAATTTCTTTGTCAATAAGAAAAATGAGAAAGGTATAATGTGTATGTAATGTGCTTATTATGGCATTGAAAAATGCATTGCATCATTAACATTCTAGTTCAGTCGTCTCTTAGAAGGAATTAGGTTAAATTTAAATATTCCAGTTAGTGTTATACTCTAATTTTATTACAATTTCAATAATTCTTTTGAGGAAAAGCAATTGTAGGATAGCCTTCAATCTTCATAGAAATCAGACAAGAAACCACATTATTTTTGAAGTTTCGTGTTTTGGGAGATGGAGAAGTCTTCTTAGAAACTGGGGAACATAACAAGAAAAAAAGTAGGGTCAGGTGGGGTAAAATGGGTATAAAATAGCCTACTTTTGGATTTTGACTCGAATATTTTTGTCAAAATATTTTGTTTCTAATTTTTTTTTTTTTTTTTTTTTTTTTTTTTTTTTATGTATACATTACATATGTTGAGAGTAGAATTAAATGATTTTCACACATAATTTGATACAAATTTATTTTTGAGAGAAGTGTTTATGACTATATGTTTTCTATACCCATTTTACCCCATGCAGGTGAAAATGGGTAACCTGTGGGGTAAAATGGGTATTGAAGTCTAAGAAGTGATAAAAAAGCATACTATTTGTTCAATGCAGTGGATAATATAGACTTAAGAGTCGGTTAACAAAATTTTACAATTTAATTTTTAAAAAATAGTGCAAGCCGTAAATTTGACAAAATATTAATGATGTTTCTTTCATGCACGATATCCATACTTGTCATTCTTTAAAAAAAAGTAATGGCATCTATTGTTAAATTGTGGCTCATTTATTTTTTGTATTATTTGATGTTTTTTTAATGAAATCATGTCGTCTATATCAGGAAAAATAAGAAAAATCCCCCATCTCGGATTTTTTAAAAATATTTCATCTTATAATATTTCCCTCAATAGCCATATATTTGCCGATAAATTCTTTCTTGCTTGTTTCTTCTAAGTACAATATTTATACCCAGGCACCTGTGGTTAAAATTTGCTTCATAAGCATATTTTTAGCATTATTCTATTCCAGATACTTCCTCTGAATGGAAACTTTCTTTTTCCACTATTTTTTCTATTCCTTATTTTTTTCACTTTCAACTCTTAGCCTTTCTGAAACATCTTCGTCAATACTTCCTGTATTTGCCAGAGCATACATTTAAGTTGTTTTAAATAACTCATGCAGGTAGTTGTCAAATCTGAAGCTCTTGTTGAAATTCCAGACAATATTGCACTTTTCAAATCTTTATAAGGTGACGAAATCGCGCTTTGTGACGTATAATTTTCGGATTGAACCTAGGATGTGTTCTGAGAATTTAAAGGTACATTAGAGAAATCTGTAGCATCTGATTGCAATCAAATACAAATGTGACGACCAGCAACAGGCTGGGCCCGGCATATTCTGAGGAAATTATTAATTTGTGCGCGAGTGCACAAAAACTCTAGAATAAGTATACCTCTGGCTTCTTATTATTTGCTATGACAGAGCAAAGTTTATTTCATAAAGTCATAGCCTACTTTTGGATTTTGACTCGAATATTTTTGTCAAAATATTTTGTACTTTGTTGCATACTTTTATGTTTCAATCATTTTAAATTAACCACAAATGAATTAATATTCATTTAAAGGAAAATATACTGTTGTATCTTTTAAAACAACTTGCTGGAATGATAAGCCTAACCATATACCCATTTTACCCCATTTTCAAAATATGAGATTAAAAATAGAAAAAAATCTTTTTTTTCTTCCCTGTAAGTTGAAGCAGCAACAAAAATGTCCAACTAAAGATATTATGACACAGTAATAAAAATTTCTCAAAAATAAGGAGCTGGAGATAGAAGTTTAAGCAGACAACATGCGGCTTGAATTTATCTACTTCAATTTAAAGTGTTACCTCTCACTAAAAAATAATCTATTGGAAAAATATATTTTGTGAAACAGAATTCAGAATAGCCAAGTATAATGTCCACTCAAAAAAATGCAAATTTAATTTAAAATAATTTGTTTTTAAAACCATCTATTTTGACTACCCATTTTACCCCACCTGACCTTTGCTAATTATTTAAAAACTTTTATTAAGTCATTTTCTTCACATTTGTGTAGTTCATTCTTTTTTCCTTTTCTAATGGAGCGGTGTTAGGCAGTTAGCCTATGCATCCCGTGCCTATTACCTCTCTGCTTTAAATGTACACTCTCTTTTTTAGGGGGGATAATCAATTACAAGCCCACTACTGTTACATTTTAAATATAAAATTACTATAAAAATTTTCCAATTATAATAATAAGTAAGGGAATGTGGGTCAAAGTGAAATGGTGAAATATTTGTTCTGCTTTTAGCGTCACCTATCTGGTAATAGCTTAACTATGTAGTAGAACATGTAGTCTATTCCTGTCAGAAAAAAAAAATACCGACAAAGATTAAAACATATGATTATATATATAATTTTCGAAAATTGAAACTCATATGGTAATATTTTGTTGTTAGTCAAAAATTATTTTTGTTATTATAAAATAATAAAGTTCTTGTTAGCATTTTAAATATTAATTGAGACCTACTTATATTCGATGCAGCACGTATATAGTTATTATTAAGCTTATTTGTATCTTAACCCCTTCAGTCGGAATTATGAAATATTGGACCAAAAATGTTGATATTTGGTACACAGTGTACTATGGTAAAGGATATCTTATAGACAAAATTTTGAGTTTGTAGGAGAAAAATTAAAAGAGTTATGGCACGTTCAATATTCCGAAATTATATTTTTGAAATCAATATTTCATGTACAAAAACGATAAAATACCAAACAAACTTCATTATAAAATGTTCTACAAACAATTATAAAACATAATATAAGCGTTTGAAACGATTAGTTACAAATTATATATTTTTTAAAAAATCAGGAAAAAAACCTCGCTTTTCAGATGAAAATCCATGGTTGGAAAAATGAGCCACTCTCTATCTCTCAATCCTTATATGTCAGTGTTGTCAATCCCCAAAACGAAAAATTATTTCACAGATTATAATAAGTAGAACGTAAAGAGTCAACTACAAAAAAAAATCAACTAATTAAAGCAATTATTAAATGATTAGCAGCTGCTTAAAGTGTATGTCCGGTATACCGGACACTCGGTCTGAAGGGGTTAAACATTTTGTACAATTAGTCCAGTACATGCGGTTACTCACCTAATTATTTACTAAATAACTTACGTATTCTTTTTTTTAAATTAATTCATTTACATTCCTACATTTAGTAATTCACTTATTTATTCACTCATATTCACTTATTTTCTTATTCATTCACACTCGTTTACTTATTCATTTTTTCATTAAAATTAACTCATATTTTTTTAATTAATTGTTTATTGTTTTAATATATTTTCATTTATTCATTCAACCGTTTATTTAAAAGTTTATTTGACCATTTTTTTTTTCGAATCGCATAGAAAATACTTCATAAGAAAAATAATGTTTTTCACTTTACCCCGTTAAAAAAAACGAAAAATCCCCCCCCCCTTTTTTTTTTTTTTTTGAAGGCGCAAGTTTACTGCCTAAAATTAAAAATACTGCTTCAATGCAAGTTTTATTTAAAATAAAATGTTCTTCCTTTATATGCTGTAATTTTCAGAACAAATTTTCATTTTTTTTTTCATTTTGAAAAAAGTTAGCCTTTTTAAATACATTTCCTTTGCCCAACATTCCTCTACATTTAATAATGTGACTTTAAAAATAATTTTCTACTATTGTGAATAAATGATGAAATGCCAACAATTTTAAATGTCCTTGCAAATAAATAAACCATTCACAGAAAATGCTTTTAGAAAGCACGGTTATAAAATAAATTGAGTCTTATTGTAAAATTCGGGAAATAAAAATCGGGTTTTAAACTTTCACAGTTCAAACGGATGATGTGCTAATCCTCATTTGAAAGTTTTATTTCGAAAAATATCTAAAACACCTTTTTCAAAACAATTTTTTAATAAATTGCATTTTTAACTTTGCTATATCTCTCCCTATACTTTTTAAAAGCGTCTATTCTCACAAATCCGACATTATCCTAACAAATCCCTTTTCCCTTTATTTTTCCCAATATTTTCCCTACGTCCACTACTACCCCCAAATCTCTGGTCTGAGGAAGAGAGGAGAGAAAGATGGAACGAGAGGGAAATGTGCTCTTTTCCTTCCACCCCCGCCCGAATGCCATCCGACCAATGGGAGCGCTGCAAACGACCTGTGGGCGCTAGTCGCGATCCAAGTGTCCAGCTGCCTACCGTCAGATGCGGATGGGATCTCGCACGACCAGGTAGTTGTTCTTGGCGCCGAGGTTTTGCTGGAAAACCGGGAGTTAGGGTATTATTGATGGCTGGGATGGAACGAGTAGTGGAGAAATCGTGTGTATCTAACCGGGATACGAAGCAGGTGGTGAATGCCGGTCGGAAAAGATTCGAAATGAGGTAAGAGTTGAATATTTTTCTAATACCGCTCAATAAATTTCATTTCATGAAACACTCCGGTAGCTCTCCTATTATCCGGAACTCTGTGAACCGAAACTTCGATTAACCGACGTCGGTTCCCTTGAATTTTTTTCGTTTTTTGATAGTAAAGAAAAGTATTAAATTTTAAAACCAATAATTAGGATAAAATTGATGGCTGGGATAAAACGAGGTGGTGGAGAAAAACTTAAAACTTTTTTTTAAAATCAGTAGTAATTTTAATATTGACGGCTAAAATGAACGAGTAATGGAAAAATTTGTATAAATGCGAAACGAAGCAGGTGGTGAATGCCGATCAGAAAAGATTCGAAATGAGGTAAGTGTTGAATATTTTTCTAATCCCGTTCGATAAATTTCATTTCATGGAACATTCTGGTAGCTCTCATATTATCCAAAACTCTGTGAACCGAAACTTTGATTAACCGACGTCAGTTCCCTTGATTTTTTTTTTCGTTTTTTGATAGCAAAGAAATTTATTAAATTTTAAAACCAGTAATTAGGGTAAAATTGATGGCTGGGATGGAACGAGGTGGTGGAGAAAGACGTAAAACTTTTTTTAATCAATAGTGATTTTAATATTGACGGCTGGAATGAAAGAGTAATGGAAATTTTGTATACAGTCGAATCCCGACTTACGCGAGGGATGCTTTCCAAGACCCCTCGCGTAAGTCGAAATTTCGCGTTGTGGAAAAAGGTATGCGTAAAAACTTTTATAAACATACCCAATTATTTTAGACAATTGTAAACTCCGCCTCAAACTGTTTTTAACATCAAAAACACAATTTTTATTTGTATTTTTTTTTAAAGCTGTTTTATTCAACATAAAATACTGTTCGATGCAAAATCAATGATCAGTAGGAAAGAGGGACATAAAATAAACTAGTACCGCACCTACAGTATACTAAAAAAAATAATGCACTCTATTGTATACTGTATAATAGATCCGGTAATGATATTTGTAACTTAAAAAACTAAGATGACGATGATGCTGCGTGATCAAACCGTTATTCAAATATATATTTTAAATGCAGTTGCATCGCTAATTCTTTTATAACGTTTCCATCTATGGCAACACCCCTCTTCCAGGTTTCTTTAATTTGCAATACAAGATTAGCTTCCAGTTTCATCCTTTTTGCGTTTTGCTTAGCCACTACTCGGCGAACTTTTACGGATATCCTTTTCTTGACTTTTAATTGTGCGTATGGAAGAGTCACTCATACCCAATTGTCGTGTTACCTTACTTTAGATAAAATAGCGGTGTTACATATAGATAGGTGTCATCAATTTTCGCATTTAGAATGAAAAAGAGTAAATGGAAAATGAGGAGTAGAGTTATTTGTATGCACTAACAAAGCTATGTTCAGACTAGTACGCTGTGAGAACTTCCGATGTCAGTGATGCTAAAGGGATGAAGGTTCATTTGGGGGGGGGGGAATATTTTTAGTAGCCAACAACACAAAGTCGATACTTATGCACAACGATTCAACTTCCGAAAATTTTCGTTTTGCTGGCGGTTAATTCGCGTTAGGTTTAAATATCTTTAATGGGAAAAAAATCGCGTTATAGCCATTTTTCGTAAATCGAATCGGGTTGTACCCAAATCTGTATTAACCGACGTAAGTTCCCTAGAATTATTTTTTTGGTAAGAAAAGAATACTACATTTTACTTACCAATCGATACTGACGTGGAATCCAACTATCCGAAGCAATTGGGACCGAGCCCCACTCCCGAAAAAGAGTCATATGTGTGTTAAAACTACGAGAAAGAAATATTTTTGCCGAAAAAGATCTTTTCATTAATCAAATGAAAAGGCAACGTTTTTAAACGTTGCGTACGTTTAGTAGGGGAACATGGGGCAAAGGGAAATGGTGAAGTAATTACTCTGCCTTTAGCTCCACCAATCTGGTATTATTTTGACTATGTAGTAACATATGTTGTCTATTCCAGTCAGGAAAAAAATACCGACGGAAATTAAAGCATTTGGTAATACAAGCAATTTCAAAAAATAGATACTCATATTGTAATATTTTGTTGTAAGTCAAACATTATTTTTGTTGCTATAAAATGATAAAGTTCTTGTTATTAACATTTTGAATATTAATTGAGACTTCCTAATATTCAATGCAGTATTAATTTGATTAATATTAAAATTATTTGCATTTTTAATAAATTGTACAATTAGTCAAGTGCTTACGGGCAAAGTAAAATAGTTTGTTTCATTTGCTTACTCAAACATTTAATATAAGTAAATCACTTACGTTTTCATTTATAAATTAATTCAATTACATTCCTTCACTTAGTAATTCACTTATTTATTCATTCATTCATTCATTTTCTTATTCATTCACTCTTATACTCGCTCATGCGTTTTCTTCATATAATAATTGAATTATTCATTTAATTATTCGTTTATTGCTTCATTATCTTTTCATTCAACCTTTTATTTGCTTACTCTTTTGATCAAAAATATGTTTTATAAGCGAACGCAAAATATTTCATTATAAAAATATTTCAGTTTTCACTTTGCCCCATGGAAAAAAAAGTGAAAATTTTCCACTTTAATTTTGAAGACTCAAATTTACTGCCAAAAATTAAAAATACTTTTTCAACACAAGTTTTATTACAAAATAGAATGTTCTTTCCTTGTGTACTGTAATTTTTGAAACAAATTTCCGCTTTTTTCATTTTAAAAAAACTCAGTCATCTTAACCATTTTACTTTGCCCCACAGTCCCCTACTTCAAATTTATTGCTTGCTTTATCTCTGTAAAGTCATATTTTTTTTCTAAAATTCTGAAAGCGATTTTGATAGTAGGAGTTTGGAAAATTGGAGTTCTTCTGTACTGCAATTTAATCGAGGCAGTAATTTGTGCTGCATTCACCGAATTATTAGTTCACATCAATACCTTTGGGAGTTCTCCAAGCCCAAAACCAACCAGTAAAATTTTGAAACACTGAAATTAGTTTCAGTTTCTAAAATGCTATCACATACGATAACATTAAAATACGAATGTTTTATTTGATTTTGTTTTCATCTATATATTTATCTTTGAAATCAAGAACAAACTCAAAAGTTCACTTAATTTTAACTTGAATGATATTTATTAAGGTGTTTTCGCACGAACTCGCCCGCAACACCTAAAAATAATTATTTTTTACATGAAAAAAAACTTTTTAGAGAGTTGATACTTCACGTTATGATACATAATGGTCCCTTATATTAGAGTATACCACAATTAAATGCAAATATTTATTAAACATTTCCTAGAATGAGGTTCAAATGTATGTTTTTGTTTGTTTGTTTGTTTGTTTTTCTTTTTTTGTGCAAATGGAATGAGCATACTTCATATTGTTATGTATAATGGTTCCTTATATTCTAATCTTTCACAATTAAAAGCCAAAGTTTAAGATTCCGGGATTAAAGTGCAAAGATATGCGTAAAAATGTTTCGTTTGTTCAAATGGAATGAACAAATATCAACTTTCTAGAAAATTTTGTACTTGAAAATTAATGATTTGCACGTGTTGCGGGGTTTTTTCGCACGAACTCGTCCGCAACACCTATAAATCATTATTTTTTAAATGAAAAAAATCTTTTAAAAAGTTTATACTTCACATTATGATACATAGCGGTCCCTTTCATTAGAGCAGCGATTCCCAACCGGTGGTTCGCGAACCCCTGGGGGTTCGCGAGAGGTTTTCAGGGGGTTCGGGAAAAAAATATTGTAATGGCGGAGTTTAAATATGCCTGTTTCTGATGAAGTCTCATGGTTCAAGCGATTTCAAGCAAATTATGAATATACAGTGAAACCTGTGTAAGTTGACCACTCGCGGTGCAGTACTTTGGCGGTCAACTTAGACAGGTGGTCAACTTATAAAGGGGGGTAATGATTTTTTTATTTTCTGTCATTTCTTGCACCATGTATTCATTTTTTGACGAATTCACTCTTATCTTTCTGTTTAACTCACTTTCATTGTTTAACATTATGAAACACTAATTAAAAATACTATTCAAATATTTTTGTCATTTTTTTTTCTTTGTTTTCAACCATATTAGACACTAATTCTAGAAATTCCATATTTGCTCAGCTAATTTCTCTGGCTTTCTCCCTTCTCAATTTTCATATTTAATACTTTTTATTAATCTCAAGTTCAGTTAACTTTCTTTTTGAAGCCTTTTTATATAAAACTTATAGCAAAAAAAGCAACAAGCTCGACTCTCCCAGTTAATAAAGCAAATTTAAAATATCCTATCTCTTAATCCCTTGCACCAGAAATATGTAACTTTACTCTTTAGCAGGTCCAGATCTGCGTACCCGCAGTGCGGGGGTCCACGTCCGGGGGCTAACGGCCCTAAAAATTGAAAATACTAGCACTAAGATTTGTAAACTTTACAAATAGACACTGCTAGCTACTAGGGAGAGGACCTACATATTTTGTTGCAGGGGGCCCAAAATTTATAGATCCGGGCCTGCTCTTTAGCACAATTCCAGTGTTGCCACAACATATTGCAACTGAAGGAAAAGACTTTGTACTTCTGTACTGACACCTATTTTCTTTGAACAGAGAATAGGCTATCTTAAATAGAACAAGGAATGAAAAACAAGTTTGGAGAATAAAGAGCAGCATAAGCTTTATGCTGCGGTTTTATTTAGTTAGTAAAATGCTAGTCTGTTAGTAAAAGCATTAAACATCTTCTTGGAAAGCTATCAAAAAGAAAGATAAATAAATAAATAATAAAATATAAAATAATTGCTGAAGAAAGATTTAAAAAATAAACCAAGTGGTCAACTTACAAAAGGTTTTTTACAATACTCCAAACCAAATTTGGTGTACATTAGTGGTCAAGATAGACAGGTGGTCAAGATAGAAAGGTGGTCAAGTTACAGAGGTTTTCCCTCATTATACAAGATAGGACTAATTCCGTTCCTGACAAAAACGGTCAACATAGACAGGTGGTCAACTTACAAGGGTGGTCAACTTTACAGGTTTTACTGTATAAATATCTAAAATATTTTGATGTTAAGGTTCTTGACCATTAATTTGAGTCCAAGGAAGAGCTATTTCTTTGCTGTTGTGTTGAGCCAAAAATGCATAGAAATGCATAGAAGTGAGATCACTCTGTTTGTTGCTATAACTTTCACACTACATATTCTACAATTTACTTCGAGCTTTATCGTCGAAAAAGGGAAAGAATGGCTAGCAACCCAAAAACAGCACAAGAAGTATAAAAATTACTTACTATTAAAAGTTTTGCAATGTAAAACTTTCTGTTTTACATTGCAAAACTTTCTGTACTGTTTACGCAGTAAAAAAAAAAAATCAGCAGAATTTAATCATGCAACTTAATCTGCACTCCACGTAAATGAGGAATTTGAAATTTGTGAAGAAAGTGTCTTTTGAGGTAAGTGAGCAAAAAAATATTTCTTTTGTTAAAAATTACCTTATTTGTGCAAAAATTCATAGATGCTTCTATTATTTTTCAATATACGCATTTTACTCCTCACTTATGCACTAATTACAAGAAAACTCTTCAGCAATCAAACGACTGATGCACGTAATATATCTTTATCAATCAGCTAGGTTCGTAGTCCCTTTCAAGAAGACTTAAACATTTAGATCTTTCTCATTTTGCTGTAAGAAAAAAAAATCATTTACTTAATCTGAGACGGTCCCCAGAAAGGTATTTTAAAGATCATTCTTTATTTGATTTCTGATTTAGTGATAATAGAGATGAAAGTACCCCTGTGTCAGAAAAAATTTCAGCCAAGCTTTGGCCTCTTTATTCCACAAATATCCCATTTTCAAGTTCTTTTTAAAAAGTTGATTGAAGCTCGACGTAGAACAATTACTGTGTTTATTTTTTGGTGAATTTGTTTTGCATTCATTTTTAGCGATCATTTTAGTTCGTAAAAATATTTGTAATTCTATATTTTATAATTATGTTTTCGCTCTTGTTATAAACTATGGAGCAGCATCAAACTAAAAAAAAAATCTCCCAAATTTTATTGTCTATGTGCGTGCGTGCACGCGTTTTTTTTTTTTTTTTTTTTTTTTTTTTTTGCTTGTTACTTATTAACTTAGTACCCAAGGGGTTCGCTAACTTCTTTCGGAGTTCGGAAGGGGTTCGCGTAGGGGAAAAGGTTGGGAACCGCTGCATTAGAGCATACCACAATTAAATGCAAATGTTAAACATTTCTGAAAATAAGGTTCAAATGTATGATTTTTTTGTGCAAATGGAATGAGCATACTTCATATTGTTATATAGAATGGTTCCTTATATTCTAATATTTCACAATTAAAATCCAAAGTTTAAGATTTCGGGAATCAAGTGCAAATATTTAAAACAAAATGTCTTATTTTTGCAAATAGAAAGCGCATACTTTATATTGTTGTACATAATGGCTCCTTATGTTCGAAATAATTTCATTAAAAGCCAATGTTTTAAATTCCTTGAATAAATTGCAAACGGTAAAATGCAACAACGGTGAAAATGAGTTGAGCAATGTGCGAAAAGAAACGGATCCTGATGTATCAATTGTATTAAGAAAAAAAAAGTTGAAACGAAAAAGGTACAAAAGGAAGAATATGCATTAATGTCGGAAAAAGCTCTTCATTGACAGCTTTAAACATCGCACCAAGCAAGTAAATTTAATGAATGAAACCTCATTAATAAACACGCATTTTAATATCAAAGTTTAATGGCATAGTTTTTAAGTTGCCACAAAAGAGTAATTTAAAATTAACTGCGTAACTGTGAAAAATTAATATACTCTTATGAAACTGCTCATATTTTTCATTAAGATTGTGTTTTAAATTGCTTCGTAAATGTATGAACTATGTAAATGAAAGAAATTTGCCGAAATATATGACTGTGTAAAAGATAAAGCTACATTCATGATATATATTCAGTGAACTTCGAGAGAACTTACGAAAATACACCTAAATACTTAGTCAAGAATTTTTTCGCACTTTGTATCTTAAATAAACATTTAGTCCCGTAGAAAATGAGGGGGGAGGGGGAAATCAATTTGAATTTTTAAAATATTGCATTTGAATGTTTTTTTTTTAATCTCTTTTTTTTAATTAGAAATGTCAAGCACTCCAATGTTTAAAAAATCAAATCAGTGCACATTTTTTTCTTTCCCTTTTATCTGTCATTTGATGGTCAGAAAATTAATTTTTTTTTCATAGAAATGATATTTTAATAAAACTTTTGGGGGCCGTCGCTGATTTTGAATGTTTTATTCCGACAAAAACAATTCTACTCTTCTAAAAAATATCATGAAGTATTTTCACGTCTTGAAAAAAACTTCAGCAATATATATGTCCATAAGTAAACATAAAATATAAAATATTTTATACAATAAAGAAATAGAGTTTTAAAGTTGTCTTTGAAATACTTAAAAGTTTGGAATACTGCAACTGCATTCGATTTTTTCCCTTATAGGAATACATAAATCATTTTCTAAAAAAAAATCCAACTTTGAAAACCAACGTTAATTTTTGTGAAATAATACACCACAATTTTCATTCGTGCCTTTTTTCACCGATGCTTTTGTTACTAACTCGCATTGTATAAACTGGAATATTGAATTTCTATTAAAGCAAATGCATATTTTTTAACTGTGCGTAAAGGATTGTTTTTTTGTGTATGTTTACTTTTTTTTTCTCCAATACTTATTTTATTCTTTTCTCATATTGGTTAATTAAAACATAAAATCTTGATTTGAAAAATGCCTTTTTCCCAATATTATCCATCAGAAAAAGTATGCTCAAATTTTATTGCGAAATGTATGAAGCTATACGTACTTTTTTCGTATTGTACGAGGGCAAATCAAAAAGTCTTTGCGCTTATTTTTTTGTAGCCAAAATAAGGCTGTGAATTCAAAGCGAACATATACATTCCCAGGAGTGACCGCTCCTTGAACCGTACCAGCCGTATCTACCTTTTGCTCCGATGAGCGGAGCTGTTATCAGTCATTTAAGATGACGGTTGTTCTTCAGACGTCCAACAGCTTATGAGCAGCGAAGTGTTATTCGTTTTGTATGGAGCAAGGGACAAAAGCCAATAGCAATTCACAGGGAAAAGCACTTGCAGTCCAGATCTTGCCCCCAGTGATTTTTATGATTTCGGTCCACTGAAGAAGTTTCTGACAGGACAGAAGCCAAGAACGCGGCCCGACGGTGATTAGACTGGCAGACGGAAGAATTCTACGTCAGGGGGATCTCTAATTTAGTGCTGCGATGGGACAACTGTTTGAACCGGTGTGGTGACTATGTGGAGAATAATGTAAGGTACGTAGTACGCTACATATATTTATAAATACCTGTATGTACCTGTTTTTGCGAGTAAAAAATAGGCGCAAAGACTTTTTGATTTGCCCTCATACAAAAGTATACGTTTTACCTATGAGTTATTTTAATTAGTTTTAATCATGATAGTTTTATTCTCTCAAACCAATTCAAAGATATAATGAAAATTATTTTTTTCTTCATATTATTTTCATGCAAGATCATATTATTTTATAAAATGTATAGAAAAAAACTTTCACGTGATGTCTTCTGAAAGTTTGAACTTCAACAAATTAAAAATTACTTTTTGCAGTCTCTTTATTTGTCAAATATCACATCAAATTCAAACTAGCTTTCTCGAAAAGCTGTAATTCATTAAACAGCTTAACAACTTCTTTCTTATCATTCTGAAGGTCAGAAAACTTTTTGATAGAAATTTCTGTTTAAATTTAAGACAAAATGAAAGCTGCTAATAAAGTAATACTCTTTTCTCTCTAGTAAAATAATTTATTTAAGTTTCTGTGTTGAAAAATATATTGTTTCTCTTAAAGTTCAATAAATTTTAAATAAAGGTTATCACTATTCTTGAAGTTTGGCATGGTTTAATAATATATTTTAATAGCAGAAAATTCATGTTTTAAAACTCATTTTTAGTTGAAAATGGTTCTCTTCGCACAAATTGGTTAAAGAAATTTCTTGACTATTCTTCTATTTCTTTATGGGTAAGAAGTTTAAATGGCAAATATGAAACGAATTAAATTATCAACAAAATTTCACAAAAGATTTCATGTGTAGTAATGCGAAATATAATTATTTTTTGCTTTACGTCTTCTAACCAACAAGTTTAGAAAAAAATTACTTTAAAGATTAAAAAAGGGAAAAAGGAGGAAAATGTCAAATCAATCATATTGTTTAAATGACTAGTAATAGGCATGGTCAAGGTTTTTTTTCTTTTTAAATTCCGACCGTTGTTGAACAGTGATGTTGCGATTCTATTTCATGGAAAAAAACCAATTCTCACGGTGTTAGAACTTAGAAGTTGCAATTTTATAGTTGTGAAATTTTTATTAACTTTCCTTTTTTTCCTTTTTTTTTTTGAAAAAAAAAAAAAAAACTAGAATGAGTTGGCTTGACCAGTTATTGTCACACTCGCTTAGTTATGGTCACACTTAAAACTAATAATGATCACGCCAGCTAAATGCAATTATTTGCAGAAAATACAGAAAGAAAAAGTATTCAACCACATTTAACATTTATTTTTCTTGCAGTATAATTGAATTTTAACTTACAAATTCGAGCAACACTAAAATTAAACGAGCTGATGTGTGCATCACAGGACTTCCTTTTACACCAGTTTAAAGTTATTTCCCCGTTATTGGCAATTTTAATATGGTTCAATAGTTAACTCTCTAACTATCACCAACAATGGCCAAATTGAAACCAGATTTTTTTTTTTCAAAAAAAAAAAAAAAAAAACGCCAAATTTGTCGCTAAATTGGTGACAAAATTTGGCGACCAAAAGCATGGCGATATATTGCCAAGCGTTTGCATAAATTATGCCACGTGAGTTTGTATTGAAATTAACATTGATTTCCCCCCAAAAAGGTGTAAAGGACCCACTTTGGAACATCCGAATGCAACCAAAAAGGGAGGTGCACAACTAGACCCCACTAAGAGTCTACGTACCGAATTTCAACTTTTTAGGACATACCGTTATTGAGTTACATACATACGCACATACATAAATATGTACATACGGACGTCCGTCACGAGAAAAGTCGTAATAGGGAAGTTTTCGATTTTTCAATTTTATTTTTTTATGATAGAGTAACATGTATGAACATCATAGGTGAAAAAAATTTTGCGATACGATAAGTAGTTTTTTTTTAATTTAATTTTTAAAGTTCAAGCGCTTGTGACGTCAAATGGCATAGGAAGTGACGTCATGCGCTCTTCCGATAGGGGAGAAGCCGAAGGTCACGCATTCGACTTCGAAGACGAAACGTAAAAGGCTTATCTCCTCGCATTTAACTACTCGCGTTTCTGGAACATTAAACCTCTCATCCTCTGGGAAATATTCGAATATCATTATTGATGTTACATGAGGAAGATTATTTAGATTGTGCTTTAACGAATCCGGTCTCCATAGTGTGTTCAAAAGGATTATTGAATTTCTAAAAAATAAAAACATCAGCGCGCTCAAAATGTCCCTAGCGAAAACAAGGGATCTTCGGCGGAAGGCTGCCTATTCGCGCCCTGTGACGTAGGCTCGTGACGTTTCAGAAGAGCGCACTTTTGCGCGTGGATTTTTAAAAATTCATTGAAAATCAACCACGGTGTTTTAAAATTCGGCGATGGTGAATTTTTTAGTTTTGAGGGTCAATGAACAATATCCAATAGTCAAAATATGAACATTTAATAGGTTGCAACTTCCCTATTAACTCGGGGAATGTCAAAATGGATATTTGATTGTCTATACGTTCTTAGGCACTTATCCGCGTGCGGTCGGGTTGAAAAAAAATCTCATCATTCATTCGGGGGTAAGCAAAATGTAAATTAAGGCCGAATTTTGAGTGAATTTTTTTCGCTAATACAATGCTTCCTTTTTTGTAAAAGGAAGTAAAAATGAACAAATATTCTAAATAATGACTGAAATTGTAAGTTCATTCATTTGGTTGAAAAGTTTTTCTACAGAATACTTTTGTGTGAGAGAGAGAGAGAACTGTATGTTGCATATAGTTTCGTATAAATATCAACTATAGTATGCAAATGCCATAGGCATAAAAGATGCTACATGACAGCAGATTGATCTAATATTCAAACCATTCGATTAGAAAATTTTACGACAAAGAAAGATCATTTTCCTCGAGGAAAATATTAGCATGTTTGTTAGGCCAGTTGTTGGTGTCAAACAATTACTTTTCTTGCATAAATTACTAAATAACAAAGTGTGCGTGTTTTTTACCTCTCTTTTTCGCCCAATTTAACACCCTAATGAATTCTGTAACTCCTATAGCACTAAAAAAGTATTACTATCAGTGAAACTTTTTTTTTTTTTGTATTGTCGCCATAAAAAAAGGTGGGCAAAAGTACTAGCTCGTAAAATATTAGCTCGGCAGCCATTTCGGAGCGGGGTCTTTTTATGCGTTCCATTGTTTGCCCCCGTGTCCTCTTAAAAAGGTGTTATCCTTTCATGCACATTAAAAGTATCTGAAGGAGGAAAATATTTCTTTTGGGTTATAACTTCTTGGAGCACTTGCTGGTAATGCGAAAACTTGTTTGCTGTTTCTGGAAATTTTTGTAGCTTGAAAATCGATTTTGGATTTCCATAATGAAAAAGATATGTTCTGACGTATCTGTTCTGAGGAAGTTAATGCAATTTAATGAAATTCATTTAAATAAGGTCCTTTAAAAATAAAATCAGTCAATATTGTATATATCTGTGTGTGTGTAACTTTTATAAAAATTCATGAAATTCTATGAACGGGATTACTACCTGCAAACTTTTTAAAAATAATTAACGATAAAAGTTTCCTTTGTTCAAATTTATATTCCGACATTATTTTCGCCGCTTAAGCAGTTTTGATTTTATTCGTTTATTTCATGCTTATTTTTTGGCTGTTTCGATTATTTTAACTGTTTTAAAAAGTGTTATCTTAACTTCGCAGGATTTTTAACTTGTCTGTTAAATTGCCTTTTAAATTTTAAGAAGTTTTATTTTATTTTTTAAATTCCTGACGAGTTTATCTACTGTGTTTAAAGTAAATCAGGTTCTTTTGCTTCCAAAAAATGAAAAAAAAATGGTGGAATGATTTCATAGTGGTGGGGGGAGGTGTTGTGGGAGGGAAGGTTCATTGTAATTATTAAAAAAGTATTTTCAAATGATTAGATTTTTCCAAACCTCTATCTGGATTTTATAAATTATCTGTCTTGCTAAAGTGTCCCAAATTGTAATTCTTTTTTTTTTCTTTTTTTGGAATTTAGTTGATAATATGAAGTGCAATTTGTAGAAAATATAAATATTTTAGAAATTTGACAAAAATTATATGCATGTTCCAATTTTTTCTTGAAAGTTTTGAATCATAAGTTCATTATTGCAAAACGTGTACTAGAAATCCTAATAAAGAATGGAGGAGTTTTAGAGGAATATGTGTTTTTTAGGCTTTAGATGCATGTTCTGTATTTTTTTTTAAATGCAATTTAAAGTTCTTTATTTTGGTAATGAAAGAAAGAAAAAGATACGTTTACTGCAATATTGTGGCAGTTTTTTGATGGAGTTTAGTTTCTAAAAATGTTCAATATTTAGCAGAATATAGAATAACTTATCGCTCTCTTTGCTATGACTAAGAATAATGTAATAACTTTTTCTTCTTGACTGAGATAACTCTTCAGTGTCTGAGAAAAAAATTTGTTTTTCCCTTTTCTTCAAATATTTATCAGACTTGACAAAAAGGATATGTATCATAAAGTAACATTTAATAAGCTTTTTTAATTTTTTTCAGATTTTTTCAGATAACTTGTTCGCTAAAAAAATCTTACTAAACATATCTAGCACTTAAACAAAAAGAAAATATAATTTTTTTTAACATTTTCTACAAACTTTGTGAACAGCTGCATGTCATAATTTCATTGTTGTTTTTTTTTTTTTTTTTCAATTCCAAGTAATGCAGTTTAATATGGTTTCATTTTCCAAAATGCTATCTAACTGAAGTTAAGCTAGAAATTTTTTTTATTAGAAAAACTGTACCTACTCAGTTTCCAACCACTCTGAATTATGTTTTAGACTTTCATTAGACCACTATAGACTCATTATTTTAATAAAAACTTGAGACAAAATTCAGACAAACTGGGAATCTTTTGCAATATTTTCGCTGATTTCTCTATCGCTGCAACTATTATAACGCTGAAAAGTAAGAAAAAAATTGCTCGGAATAAATTAGAGATGACTTGAAAGCCAATTGTTAGATTTTTTTTTTTTTTTTTTTGTTAGAAAGGATGAATCTCTGCTGAAGACATAAAATTTACGTGTCTTAAACTGTACCAGACCTTGCAAGGTTGTCTCAAAGTAAAGATAATTGCCCAATGGGGTTGTTTCCTTCAGTCAAAATAGTACTTTTTGTCACTGAAATAGATAGAATAAGCAACAAAAAAAAAAAAGAATAACATGGACTCGGAAAATACTTTCATTTTCCCAACAGTTATTTTTTAATTAATTTTTTTAATGTCCGATTCTTCAAACAAGGCGTGGTCTTTATGACGTCACAAATGATGCACTATGACGCATCTTTCTACCGCATTTCCACGTTATGATAATCAAGAAGCGAATTACAATTGCGCTCTACGCTTGCTATCCACCATATCGTTGCCAATACACGTGAGTAAAGATGCGAATTAAATATTTTGGACCGTGAATTTTCATCATTTGTGATGTCATCGGCAGAAGCGTTCGACGATGAAAGAGCACCGATTTAAGTAATTTTTTTAAAATATTAAACTTACAGAAATTATTTAAAAAATGGTCAGATTCTATGTTTTTAAGCATGCTCTTTCAGAAGAGAATACTTTTAAAACTTTGGAAACGACCCCATTTATTGATAGTGAATATGGAAAGTCTACCATATTGAGCTTTAAAACAATATTCACGCCAGTCAAAATCTTCCGGTTTAATAGTACTCGCTGAAATTAATAACGCAGCAATTCTTACAGGATATCATGGTAGATCGGATTTTTGCATAGCATCATGGTCAGATGGTATTTAAAAATCCAAGTAAATGAAATGTATCAGTCCTTTTAAACAATAGATCAAAAAAGAAAAAGTTATCAGAAAATCGCTTATTCTTTACTCACTGAAATAACAATTGGGATTAAAACTGAAATTTAAATTTTGCTGTTTCTTGAAAAATAATACAAAATTATAAAATTTCCTTTACGAAATGACTTTCAATGAAATTCACTCAATATTTGGCCCAAATGTTTCCTAGTCTTTCAATACTTTAAATGTATTTAGCCTGCTTCAATTGTTCACGGGGAACTGCATATTTAAGGTTTCTATGATAATAATTTCTAGCGTAAGACTTCTCTTTTCAAAGTTGTCGAATATGTTCCGTGTGACTAAATAGTTTTTAATTGTCTGAGCTTGTGAAACCTTTTTATACATAGTTATGAATTAAATATGCTTCTGCATTGCAACTCTTAACAATGAATGAAATTGTACATTGATGTAAGAAAATTAAACTAATGCATAAATTAAAATAGTGTTGGGGTCAAAACATTTTACTGCTGATAAGTTTTGAGTACAATTTTAAGTGAGAGCAAAGCATAAAATTTTTAAAGCATAGCGTAATATTTGAGCCAAAGTGATCTTTTTTTTTTTAAATTTAATATACATTCTCCACTTTGAGCATGTAAATGCTTGTAGTTATTGGTTTTACGAAAAATTTCTCCATGGTCAAACATATCTTGATGACATATTTCAAAAGAAATACTTTCTCATATTTTTCAAAATATGGTCTCATTTTGTTCAAAAAACATTCAAAAAAGATAAGCACATCGAATTTTCGAAAAATCGTTTCGAGGTGCACACCCCCATGCTATAAAATAATTTTTTGCCAAATTTCATGAAAATCGGCCGAACGGTCTAGGCGTTATGCGCGTCACAGAGATCCGGACAGAGAGAGATAATGACAGACAGAGATCCAGACAGAGAGACTTTCAGCTTTATTATTAGTAAAGATAGTACAAAAAGAAAAAGCTCAGCTTTCTCGAACGTAACTTAAGACAACGGTTTTCAATTTGAACTAATGTCAAGATGACAAACCAAATGAGGAGTTGCAGGTGAAGCTATCAGGAAAAGAAACACCTGCATATGCGTGACAAATCGATTCTCTATTTCCCCTCTAGAAGAACTCACATTTCTTTTTGAAAATGTGTCATCCGTTGACTTGAAATAACAGCACTGAAAAAAAAAAACTAATATAAATTTACATTTGTGTTGCCGTGAATATCCGAAATATAAGAACCGATGACATTAGCCAGGGTATATAGGCATACAAATACGAAAGACATCGACGGAACTCCATAAATTTCTGATGAATCAACGGCGAAAGTCAACATTCTGCAATAACTATATAATGTACAAGGAATCCGAAAAATTTAACACATTTTAAAAATTCTTCGAAAATCAACAAATTTTCGTATCAATATGTGATTTGTGCCATAATACTTCACAGTTTTGAGAGCTGTTTATGATATCGTAAAAAAGGGGGGAAAAAGAAAAAAGAAAAAATTATAACTATATGTAATCGCTCTATTGTCGCAGTAAGATTTTGTTTTTCTTAATGTGACGACAGCCGTCAATGAAACTTTCTTATCACTACACTTTTTTCTCTTTCTCCCCCCCCCCCCCCCCCCCCTTTAAAAAAATGTCATTAAAAAATTCTTGAACCTGTGAAGTATTATTGCGTAAACCACATAGTGATACGACAATTTGTTGATTTTCTAAGTACTTTTAAAATATGTCAAGGACTTTTAGGACACCCTGTACATGTTACTGTGAAAGACGATAACTGGAAAATGTCGACTTTCACTGATGGGCTCACCGGACAAGTATTCGGTCTTTCACCAACTTTTTTGGCTTGTAAATGTTGATATTCGCCGGTTAATGTCGACATTTACTAGACTTCGGACTATTACAGTAACATTAGGGTAACGGCACCAGTAACAGACAAGGATCCAGTAACAGACAGTTACACGTTTGGACTTAAATAATAAGAATTGTAGGCAGGTAAAACAGATGTTTTTGTGGCCTATGAATACGGTGCAACCATCTAGTGTTATCGGAGTGAATTTCATAAGACAGTTGGTATTTACAAGGCAGTGGTTTAAGGTTATGAACACCGCGACCACGAGGTCAGCTGGTGTTTCATGTTCATTTGAATTTAATAAGGCTTTCGTTCTAAAAATAAAGAACTTTTGCACATTTTGAAGAGAAAAGGAGAAGTTTGTCCATTACTCATCCTTTCCTCGTCCTATCTGTTACTGGGTTTCATCAGATTTATCGGTGTCTGTTACAGGGAGTGGGACCTTTTTTTCGAAGTTGAGCAAATAAAAATGGAATTAAATTATTCAGAGGATCCAGAAGCAACCAAACGTTAGATGAGATGTAGTTGCGTGAGAGAAAAATAGTTTGAAAAGTTTAAATACATTAAGAGTCTGAGAAAGTGAATTAACCTGAGAGCGATGTCTTAGGCTGTCTGATACAGGTGCCGTTACCCTATGTATTCAACATTTGTCAGTTCAACTATACAGTGAAATTCCGCTACAACGAATACCAATACAACGAAATTTCCGTTTCAACGAACTACATTTTTAGTCCCTATATAATTCCTATTACATTATTTGAATTAAATTACAAAGAAATTCCCGTTACAACGAGCAAAGCTTGCGGTCTCTTGAAGTTCGTTGTAACAGGATTTTACTGTATTCCTTTTCTATTTGGTCGTCCTCTAATCATGTTTAGCAGTTTAAAATACAAAGGCTTTTTGCAAGGCTCTTCAGTTTAAGAAATGTAGACGCAGTCAGAAATGCAATGTGCAATCAATCATGATTAATTGTAATTATTCCTGACATTAGATTTTTAGACACTTAAGTAGGATTTTTGTCGTATGGCTTCCTTGCGTTTTAGCACAGGGTGGCGACAGATCAGGGAAATCAGGGAGATCAGGGAAAAGTCAGGGAACTTTATTGATTAGGGAAAAGTCAGGGAAATATCAGGGAATTTTGAAAAAACTACAAAAAATCAGGGAAAATTAATTTTATGAAGAAAAAAATTTTTTTTTTTTTTTTTTTTTTGCTTTACAAAATTAAGTACTCTAATTCCCTACGCATTTTCCGCCAATTATCTGTTCAAAAAAATATATAATTAATGAGGTGCGATTATACACTGCCGCATATTTGTGCATTTTTTTTCCTCACCGAATTGAATAGCCCGGCATAGGAAAGTGACTGAGCTGGAGATGGAAAAGGTTTTCCATCTCCAGCTCAGTCACTTTCCTATGCTGGGCTTATGAGTGCTAATAAGCACGAAACTGCAGTCCTCGGCTGGAAATGACTGAGCTGGCGGTGTATTTCACGTATTTCTGCTTTAGCCCTGGCTAATGGGCGGTAATTTATTGAATATAATTATTATACTGTTTGAAAACAGTTCAAAATAATTTCAATTACTTTTGAGTTCTATCATAAATACACATATGTTTTTAAGAGTAGTTTTAATAGTTTCTTAAAATTCTTATGCTAAGGGGTTTCTGGAAGTAAAGTATTTTTTTTCTCTAATATTTCCATTGTAGAAAAATTTAATATACTGCTTTGTAGGTTTTTTCCCAAAAAATTGACTTGATATGTTTTTTTAACCATTTTATTAAAAAAGTAGCATCTTTTTAAAATATATCTTTAGTTCAACAACTTTACACAACTTAAAACGTTTAAAATACTGCGTTTTATACAAACATACAATGGATTTCAAGTAGAGCAAAGAAAGGAAACCATTGTTATTGGTAATGTAAGTCAGGGAAATTTGGTGAACTTAATCAGGGAAATCAGGAAAAAGTCAGGGAACTTTTTTTCACAGTTCCTGTCGCTACCCTGTAGCATGTACGTCTCGGTTTAGTTATTGGATTATTTCGTTTTTAATTTGAAGTTTGAACCTAATAGTTCCAAATTTCATGACTGAATTTTAATGACTTTTTTTAAAAAATAATAAGCATTTCTTTTTTAAATAATATTCATCAAGCGTTCTAAAGTCCTTCAGTCTGCATGGTTACACTTAATTTAGCTGTTAGTTACGAAAGTGGACTAAATTTCTTTTCTTTTTTTTTTTTTTTGGTATTGCGAAATAGTTAATTTAAGACATTTCAGTTATCAGCTTTATTAAAGAAGAGTCAATGTTTTGCAGTTCATCTCCAAGACATTAGGATTCTGAATTTTCTTTTAGCTCTAGATTGACACAGATAAAAAGATCATACTAAATTATATCTATTAATACCATGATCTTTTATTTTTCTTTAAAAAAGGATTTGCCTTACTTTCAAAATAAAAGGTTCAACTAATTAAGTTCTTCCTAATCTATTTTGAATCAAGTGAAAGCTACGAGTTTTGTGTGTTGAAATAAATGCCTATCATGTTCAATAAAATTGAAATATTACAAAATATTTTCTCTCATTTAGTAAGTTTTGTACACAAATTTTCGGAATTGCAAACGATAACTTAAGAAACGGAAATTCCGTGTAAAAATCTAGTACTACGTGCAATGAAGTGAAGGTCCCATCTAAACACGGAAAAAGATTCGATGTACAGTCTTTCACAGTCGTCATAACGTTTCTATCGATAATTAATCTTAAAAAAATATATATTGGCTCGCGGGACAAGTTGTAAAGGTGGTTGTCGTTTTAATATCGAGTAGTAATTTTGTTCGAACCATTTCGAAAAAAATTGTTCGAAGTACTGTACCGACTGTATTTGAAAAATTGTCGAGGCTGGAATTCGAACTTATCACGTAACACAGGGGCCTTATGCTTTGAATATGGCTTTTGTATGGGAGTCGTTTTTCATTTAAAAGATTAGAACTCTAAATTTGGTATCTAAGCAAAAATGATTCTTCTTTAGAACTAAACATTTTTCGAATTTTTAATGTCCATTTAATCTTAGCTTAAAAAAAAACCACATAAGTGTGTAACAAAAAGTTTCTTTTACATTAATCAGTATTTTTGGTTTTCGTAATATATGGTGGGGGTTTTTTTTTTTTCAAATTTTTCATTCAAAACATTTTTTCCCTGATTTACTTTTGTTATACTTGAGTTTTCTTTTCCATTGTTTTTTTTTTTTTCCTTCACTAAAAAATACCGTTTCTGGTTAAAAATTCCTTCTAGTATTTTGAATAGGTTTATTACAATTCCAGTACGATTTCCAACTGTTCATTAAATGTCTCTAGAATCTTTGGTAATTTCCTCTGTAATTTGTATTTGACATTGTTCTGTCATCCTGCTAAGCTTTCTGAAAATAACAGAATTCAGATTTTACACACAATTCAACGCAGCATAAATGCTATTAGAACCACATTTTTGATTTCATCTTTACTAATAATAAAGCTGAAAGTCTGGATAGCTGAACGTCTGGATCACTGTTATGCACATAGCTCCTAGGCGTTCTGCCAATTTTCATGAAATTTGGCACAGAATTAGTTCGTAGCATAGGAGTGAGCACATCGAAGCGATTTTTCGAAAAATCGATTTTGTTCTTTTTCTATTCCAATTTTAAGCCCATTTTACCAAGCGAATGACCATAACATGGACGAGCAAATTAACATAGCATATTGACGAGAAATTCATCATCCGTTATTTGTAAATTTACAGATGAATCAAATGACCTTTTAATTTACTACTACGGGCAAAGCCGTGCGGGTACCGCTAGTTACAAAATAAAACTACATCATGTGAGAAAATCGAAAGAAATAATTGTAAATATCCGTTTAGGAGAGTGATACGACATCCGTGCATTTATTTGTTCTTTTATTTATTTTTTTTTTCTTTTCTTTTTCTTTTTTTGGTGTTTGACATTTTCGACCTCCACAATGAGAAAAAATGGAAAAGAAATCCGAAAGCAGAAAACAAACGCTCCTGTGTTCTATGTAATTGTGCGAAACCATGTTTCCCATTTGAATCTTTTCAGTGGAATCAGGGGGCACTCGCAAGGTTCGGACGAAAAAGAATATTACTTTAAGCTAGAACAAAACCTCGCACTTTGTGCATTTGCACACACGAACAATTTCCTGTAACTCCCGATATTGCTGCGCCTTAACGAGGTTTTCCAGTCTCTTCCATATCCGCTACCAGCACTGAAAACAGTAACACCGGAACATAATGTACTTTATTTGAGCGCTGCGGGAGCTTTGCCGAACAATACACTGAGATGTGTAGCAACATTCCTGCTCCAGCAAACCATGACACAAATTGCTTTTATTTATCTTCGCTGTCCTCTCTGACCGTGTTCAATGTTCTATGTAGTGTCTAAAATAGAAGAGTCATGTGTGGTAGGTTTTTCTTTAAAAAAAAAAAAAAGAATCTGTTTAGATTTTACACAAAATCGTTAAATTTGAAGTAGCTGAATAATCCATTGGATAATTGGCGAGACAAAGGCAGAAAAAAAAAAAAAAAAAGACTGGGGAACAATTTTTAAAATAATTTCTGGTGGCTTTTTGAAGTATTTAGGACCAAAATCGTTACATTTGAAGTAGCTGAATAATCCTTTGGATAATGAGCTAGACAAAGGCAGAAAAAAATAATAATAATAAGACTGGGGAACAATTTTTAAAATAATTTCTGGTGAGATGGATTTTGGAATAATTTAGGACCAAAATCGTTACATTTGAAGTAGCTGAATAATCCTTTGGATAATGGGCGAGACAAAGGCAGAAAAAAATAATAATAATAAGACTGGGGAACAATTTTTAAAATAATTTCTGGTGAGATGGATTTTTGAATTATTTAGGAGCAAAATCGTTACATTTGAAGTAGCTGAATAATCCTTTGGATAATGGGCGAGACAAAGGCAGAAAAAAAAAAGACTGGGGGACAATTTTTTAAATAATTTCTGGTGAGTTGGATTTTTGAATTATTTAGGAAAAAATAGGTAAGCTGACTCAAAAACTACTTAACCACCTCAGATTTTTTCTCCACACCTTAGATGAATGCGAGCCTTTTCCGCTGGAGAGAGCGTGTCACAGAAAGCTCTGCTGACTTATCTTCTTGGTAATTGTATTTATTTACCAACTAGCTGCGTTGCCCGACTTTGCCCGGTCTATTTTGAAAATAAAAATTGTGTCAAGTGACGTAAATTCAACAATCAGGCTTAAATAAATAAATTTAAAAAAAAATCATGCAAAATTTCCCGTCCAAACAATGACGACAGATATTAAAATACTTTTAAGAAATTAAATAAAGAAAGATGGATTTCAAAAGTGTAACCATGGAAACACAAAATAATTTTAAGGAATTAAAATGCGAAAGAAAATGGTTCACAATTTGAATGGAAATGAGATTTCTTAAACTTGATTTAAAAAGTCTTGTAACTTTTTTTCCTTTCGAGATAAAAGCTTATTTTTCGACCATAGGTCGAGTTGGATCTGGAGTAAAAAATGTCGCTTTTTCCGATGGTGTCAAAAAGAAAACTGTGTGGCAATTCCTTTACTTTTTATTGATAGATTTAATGAAGAAAGTAGCGTCTAAATTTCAGCTAAGCCTAAAAAAAAATTGAGCTAAAAACGTAAAAAACTCCCGCCGCAATTAAGTTAGAGTATTGGAACAAATTGCGTAGAACGCGGAAAATTCTTCCCTTTCCAACGATGCGTAATATTACTATTTGCGAGTAATTTTTCACCCCCATATTCGGGAATTTATGTGAAAATTTGGCTTAAATTGGAATAAAAAAAGAACTATTCATCGAATTGTTTTCAAACAGGTTTGCAAACCTTCTCAGGACTTAAAGGAACAAACTGTGAAAATTTCACCAAAATCGGCCGGGTAGTTCTCGAGTTTTGCGAGTTCAAACACACAGACGCTTTTTGGAGACTTCATTTCATACTATGTATAGATATATTCACTTGTCCTCTCATACACTCGTATTTACATAGGAAATAGGTTGAAAAGAGCAATAATAATGCACAAATTAATGTTTTGTAATGTAGAAGAAAAATTTAAAGTAGCACTGAAAAATATGGCGGAAAGAGAATATAACTATAATAGTTGGTTGCGTAGCTAATTTTGTTTTTATTATATGTTTTTTCACCCCACACCCCTCTAATTACCTTTTTTTTTTTTTTTTTGGCATGAAATTTTTGTGCAGTCCAAACCTTTTGTTATTGGTCATTTTAATGTGTGCTTTAAAATTATAATTTTGTGAATAGTACAAAATATCCGTTTATCTTACAGATTGATTAAATTTCTTTTTTTAGCAATTTCTTTATTAATTCATCAAGATCATCTTCGTTATTATTAATTTTATCTATTTATTTATTTTTGTAATCTTGTTGTTTCTATTTATTTATTTGGATGTTCTTCGTTTAAATTAAAAAAGGAAAAGGATGAAGAAAAAAAAAGAAGAATTTATCAAGATCTTAGTTAAAATTAGAAAAAAAAAAATCTTTGTAATTTCACTGTTTTCTTTTTATTTATCTAGATGTTCTCAATTTAAATTTGAAAAACGAAACACTTGGTTTTTTGTAATCTAGCTCTTTGTTATTAACTCACACTAGATGTCCTAAATTCAAATTATTAAAAAACATGCTTTTTGCAGTCTTACTCATTTTTTATTAATTCTATTCCCGCTATCAGACATGCAAGCAAAACGATTTCTAATCTCCCGTTTTGTGGGGGTGGTAAGTAGACTCCGATATCGTCGGCCTTAGAAGTGATTCAAAAACTACAGTCTGCTATCGCGCCAGACCGTCGCCCGCAGTTAGGTTCAGTTATCTCTTTCCGCATCTGTCACTGACACGTCGCATATAAATGCGTTTGCATTCCCCTTAATCGGACAAGACCATCTCGGCTAAGTATTTTTCTCTCCGCCATTGTTTCCGAAGCCCCTTTGTTTGGGGCTCTTTTGCGTGCTTCCACTCTGTGCGTATTAATATTTATACCTTCTGCGAACCCATGCATTATTTATTTCGTATGTGTATCAGTGGATGAAAAAAAAAAGAGGAATATCCGATATGTTAGCTTCAGTTGGCATATTTTTTTTTCGGGTTTTCTTCTTAGTTTTTAGACGGATTACTTTTTCATGAGCGATGATAAAATTTAGGTCTTAAGATAGTCGAATGTGCGAGAGAAAAAGAAAAAAGTGCATTTTTTAAGGAAGAATAATTGCTTTTTAATTAGTTAATGCTTTAAATGGAAGAAATTTATGTATCGTGAAGAATTAGGCAATGGATAAAGAAGAATATTTCAAATAATGCTTTCTTAATCGGAACAATCTCCCATCAATTTTTTTTTTTTTTTTTTTTTTTTGTCTTTCCAAAAATGAAGTTTTTCTTAAGAAAAACACAACAATTAGATGCTTAATTAGCGCAAATAAAGTGCATTTCCTCTTAAGCTTTTAATTACATTCTTGATTAAAAAAGTAACGTTAAGTGGAATTCATATCACAGAATAAATTCCTATTCAGGTGCAAATATTTAAATCGTAAAAGATTATTTTTAAAAAAATCTACTAAATTTTTTTCAGGAGATTTGCACAAGTGAACTAAGCAGAGCAAATAAACAAAAAAAAAAAAAAAGAAAGAAAGAAAGAAAGAAAAATACTAATAATAATGCACATTACACACACACACACACACACTGAAAATTCAGTTTTTTTTTTTTTTTTTTGAGTTTTTAACTGTTGTTTATCATATTTTTTTTCATCTTATTGAGCTTAAGCGCAGGTCAAAAATAAATAAATAAATAAATAAATAAATAATAATTTATTTTCCCTGTTTTATAGTTCTGACTTCGTTGCTTTTCTAGAACTGCGCCTAAAACATTCTCATTCTTTGTCCCTCAAGAACATGTGTGCACAAAATAAACCGATCCATGCTACGTTTGGAGAAAACTATTCTTTTATAGTCATTATATATATATATATATATATATATATATATATATATATATATATATATATATATATATATATATATATATATATATATATATATATATATATATATATATATATATATATATATATATATATATAGTTTTCCCTCTTAGTCATTTAATCTTACTTAACTACAAGAAATTTATTTCAATAACAAAAAATATTATACAATTTTTTATGAAATTACTAGAAAAAGCTTCCTCAAAAAAAAAAAAAAAAAACGTAGAAGTACAAGTTAATATACTAACTGGAATATCTGCCTTGCCGGCCTTGGCCACCATGGGCTGTTGCGCTAAAGAGTTTGGGATTTTTTTCCCACATGTTAATATTTTAAATCTTAAACGGAATTTATATTACATTTGTTGAAGAATTAGCGCAATGTTTTAATCTCTTAGATGGGTGTGGTCCAACCTTGTTGTAACCCAATGCCAATCTAGCTTTAATATAGAAATTAGAGGGTCAGAAATTTTCCAGAAAAAAAGCGAATCACATATTTTATACAAAAACATGTATTGTAATTTATATTAAAAGAATTCTACTGCAAAGCCGTTGTAGTATCGAATTTAAGCCAAAATGCACGTGAATTATCCTTAACATACAATGTATCAAAGAAAACAATCCTGACTCATTTGGCACATGTCGGTAAATTGAAAAGCGGATGCCACATGAATTAATTGACTGATGCACAAGAAGGAGCGAAGACTACACGCATATATTTCTCTTCTTTCTCGCAACAAAGCCGAACCATTTCTCAATCAAATCGGTACGTGCGATGAAAAATGGATCGTGTACAATAATCGTAAGCGTTCACCGCAATGGTTGAACAAAGATAAACCGCCAAAACACTCTCCAAAACGAGACATCCGCCAGCAGAAGCTGATGGTTACTGTTTGGAGGTCTGGCTTAGGTGCCATCCACCCCAGCTTTATGGAACCTGGCCGATCAATTAATATCGGCGGATATCTACTGTTATCAACTAGACGAAATGTCGAGAAATCTTGAAATTAAACAGCTAAAATTGGTAATCGAATGAATCCAATTCTCCTGCACGACAACGTCGACTGAATGACCGTGTCAAAATTACAAGAGTTGAAGTTGGAAATTCTCCGTCACCCAACGTACCTGGTGATGACGGAGGGGCCACCGCCACTGTCTCTATCATTTCTTTCAATATTTAAACAACTTTTTATCCGGAAAAAAGTTCAATTCTGCACAGGCTGTCGACATGGCATTTTAAGAGTTCATTGACTCTCGTGATCCAGGCTTCTACAGCAAACGAATAAACGAGTTACCCCTAGAACTGCAAAAGTGTATCGATAATATAGGTGCATACTTTGATAAAAGATAAAAAGTTTTTATTGAAAAAAAAATAGAGTTCAACTATGCATTTTTTGCTCCATTTCATACTTGACAACCCGATATTATCAAAAGTAGCGTCCAAGCAGCTGAACTGAGTGAGTGATGCTTCGTCAAGAAGCTTAGTGATTCCCAAAACCTAAAATCCTCACAGCTTTCAAGCAGCTGGATTGAGTGACTAAGGTTTCGTCAAGAGCCGACGAACTTAATGACGAGCAACTCGCTCACGGAAGCAACGAGATGCTTACTACACCAAAACATAATTGATAAAATCTTCTAAGGAGTGATAAAAGCTAATACATGCAATTTAGTGTAATCTGGATACTAGGGAATAATCATCACCAATGCACTCGCTTCGGTTTCAAGTACCAAGGTGCAAAATACTCACGGAAGAGACAAAGGTGCTGCCTCAGACAAGGAAAAGCTGAAATGTCTTTTAAGGAGGGATAAAAAATAAATTATTCAAATTATGCGAACTGGATACAGGGAACTAATTGCCACCTTTTCATTCGCTTCGATACAAAATACCAGAAATGAAGTAAGTGGATGGTTCCTCATTTAGTCAAAAAATATGCAATATGCATAGAATATGCAAATTGCCAATGCACATCTAGTTGCTATAAAGATTTGACAATCTGATGACACTCAAAAAATGTATATATCACTGCCTGTCTTATTTAAAGATGCCTACTCATACACATTTTTCACAGCATTCCATGTTTCCTTCCACTCAAATCATCTACGTTTACACCGCAATCTCGAGTCGTGCCTACTTTTCCGCAAGATTTCACGGAAGACTCTCTCTTCTCATTCGAAGAAACCGCACTCGCAATTCCCCCGGCAGAAGTGGTGGCCGTTTTGTCCGAAAGGTGGTTCCGCGCCGCCGGACCGTGACATTACAAAGTATATTAGGACACAGACGCAGAGCTGTAAGCCGTGCTCGTGGGCGCATGACGGCCCCGTCTGGCCATCCATCCCTCGTAAACAAGTTGTTCCCCGTCTGGTTAGAAGGAACTTTAAAAGAACTCCGTCTTGCATGGCAAAGATGGAGTGGTTCTGATTTATGGATGTCTAATTGGCGGATCTATTAAAGGACCCCGGAACAAACTGTGATGCACCATGAGGCATGAAATGAGAGCTGTTCATATCGTACGAGGAGAAAAAATATGTGCTGTTAAGCGAGTGATGAAAATTTAAATGATTTTTGGATGTGGTTTGCGGGTCGTTTGCCCTGGTAAAAGCAATAAAATTATTTTATTGCACCAAGTTAGAGATTTGACATAGAGCTTGACAATCGAGGCGAATATGCAGGATTAAGGAATTCAACAAGTTAATTATTATACTGCCGTGGGCAGGTAAAGAGCAGTAACTGAAAATTGTTCATTTTTTTTTGCATTTTTGTCACTTATTGTATGTTATTGTACAAGTTTACGTATGTTATTGTACAAGGCGTCCTGAAAAAGACTGACTGTTTTCAAAAATTCATAACAGGAAATTGGATAATGATAAAAAAAAAAAATTGCAGGAAATTCATGTGATGGGCCGTAAGTTTCGTCCCCCAGAGTTCCAAACTTTAGTTCAAATTTTTTCAATAGATTGCGCTGCAGTTAGTAAGCCTAAAAGTCAAAAAGTATTTATTGGAATTCACCGATTTTCCCTCCGATTGCGACATGTGGTTGCAGCCGGCGGCAGGCATTTTGTAAATATTGTTGTGTAATTTTGTTTATTAAAAACATTCTTCGAAAAACTATGATGTAATTTTCTGTCTTTCTTTGATTTACGATCTTACAATCTGCAGCGCTACCTATTAGAAAATTCTTAAACTAAATTTTGGAACTTTGGGGGACGAAATTTACGGCCCACCAGAAGAATTTTCTACAAAAATTATTCTTTTGTCATGAACCATTTTATTGTTATACATTTTTGAAAGCATTCAGTCTTTTTCAAGACACCCTGAATATGCTTTATTGTACAATCTTGCTTATTTGGTCTCCGCTATGAAAAAAAAAGTCGAATAACAACATTTCATTTCATCATACAACATAAGTTTAGTTAGTATGGAATTCATAACGCATTTCTTGAAATGTCTCGAAAGCTCATTTCTGCAGATATTGCCGTCTACCTGTCCACGGCAGTATACATTTATAGAATATTTATTCGCATAGTGATAGGTGTAATCGATTAGAATAATGTCGTGGTTTGTCCAGAAATGGAAGCAGTTTACTTATTCTAAAATGTGGTTTACTGTAGTGTAGAGTAAATTGAAAAGGAAGTAAAGGTTAAAAATTATAGAAAGAGTATTCTTAAAGAATTAGTGTTTTTCGGGAATGAAATATCTAGCATATTCTGTATAAATGAAAATGGTTTGTACATTACAAAATAAGGATAAATATCTAAAGCAAGAAAAACCAAGGTTGTAATAACACATTTTAGAGGAATATGCAATGACGCAAATAAAGTCCATAGACTTTATATGCGTTATTGATCATTTTAATTGCGCTAACACAGTTCATTAGTCGATTTGTTTTTTACTCTCTTTTTTAATCACGTTTCGGTTCCAACTTTCCAACTCTAAAAGTTCTGAAGCATACTACTAGTATAAATCGAAATGAAATCCTTTATTCAATCAGTGAACTCGAATATAAAAAAATTATAGAATTTAATTTCTTAGCTTGAACTACATCAGGTAAAATCGAGACTGAATTAAAACTATGTGCGCATAAATAACCGCTACAAATAGAATCTTCAGATTGTTCTCATTTCTTAAGCAGTAATGCACTACAGTTAATACAAAAGCTTTAGTACCATTCCGTATAAGCTATATTCAAAAATGGTTAGAGGTCAAATTTGCAAATGATTAATGTACCTTTATCACAGTGTTTTTATTTTGTTAATTATGTAGATTAGATATGTTTTTACGCCTAAGTATTTAGCAACAGTAATACTCATTCTATGCGTTGCAATTTTTTTTAGATCAATTGCAGCTTTTATTGATATTCCTCACCATGAAAAAAAATATGTTTAAAGGTCGAAAAGAAGAAAGCATTTTTCACATTCCATATTACGAAAAATAAAACTTAAAATAGAAAACAAATTCAAAAAAAAAAAAAAAATTAACTAAAACCACACCGATATTCTTTCCAGGGGAGTGACATTTTTGTGTCTAGCTTCGATCGAATCAGTCAAAGGCTTAGTAACAGAATTGCACTTAAACAAACAAATAAATCCTCGGACACTAAGATTTATAAATAGAAATAATAGTTGTAGCTAACTTGCACACAAATTTTCTCTGTCACAAAGATTTTTCTAATCTTGCAGTGAATTGCTGTTGCCGCCAATTGGGAAAAGGGATCTTTAACAGTCTGAAACTTTTTGCTAAATCGCTTTGGGATTGGACGGCGACGTTAGGTTCTGGGATCTCGTCCGAGCGTCATCTTGGGTTTACCATTCCCTAAGCCAGTGCTATCCAATCAAGATTTATATAGTAGAATCAGGAATTAACACTCTCTTGGGAAACATCAAGGGATGGAATAAAGAAAACGTTCGGATGCTCCTAACCGAATGCAAGTCAATAAAGAAGCAACTGCTTCAGACAGGCGACATTAAGCCGAATCTATGAAGAGGATTGTGGAAGAAGTGAGCTCGTTCGCTCTATTACAAATGGCTTAGGGCAGTTTGTGTCAATGATATCTGTTCCAAGGAAAATGCAAATGTTGAAGAGCGTCAGTTTTTCTAACTGCACTCACTCTTCCACCATGTATTTTAAGTTGCTACAACATCGGAAGATGACCTGTGTGGTACACTTTGTGTCATATCTTTCTCTTGAAATAATTCATGCTTGTTTGCAAATAAGAAAGGATCGTTGAAGAAAAATAAAATGTTGGGATTTTTTTTTTCAAAGCAATTATCTTGAAAGGTACGCGTAGAATTTACTTGTTAGGAATAGTAAGTTGTATCTTTGTGTATGATTTCTGTTTTCTTTCCTTCAATACATAAAGGACATTAAAGTTGTTCAAATATTACGTTGAAAATTTCTAACATATATTTACTTACTGTAGTGTCTGATTTGCTCTAGCGAAACTTTTATTACATTTTTTTTCTAGCTTCGCGATGGGTAACCAAAGAACCACGGTAATGACCCACTAATGCATTTTATTTGATTGTTGTAAGTTGATTTTTACAAGTTTATTTCTCATAATAGAGCAACGAACAGACAATTGAAAATATTTAAAAAGTAAACTTCAATCGGCTATGATATGAGAGCTAAACTATATGAACGATTTTAAATAAATAAATAAAATTACATTTAAAAACACAGAATCAACTACATGAAAAATTATCATAATTATTTTATGCTAAAAAGAGGATTAACGTAAAAATAAAAAAAAACGAAAAAAAGGCATATTAAAAAACACACACACACTTTTTTTTTCTCAATTTGAGCTACATTTATATTATTTTTTACATTTTAATCATGAAATTATTGTCAAGTTTTCCTCTTAACAAACTGCTGCTGTTTCCTCGTTGGTACCTTTACCCTTTCCCGAGTGGTGTCACTGACTAGCCCTTAAAAAGATTAATTTTAAACAAAATGTGACCCGCTTCTAAAAAACGTTCACCATCGATGTTATAGGAAAATGTTTGGGATAAACTAACTTACGGGTTAATAGTCTGACCAATTGTTAAATTACATTATAACCTTACGTAAGGTAATGTTTTACTCATAATTAGGTGAGAAAAAAAATATCTAGCTCCCCACCCCCCCCCCTTTTTTTTTTGAAGATATTGCCTTCATTTAAAAGATATAATTTTCATTATGTAAAGTCGTACCATTTTTGAACCCTTTTAGTCTTTCTCCGACCTGAAAATTTCCTGCAATCGTATCGTAAGTGACAGTGGGGGAAATCTCGCAGATATAAGCCAACTCATTGTGCTCACCTACAGTCGAATTGCCTTAAATCGCGATTCCATATGGCTATAACATGAGTTCTTCATGGAGTAATGAATTTTAGAGCTAAGGTGAATTTCTCTACCACAACGGAAAAATTTTTGGCTGAATAATTTCGGCAGAAAGCAGAAGATTAATTCAACACTTTTTTTGTTCTTCCGCTTCTTCTGGCAAGTTTCCTGACGTGCATACGGTGTCAGGGGATGATTGAGCAGCCTAAATAATCATCATTTTTATATTTTAAGTGTAACTACTGTATCTAATGTACAATACTACTATAGTGCTGCATTTTATTATTACTACATACTGTACGTACCGTACTAGTTTATTTTATGCAGATTAATACAGATTTTTTAAAATGCAGTCAAAAATTACTCCTTAATAATACAGATTTTTTAAAATTCACTTCTTCAACAATCTTCTTCTTTTCACTTTCTGTTATTTCTTACAGAAATGATAAAGTGGTTTAAAACAGCTTTAGAGGTGTTTACAAATGTCGAAAATAACTAGGTATGTTCCCAAAATATTTGTATACATACTCTTTTCCAAAACGCGAAATTTAGACTACGCGAAGGGTCAAGGAATGCATCCCTCGCGTAAGTCGATACTCGACTGTAAATGAGCTCTAATGATTTATGTTACTATATTACATCACACCAGATAGCAGGTCACAAGAATTGTACCAGCATGCACAAGTTCAAGTGTACATAACATGGACCTATGTATAATATTATCGCAGACTAATTTTGTTAGGTATGTAGTACAGCTTGCATATTTGAGGTTACACTCAACAATTAAGGGCAAAAAATGGGAGGTTGATAAAATTCAAAGTTCATAGTGTCCTTTCATTAAAATCAAAGGTATTTCAAAACATTTATTCTTAAGAGATTGCATAGAAAAAGATTTCATCAACAATTCTATAAATAACTAAAACATATGGGTAAAAAAAATAGTTATGTCTCAGAAAATTTTCGTAGTTGAAAAAAAGAAAGAGAGAACAATCGGTAAATTTTCAGACTGAAATGAAATATTCTTTTATATTTGCATAACAATATTTTTTTTTCAATTAAGCCTAACGAGTTTTTAGCAAGTATTCGAAAAAATATTCTATAAAGTATTATATTGACGTTTCTATCTGATTGGTTCTTTTGGTATTCTGCAGAAGATTTTAATTATATTTCATAAATATTCTGCAAAGTCTCTAAGAACATGTAATAAAAACTCATTCGTAGTTTCTTCACAGAAACATTGATGAAACGAGCTATTATTCTATGCGATTTTTGAGAGCAAAATTTTAATTGCCACTGTTGATAGATCGATAATCATTGCAAAAAAAAGTTATACGGTTTACTTTAAGAAAAATACGTTATAATTTTATTATAAAGGTTTTTTGAAGTAACTAATCGCATTTGTTGAAAGAACTAGCTACCGATCCGAAATAAAACAATAATAGTTGAAAAGCAAATTCCGAGTTGCCAGTTTCTGTTTGTGAGTCAAGATCACATTGGGATCGTCTGGCGCCACAAGACATTCTGTTCCAATTTTAGCCAGCTTGGTGATCATTCCCAAGCGTGTGATTTCCGATCAAAATTTATATGCTGGAATCGGGAATGAATACTCTGGAGAAATGCGAGAAAATGCTCATGTAATGCGTGGTAATAGGATATTTTCTTGCGATGCAGCTCAATAAAAAGCGAGTTAGTCGAAAGACACTATTTAATCTCCCCTAAAAGAAAATTAGCTTGTACTTTGTTTATTTGAAAAAACTTTCAAAGTATACTTCAATATTCTTTGCTACTTTATCAAGTGATAAGTAAATTATGTTTTATCACTTTTTAACATTTTTCTAAAAAAGGGATTTTAAAACTTTTTTGTCGTTAAACTTTTGTATTTATTTGTCGAAAGCAGATTTGGAACACACTTTACAATTGTGTCCTTTTTTGAAAATAAAAAGCTCATTCAAAGCTAAACGGTAGCAGAAACAACTACAGCAACGATGATGCTGATGATGATAATAGAGAAACTGTTTTCATTTCAGACCTTCGTTTTACTGGGAAAGAATATTTAAAATGCCTTTTTGTTGTTTTAAAATTCTTTTAACGTTTCAAGTTACAGGCATGCTTCCATATACCTGCGGGGCAAAAAAAAAAAAAAACACGTTTATCAGCATAAATTTTTTATATTTTTTTTAAAAAATGCACACTTTTTTGCCTTTCATTTTAAAAGGAAACAAGCTATTTTTTTCTTTCTCAAAGAAAAAACAATAATGCTCCTTTTTTCTTCCTTTTTTATCTTTCAAATGCTATGTAGGGGAATGGGGGCAAAGTGAACTAGGGAAATATTTTCCCTTTTTTTAGCGCAATCTATCTCGTAATATTTTAACTATGTAGTAACACATGTAGTCTATTCCTGTCAGCTAAAATTCACCTTTGAAAATCAAAGCATATGATAATACAAGCAGATTTCAAAAAGTCATACTCATATGGTAATATGTTGTTGGAAGTCAAAATTTATTTTTTCTATTATAAAATGATGTTATTGACATTTTAAAAACAAATTGAGACGGACTAGTGCAGACTAGGGGCAGAAAGAAATAGTCCATTTCGTTTACTTAGTTAATTGTTTACTAAACCACTTCCGTATTCATTTATTAATTAGTTTATTTACATTCTTTCAATTAACCATTAACTTATTTTTTCATTTATTCACTCATTTCTTTCTCTCATATGAAAAGTATTTTTTTCTTCTATCTATTCATTTATCCATTCAATACTTTTATTTACTCATTCATTTGATCAAAAATACTTTTAGCTATCAAATATAAAGTACTTTATTAGAAAAGAATTCCTTTTTCACTTGGTCCCATGAAAAAAAGCGAAAATTTTCCTTTTTTTTTTTAATACAAATTTACTGCCAACAGCAAAAAACAATGTTTGAATGCAAGTTTTATTTATAAAACGCTTCATTCTTTCTTAATGTACTGTCGTTGTTCAAAATAAATTTCCAAGCTATCATTTTGAAAAAGGTAAGTTCTTAACTATTTTACTTTGTCCCACCTTCCCTCGTATTCGAAAATTAAAAGATATATATCCTATTTATTATGTATTTGCGTTTCTCTGACTTTGACATAGATGGCGTAAGCACGCACATTTTCTCTATACAAACAACTCCTAAAAAATGCATTAACGACTGTCAAATACACAGACGGTAATTTTAATATTACATCTTACTTCTACTGCTTTAGGTCTTCAAATATTAATAAAGCGTGGGAGGTTAGAAACTGTTTCTAAATTTAAAAGAAAAAAAATGGTATTTTTCTGATGCCATTCGATACGTAAGAAAACTTTCTGTATCTTTTAGTTTTATATTGATAGTGGTGTTTGTTATCTAAAGTCAAACTGACGTCCAAAAGTATGAAGAAAATTAAAGTTCAATTTTTGATGGATGAGTTCCTTTCCGGTTTCATCGAAACCGTTTTTTGCATGAGAATATCAATATAATAAAGAAGATATGAAAATTGATCGAGGAGCGTCGGTACTTATCTTTTTTTTTTTTTTTTCTTTTTGAAAAGAAGTTTTCTTATTCGCATTATGATCATAATTCGCTTTAAGTTTGCTTTACTGTCCTTCGATACAGTGTACAGAACTTTTTAGGAAAAAATGTCATGGATATTAAATTGTTGGTACCTAATTATAAAAAGATTCTCAATTGTAAGAATGCGTGAAATGTTTCGGGGAACATTTTCTATAACTGTATTTTTTCTGTTTGAGAAACTGAATACTTACTTATAAGCTCTATAGAGCAGACGCTGGAGGTACTTGAGTATGAAAATATGAGGGCCGCATTCTGTTAATGGATTTTAGTTGGGGAAAGCTCATATATTAACAATATGGATCTCGCCGGGCTCATTTTTGGTCCTTTTTTTTTCAATCCCCCTCCCCTTATTCGTTAAGTTTATTCTAATGGTAATTGGTAATAAGCTGATCAATATAGTTGATTCTAAAGGTGGACGTGATGGTTAGTATTTTTTTTATTAAATAATAAAAATGATAGTACAATTTTTGAAGAAGTTGCGAAGTATTTCATAGGTTGCGTTCGACGAAACTCACCGGTCGACCGGTAAGTAACTGGTTACTAACCGAAGCGTTCTATGATCAACCGGTTACCACAGCGGTTACCATTCTAAGCAGTTGATTGGTTGATTGGAGCATGTGATCATTAGCTGTCACGTGATTAACTAACCGGCCGCTCCCGGTCAAGCTCGTCGAACGCAACCTTAGAGGATTTGATTAGATGGTCGTCCTGCTGAATTTGTCCGGCTGCTGACAAGTGCTAAGTTGGGTGAAAACATGGTCTTCATTTCTCCCAGCAATATTTTTTAAAAATTCCCCCGCTGAAATTTCGTAACACAAGTAAAGTTGCTTATCTTTTTCCGTCGTTATTTTTCCACATAACAAACATTTCAACTGTTCATTCACTGATACACGTTCCCTACCTGATGAACGAAAATTTTGGGACTCAGACACACTTGTTTAGGAAGTCGAACTAAACTCTTCTTTTTTATTTAACGCCACTTCTTGACGCCTTATTTTCTCTTCGCTTATGTAACTAGCTGAACAGTCTTGGTACCATGAAAATTCTTGTCTTGTAAAGCCTGTTTTATACCACACTTCAAACTTTTCAGTAATATCGTCTTTTCTCCTATCTGTTGCTTTTTTGATATTAAGCAGCGGGCTTGATTTCAGTTCCTTAACTAAATCACTTGTTCTATCACAAAATAGGCACCATAAATCGTTCGGTCCTTCTCTTTTCAAATTTACTATTTCTTAGGATATTTCTTCCGTTTCTTAGTAAAACATAGTTTAAATTAATGCTCAAAGGTAACGGAATCTCAATTAACAATTAAGCTTATACAAAATAAATAGACAAATAAAATAACACCACGTGACTGCGCAATAGACACTGAACTGTGCAGAGTGCTATGCTTATCAGCGGGTAATACTAATACCGCGTAAAGGGGTTAGAAATGAACCAAAAAGGACCCCCACAGCATTTGGCAAGATGTGTTTTTTCATACATCAGATATCGTTGTGTAAATTCAATAATAATTGTCTAAATAAAAATGAGTCTCGTCTTGCTTGCACATATTCTATTTCAACTCGCTATTTTCTTATGTTTTAAATTTACTCAATTAGCTAATTATTCAAAAATTGTATAATTAATTTAATTATTTAATAAAAAACAACTTATCATCCTTTCCGCCATTTAAATCAACGATAAATTAAGGCAGAAGTAATCAATAATCTGACTTTTTAGTATGTACTCCATCGAGTCCGGCAAGATCCAGATTGATAATATATGAGCTCTTCCCAACTAAAATCTATTGACCGAATGCGGTCCTCATATTTTGCATGCTCGAGTACCTCTAACGCCTGCACTACTATTAATTTCAAGTAAATTCAATGCTCCTGACTTCATTAAGTTCTGAAACTTACTTATAATGTTTTCTTTAATCGCGTTTTGGTAATGTTTTTGAGTATATGAATGATTTTTATTAGTAATAAAAATTATTATTTTTCTAAGCTCGTTTATTGGATACAGAGTCAGTAAACACAAATGCTAAAATGAACAAAGAAAAAGAAATTTTACTGAGTCATACCTTAAATTTCAATGAAAACGTTGTTTTGCAGTTCAAAAAATCATAAAATTTTCTTCAGTTTCTTTCTATTAAATATGTTTATTTCAAAAGTTAAGTGTATTTTTGTTTTATATTAGTAATAACTTTGTGCTAATACGTTAGAAAATAAACTAAATCTAAAACAAACTGTACTAATACATAATTTCTTTATTTCTTTTGGAAAAAAAAAGAAAATTTATTTTTTTCCTATTAATTATTTTCTCTTCAAAAGGTCAGCTACCTTTTTATTTCACACACATTTTTTTTTAAAGAATCTTAAAATGGACGGAATCCGACCCGTACATATTTAATTTAGCGATAAAACGAATAAATGTTTCTAAGGGAAATGTAAAAGTGTGTGCTTTAAGAAAAAAAATGTGTGCAATTTTTTTTCAAAACAAATACTTTTAAGCTCGTTGAAATTAGAAATACGTGTTTCAAAATTTCAAAAATCCCGTTCTTTTCTGTTAATCTAAAGTCACTGTATGTTTCTAAGTTATTAAATAGTTATTTCTTCAATTGTGCTTTTCCTGCATTCTTTATTGTGACCGATCATTTCTTACTTCCAGTTGCAACATTCTTTGTAAATAGAGCCCCACCTATGTTGTTTGGCTACTACCAAGTCTCATTTCATTCAAATAATTAATATACGTTCAAACAATTAAATCAAAATGAATAAATAAAACTAGAATGTTGAAGATGGATAAAATATGTCTTGCGTTTAACAATGTTTGACGCAATTCACTACATCGTTAAAATTGGCAAAAGTTTAAAAGATGTTTATAGTGCCTTTTATTAAAGCTTGTTAAGATAGTTATTTTTAAATATGCGACTGTAAGTAAGTTTTACAAAGCTAAGCTACACTCTAAAAAAAAGCTACGTACAGAAAAAATGGTTGTAAAACTGAAACAATTTTTTGAAACACAACGAAAACTTTATTGAGCGGAAGAAGTGGCGATGTGGCCAAAAATTACAAAAGAAAACGACAATTAGCTTTCAAATAGACAGGAAAGGAAATTATGTCCCTAACTTGCGCTAAAATGTGTAATTTTAAGCAATTAGCAGTAGGGTCTGTGACCACCTATACTGCAGATGCAGACTCATTTTCACTAGTTTGGAATGAAGAAGTAAGCACCAAAAAATCGTCAGATCCAACGCTGCGAAATAAATAGCGTCTGCAGAAATCAACCTGTTTATGTATCTATCACATTACACAGCCATATGTAGTTATGCATATATTTTACTGCGGAACTGCCTTCGTATTTTGCTGAAAGTTATATGCAAATTTTGTTGCTGTAATCTTCCTTATACAACTCGAGTTATGCCAATTTTAATTAATGAGGCTTATTTTCTAAGAGAGTGTCGCTTACAGTTTTTTTATGTGACTTACCTGAAGTTTTCCCAAAAGAAAATTAGTAGTGACAACTACAAATATCCATTTACACACCATTATCTCAACAAACTAATTTCAAGAATATATATTACAGTCCAGTGTTCCCCGTCATTACTACTACTTGTGGTTTAACTGGTTGAGTTTTTTCCTGAAGACATTTTTGCTTTTTGATCCAGACCAGGCCCCGATCCAATCCTGATCCAGCACCCCTGGAGGTTTGATTTCGAATGAGGATTTTTAAGGTATTGTGAGCATGACATATTTAACATTCCTCAGTCACCATTAAAGAATACGGAGGATCTTCTGTCGACTGGCATCAAACTCGGGATCCTGCAATCACGAATCCAAAGTCATACCGATCAGGCCACCTGGACCAAGAATAATAGACAAAGGAGCACTCAAAATTATATTGCAACGGGCCACCAAATGCTTGAACCTGCCACTGCCTTAAGTTACGCTAGGTAAATGGCCAGCACACTTTTTGTCGCGTGCAATATAAGATTCATTCATCGATGCATGTTGCATTTTGGAAGTCTCGCGTTCATGTAACAGTAGCTTGAAACTAGAAGGAAAAGTTTAGCAATTTTCAAGAAACCACTGCTGTCAGATCCGGTTGAAATCATTTAATCGTTGGAATAGCCAAAACCTTGGCTGCTATTGCATTTCAAAAAAGCTTTAATCATTTTATGGAAGTGACAAGTACACTTCATCTAAAACTCGTATGCTATTCCCACAAAGAAGAGAAGGAAGAAAATATACCCGTCGCGCCGAACCAAGACCAGCACCTCGCCGGCGCCACACTCGTCGAATGTTTATTTACTGGAGAGACGTGTATGTCCCGTTGATTGCGTTCACCCTCAGCCTCTTATAATCCCTCTTTCTCTCCATCCTCCAGGAAAAAGCAGTGAGTGAGTGAGTGAGAGAAATTTAATTTCTCCCGTCACTCCAGCCTCCGCGCGGAATTTAATAAATTTCTCGCCGCAAAAGAGCGATAGAAGAGCAGGCGCGGAGTCGGAAAAAGCAGATTTTCGAGTGGACCTGCGTGTCCATCCCCCTGCATACACACTTGAGTCTTGGCGGCTACAGGTTTTCGCCATTTAGCGTTCGGCCACTTAAGCCGTCTCCAGCTTTTGTTTACTTTAGATTTTTTTTTCTCACTTTCGAGGTTTTTATTTTAAATGAAAAGGGAAGGACTCCATATTAAAAAAAGCAACAGGTTTTTTTTTCTCCTTTTTTAATATATTTCTCAGTTGAGATTGAAAATGAATTGTTTTAAGTTTTAAATTAAACAATGCGGCAATGTTGTACAAACGAAAGTCTAAAACGCTTCGGGAAATATTAATAAACTTATTTGAGGATCTACAACCACCTACTAATATATATTGTGAACAACCACGTAGTGGATTGTTGTTGAAATAAGCCCTGTTTTTCAATCAGCCTTAAAATGCAAAATCTGGTTTCCTAATCCTGCATTAACATCTAAAAAAAGGAAATTAAAATACTTTCATCATTCTTTGAGATATCTTAATAAAAATGTTTGAGAATATGTAACCGCTTGTTAACATATTATAAGCAATCACATTTTGGAATATCACACAAATAGGTAATTATTATTTTTCAAACTGCTCCGCAAAAAAAAAAAAAAAAAAAGGTGTTTTTCTAACTTTACATGTATAAACATTTATAAATCTATTAAAATAATTTATCGCAATTCCTTTTGCCAGTTTTAATAAATTGAGTTTTACGAGTTTTTTGTTTCTGTTGAAATGGGAGTGAGAAAGAATCCTGTTTCTCTAATCGTTTATATTTTTTGGAATTGTATTGAAGGACTTTAGTTACTACTGCAAATTCATCTAAGGAAAACCTTTTGAAATTTTTTTCTCTAAAATTTTAAGCTGTTCATTACTTGCTTCGAGTTCACTCACTGATTTCTGTTTATTTGCTGGGTGAATCTATTTTGTGCAACTGATTCTCATCTTCTTTGCATATTATAACCAAGTCTCTCATGAACTTCTTGAAGTTGCTGTTTACAAGTGAGTCTCTTTTATATGCTTGTTGCAACTGAATTTCATTGGTTACTGTTAGTGGCAAATAATTCTTATTGCCTCTTTAGATTTCAGAATTTGTTTTTTTTTTTTCTCCTTTCTTGTTTTTACTGCTTGTTGCAAGAAAGTTTGTTGACTCTATTGGATGATACAATGAATAACCACATCTATGTTTGCTTGTATCAAAATGGTCTTTCTTTTTTTTTTTTTTTTTGTATTTCTTAAGTTTTATTTTCAGTGTTTGTTTCAACTTAATTTAACTGCTTGGTTAGTTGTAGTTGCACTTTTGATAGAATTGAGCCTCACTCTCATTACCATAAGTGAAGAAATCGTCGCGAAAATCACTTAAAAACCGATCTTATTTATAAACTTTTCGTTCTTAGAAGCCCGTTCAGAAGCTGTTATTCTGTAAACAAGCTTAAAATTGCTCATGATAGGGGAGATTGGGGATACTTGATCACTAGGGATACGCTATCCCACAGCCAAAAATGTACTAAAATCATAAAGTAGAGATTTGAAACCTGACAATTATGTTAAAGGTATACTTTTACGTGAAAACTGGCAACAATTTTTTTTTTTTTTTTTTTTTTTTTGGCCATTTTGTTTTGGCTTAAGAAATGATTGCCTGAATGTGTTAAGGGAAACTTTTTTTTTAATTAAAGTACTTTGAAGTTTACATTATCCGTTATATACAACTTAAAAATATATCCAAGTGTAATGTTTAAGTATACCCAGTCTTTAATGACTGAGACATGTTTTTAGTTACTTGCCACTTATTGTTAATAATAGAATAAGTATGTTTGTAAAAATCGCATGTATGCATACTTGATCTCTTCGTTTAGAGAGATACATGATCTCAGGGATCAAGTATCCCTATGACAATATAAACACAATGAAAACAATATAACTGTTGTTTACTTAGTTGACATTAACTTTAAACATCAAAACTATGTTAACATAATAAAATTTATCATAGTATGAGTGACAGATTTAAGCAATCACTGCAGTCAACATGCTAAACAATTAAAATCTTACATAGCACTGATAACTCACATAACACCTCAAACATCTAAACATAAACGAACTCTACTGATGAATTCTGTTCTGATCAGTCAAATGAGCTTGAACAAGTTGAAAAAGATGTCAAATCCTTGTTTGAATGAAAAAATGATTTTGCTACAGTTATATTTACAACAAAAAAGTGAGTTGCCCATTGTGTAGACCAATTAGCGGATAGAATGCAAAGTTGGATTTCTAGAGTTTGAAATAAGTTTTCTAAAGCGAAAGGTAATATGCTAAATCAATACAAATTTTCCTGAAAATTGACAAAATGTGTTTAGTTGCACACATCGAGTTGGGTTGAGCGGAACTTTAAGAACTACAACAAACGAATTGTTTGCATTTGACTTTTCAGGTTTTGAAAACATATCCTAGGCTTTCTTTTCTTTTTTATAAGTACACCAATACTTACATTTTTCTTCCCTCTTTTTTAAAATTAATTCAATTGATAAAACTCTTAATTTTGTTATTGCAAGACAAGAAGCAAATAAGTTGATTTTTGTGTTAGTCATACTATTTCTTTTATTTGCTGTAATTTTAGCTTCACTACGCTACTAAAAAAAAATGTTAGTTTTATTTATCAAATATATATTGTTAACAAATGTATTGGAGAATAAGTAATTGATCAAAAGCATCATAAGTTCATTAAAGTTGTTTATATTTTTTTAAAAATGTCCCAGTGGAATTTTAAACAATATTGTTTTGTGTTCACATTATTACAATCTATTAAACAAAATTAAAAATAGCGCCTTTTTTTTTTGAAGCATTATCTAGAAAACTAAAATTCATGAGTAAATTGCTGATGTAATGAAAAGTATATGTGTGTTTTTTTTTTTTTTTTTTTTTTTGTGGAATCAAGTATCCCTCATGAAGGGATCATGTGTCCCTTGATGTGGGGATACATGATCCCTTTATGAAATTATTGAAAAAAAATATTTTACCAAAACTATCTGTTTAATTTCAACTGAAAAAAATGGCAGATAAAGGCAAAAATTACCTTTGCTCACGTACTTAAAAAAATATTAAAAAAACTGATAATTTGCAGCAGAGAAAACAAATTGAAAACTAAAGTGGGGATCAAGTATCCTCAGTCTCCTCAATAATCTCACCTTATAAATATACTCGGACAACCAAATTAGAAACCAATCAGAGAACGTTCAAGAAATTAAGATGTCATTTCTAAAGATGCAAAACCTTTAAGACACATATCGAAAACTTTTATCAATATATATATTTTTAAATTATTCGTTTTGCACCAATAATGATATATTTTCTTTGTTTGAATTCTTTCGGTATTTTAGTAATGGTTTTTTTTTTTTTTCGTTAATTTTCTTTTGTTCAAACTCATTGTACCTTCTGTGATTTTCCGACATGGCCAGAAGACTGCTATAAATACCGTCTCGATCTTAAAGACACTGAACCATAACAAAGCGTAGAAATCTTCACCACCGGTTACTAATCCAAATGTTGATTCAAGTCTTGGGGCAAGCAACAGTTCCAGCCAAAGTTTGTTTACTCTCTTCGCACTCCACCCGGCCTTGACATTTAGCCAAAAGGGAATGGCATCGTATCGTAATGAGATTACGATGAAGGCCTAATTGGTGCCGCATCGTCATCGTAATAGGAACGTCGGGGGAACTGTGACGCCGGATTAAGTGGCGGACGTTTGGACTGGGAGATCGAGATGGGGGTTCTTTCGGTTGGAAGAGATTTAGAGTTAACGTAAAAGGTTTTGCTCAATGGTAGTATGTTATGCTAAGAACAGATGGTTAGAGCGTTGTTGGGCTTCTCCTGTTTAAGGCTAAGTCGGGAAATAATCGCTTTTCGATATAATCTGCAGGCATCAGAGGAAAGAAAGAACATCACTGGCATGCACTGGAATGACATACACAGCCATACCAAAGACCTTATTTGAGAAAAAAAAAAAGAGCACACACAGTAGGCGGGAAATTTGTTTTAAAACTTGAAATCTTATTTTAAAACTTAGAAGCTTCTTCGATGACTCGTGTTCAGCGTCGAGGCACTTTTGTTTTGGTGTAAAAGGAGTTTTTAGTAAATTAAAGCACATATCTCTCGCCGGCGACAAAAAGGGCACACCTCGAAAAGGAAAAAAAACAGCATTGGAGAAAATTAAGGGTTTTAAGTCATTGAAGGAGTTTTTCAGTACATGAAAGCACATATCACTCATGGCGACAAAATGGCACACCTCAAAAAGAAAAACAAAACAGCGTTGTAGAAAATTAAGGGTTTTAAGTCATAGTAGACGTTTTTCGGTAAACATTAAAGCACATATCATTCACCGGAGACAAAAAGGGCACACCCCAAAAAGAAAAAAAAAGCGTTGGAGAAAATTAAGGGTTTTAAGTCATGGAAGGAGTTTTTTGGTACATTAAAGCACATATCACTCACCAGCGACAAAAAGGGCACACCTCAAAATAGGAAAAATAAAGCAGCGTTGGAGAAAATAGATTGTTTTAAGTCATGGAAGGAGTTTTTTGGTACATTAAAGCACATATCAACTACTCACCGAAGACAAAAAGGGCACACCTCAAAATGGAAAAATAAAGCAGCGTTGGAAAAAATTACGTGTTTAAGTCACGAAAGGAGTTTTTTTTTTTTTTTTTTTTGGTACATTAAAGCACATATCACTCACTGGCGACAAAAAGGGCACAGCTCAAAAAGAAAAAAAGAAAAGAAAAAAAAAAACATCAGAGAAAATTTAGAGGTTTTAATACATTCACCTTTAACTTGATTTTTCTCTGTATGCTGCAAACTGCTCAAACGATTTAAGATACTGTGGATTGTGTGTAATTAAAGTTTTCATCTTTTCCTTATAAATTTGGAAATAAACTACTCATATTTTTTTCATTTTTCTGCTTTTACGTTCCAGTTATGTAAACTAACTTTTTCCCATTATTGTGGATGGAAAGAGCATAAAATTCAGAGTTTCAATCAATTGGGCTTTTACTTTTTTTGCTTTGAATTTTTAAATGTACTGCTATTGTTATAACGGTGCCATATATGCAATATTCTTACAAGTTTTGTGTATTAATAAAGCTGTGTTTTGGGTCATTTACAACACGGTATTTTTGTGATCACGAAATACGTGTATGCGCTATTTCTTCAAATTTTATTATGTTATTTTTATTACGGATGGTTTATTTACATACGTTTATTTACTTACGAACACTTTTATTTCTTGCTTTCATCAATGTATAAACATCAACGCTTTTCTTGTTTTTCTTTGCGGAACATAAATATCATCTTATTGATCTTTTTTTCTTTTCTTTCGAATTTACTAATTGACTTTTGGTAACTTCTCTCGGATTTGATATTTTTACGTTACTATTTTATTATTGAAATTTAAACGCTTATATATAGTAACTATGCATGTTTGTACTACTTAAGAATTTCTTAAACTAAAGATATTTAAGCGAACTCATTCAGAATGTTTTTTATTTTCATTTTGTCTCCTTTAAATTTTAAATGTGTTTTTTTACTTCCTTTTACAAAAAAGGAAGTATTTTATTCGCGAAAAAATTTTCACCCAAAAATCGGCCTTAATTTCCATTTTGTTCTCCCCCAAATGAGTGTTGAGTTTTTTTTTCAACCCGACCACACGTGGATATGTGCCTAGGAATGTACAGACACCCGAAATATCCATTTTTACGATCCCCGAGTTAATTACAACGTATTTTCTCGTGACGTCTATATGTACGTATGTATGTGCGTATTTGTGTATGTGTGTCGTATAACTCAAGAACAGAATGTCCTAGAAAGTTGAAATTCGGTACGTAGACTCCTAGTGTGGTCTAGTTGTGCACCTTCCTTTTTAGTTGCAGTCGGATGCTCCAAAGGGGGTCTTTTGTCCCTTTTTGGGGGGAAATCATTATTAATTGCGATCTAAACTCAAGTGGTGTAATAATTTGGCGCACACTTTGAGATATATCGCCAGTCTTTTGGTCGTCAAGTTTTTTCGCCAACTTGGCGACAAATTTGACGATTTAAAAAAAAAATTAATTTGGTTTCAATTTGGCCACTGTTGGTGATATTTAGAGAGTAAACTATTGAATCACATTAAAACTACCAATAATGAGAAAATAACATTAAATTGGAGTAAAAGGAAGTCATGTGATGCACACATCAGCTTGTTTATTTTCATTTTGTCTCCTTTAAATTTTAAATGTGTTTTTTTTTAATTACTATTTTTTTTTCAATATTTTTTGTACAATTTGTGCAAAAATTAAAACTTAAAAAAAACGGAGTAATATCACCTAACTGAAATCTTTAATTGGAAAACTTTGCAAGAAGCGAATTCAAATTATGCTTAATTTTTTTTTTTTTTTCAACTAACACTTTTAATGTACTGACACTGACGAAACTCGATTAGCACATATTGTGAATTAGATTTTCATCAATAGGATATGAGTCATTTTCGATTCTTTTTTGAGGTTTCATAAATAATGAAATACTAGAACAACCTTAGTCACATGAAAAGATCAGAAATACTTAAAACTTCAAATGCCAGATTCGGAATTATTCGTGAATATTTCTCGCTATCTTCCTATTCTTCCGACTTGAAGAGGCAGAAATTTAAACCTATTTGTGTAAAAAGCTGTCATCTGTGCATCCGGTATGATTCTGCGAAATGTCGTTATTCAAAATCGTGCTCGGAATAAAATTGGTTGGGAGGAAAAACCCGAGAAAAATAGAGACATGAAGAGATTACTAAGAAATCATTTGACGGAAAATTTTATTTCCATGTTTTTCATTTTTTAATAGTTATATATTTTTCAAAACGATTTGTAGAGGTGGTATTACGCATTAAATGACATGTTTCAGCGAAGTTTTTCGAGCAGTTTTCTTATCTCTAAGGCATTTAACGTTTTATAAATACGGGATGTTCATAAAGTCTTGCATTTTTAAGAAAATTTATTTAAAACAATAAAATCTATTTAGTATTTTTTCAGAATTATTTTTTATTTTGAACTTTATCTCAGCGATTTATTTCCAATTATTACAGTACTAGAAGATCGCCCGTCAAGGTATGACGGTTAAAATTGCTTCTACATTTGAACGAAGTATTTGCCTGTTTGGTGGCATTTCGATTGTTGAAATTTTAACCCTAACTCCAATGGATTAACCCTAAACGCCAGTAGATAGTGTTGACCGTTGTCCACTTTTTCGTTTCTTCATTCCGCTGAAATGACAGTCCTACCAGTAAAACAGTTAAGCTACCGGATCCAGTTCAGCCCTGTCAAAATAAAACATTTCCGCGCATGTCAAACATTGCCAAAAAAGTATTATCAAATTATCATGCCGTGGCGCGAGTTTCATTGTTGATGACGTCAGAGCATTACTCGATCAGGGAATTCTCTATTATATATATGAGGATGTTTTTTAAGTTTAGTGGAATGGAAACATGTCACATACTTCCGCAAAACATGATACAAGATCAGTTTTATTAGCATAAGGCAGTTTAAATCAGGGCTGTCACGTTGAAGTCGAACTGATTTTGGGATAAAAGAGTCGAAGTCGGGAGTCGAAGATTTAAAATTTCAAGAGTTGGAATCGGAGTCGGGAGTCGAAAGTTAAAAATTTATTTAAAACAATAAAATCTATTTAGTATTTTTTCAGAATTATTTTTTATTTTGAACTTTATCTCATCGATTTGTTTCCTATTATTACAGTACTAGAAGATCGCCCGTCAAGGTATGACGGGTGAAAATTGCTTCTACATTTGAATGAAGTATTTGCCTGTTTGGTGGTATTTTTATTGTTGAAATTTTAACCCTAACTCCAAGGGATTAACCCTAAACGCCAGTAGATATTGTTGATAGTTGACCACTATTTCGTTTCTTCATTGTCCTAAAATTTCAGTCTTTCCAGTAAAACAGTTAAGTTACCGAATCCAGTTCCGTCTTTTCAAAATAAAGAATTTCCCTGCATGTCAAACATCATGCCGTGGCGCAAGTTGCATTGTTGGTGACGTCAGGAGCGTTACCTGATCAGTGAATTCGCTATTACGTTTAGGAGGATTAGCTAAAAGCATGCAGGTTGCGCTAAAATTGAAAACTGAAAATAACGTCCATGAAAGAAAATCTCCCTGGGGTACTGCAAGGGGAGTTTGGGAGTTTAACCTTCTTAAACCTTTGGTTCTAGCACATATTGCCAAATCTAATATGAAGTTTATATCATTGCGTAGACATAGAGACTACTAAGATCCTACCATCACCCCCCAGAAGGTAAATTCTGGCAGCGCTAGTGCATAGCACGTTGTTGAAAATCTACTATATCTTCTCAAAACCTCAAAAGGTTTGCACGTAGAATAAACGTAGAAGTAGAACGATGCGAAGAAAACTTTTTAAGATAAAGATCAAAATATAAGAAAATAATTGTGTTTAAATCTGAAGATTTTTTTTCCTTCTGAATTTTGTTTATTTGTTCAAGATTTTACAAACACCCTGAATATTTAAAGTAGGATTAAAAATTATGATGAGAGGTAAAATATGCATAAAAAATAAAACATTTTTAACTTGTCTTGTTGTAAAAACAAAAATGTTATAAACGCAATGCAGTTTCTCTCTTGAAATCGGAGTGAAAAATTGGAATTGCAATTGTTTGTGTACTTGTATAAGTATACTTTTATTTGTTAAGGCTATTGTATTAAAATCTATAATTATGGAAAAAATAGAATTGAAAAGGTGAAATAGAATGAAACTAAACGTAATATGTAAACTATACGTGTTTTGTTCTGGATTTTTATTTATTTATTTTTTTTAATGCATCATTGGTTAAGTAGTTGGAATTCAATATTGTCGGTGTGGGAAAGTCAGGATAACCCAGGAAAAGTTAGGGAAATGAAGATTAGTCTGAAATCGACCCTGCATTCATGTGATCTGGCCAAAAAAAAAAAAAAAGCCACACTCTGCATTCATTTCACCCTTCCTTCATCAGCATAAGGGATCGTTCAATAACTACGTAAGGGTCCCAAGAGGGAGGGGGTTGGAAACATCTGAACATAACCTTACTTTGGGGGGACGGGGGCAAACTGATTCCTACGTAATATTTTTCAAGTCAATATTTTATATCATAAATCGCGCGGTCAAGTTTTTTGGCAGGAATCATATTTCATTTGCGTCTGGAAGGTAAAAAACGTATTAGTATGAGCTGTTTTTTTTTTTTTTTTTACATGTGTTACGAAGAATGAGTGAAGTAAAATGTAATAAAAGAATTGCGCTATGTGTGGCATGTTTTTTTTCGTGTCGCATCATATGCAAAAAAAAAAAATATCGAAAAAACATTCAGTCCAGATTCCAACATTTTAGTAAACAGCTCTGTGCAGAAAAAGATTTTTCAAAATAATTTAATAATGATTCCAGTGTTGTAAGATTTTTTATTTTTTTAATTAAAAAAATAGAATCTTACGTAAGAATAGGGGGAGGGGTTTGAAAAATCTGACGTACCTATACATGGTGGTAGGAGGGTCAAAAATTACCAAAATCAACCTTACGTAATTAATGAATGGCCTCTAAGCCACGTGCATGAACCCAGTACAAGCTAAGTATCTAAACGGGTTTTCATTTAAAAAAAAAAGTCCACTTGTTTATCTTCCATAAATTATCAAGAAAGCGTCGGGTGTAACTTTTCCTTAATTAAAGGAATTTTTGCTTACACTGCAAGAATCTTCTCCAGTTCTTCTTGGCCATTTGTTACATCCGATGCTTGAATTGGTAGATCTGTTTAGGATCAAGAGAGAGACAGAATAATGCACTTCTGGTTCTTCTAAGAAATGAACTTCTAGTCTTGACCAATAACAGCTGCCCAACACATGCTGTGTGTTACTTCTTGGGCAATCCATTACGGAAGATGCTGATGATATAAATCCTCGACTTTAACTTGTTACAAATAATTGAGAAAATCTCTTCACAGTGGTCTTTTAAAGCTTTCCAAACTTATGGGGTTGTTGATAGCTAACAGATCTCGAAACAGAACGTTTGCATTCAATTTGAAGCTAAAAGGAAAAGAGGAAAAGAAATGTTAGTTTCGTTATCAATATTTTTGTCGCATCAAATTTTTAACATGTTTTTGAATGCAAAGGCCAGAAAAAAGTCTTAAAATCTCATGAGGCAGGAAAAAGTTTCAGGCGTCAAACAAACTATTTTTCAGAGTTCATAGGAAAATTCAGTGTGACAATGGCTTTTTGAAGATTTTCGTTCTGAAAGAACTATTTAGCCAAAGTGTTTTTAGGCTAGCGGGCTGCTGGAGCCCGAATTTTTTCAGAATTTGGTTCCAGGTTCAAAAAGAAAACGCTAGTTTATCAGTAGAAGGGTTTTGGTATTTTTTGATGAACTTCTCGTTTTGTGATTATAATAGAGGGTGCGTTATTTAGTCTTGGGAATAATGGTATGTACGTTCCATAATCAGGAAACAACAGAATTTTTTTTCCTCTTACAAAAAAAAAAGCAATAAACTGTCGACCTTTCAGCTCGTCACTTGCCACATTATTTTAGTTCGTAACTAAGTATATGTAGCATAAGTATATGAAGCGTATGCATTTTACGCATTACTTGATGTATTTAAAATAAATATTTTTTGGCTAAATTATACACTAAAAATTTGGTGACGACTAAACCAAAATTCGCGCTTAGTTAAGCTTTCTATCTGTTGTCTACTACTGTTACCAGTATTTGTTTTAGATCTCCATTCCTCTTACTGAATGAAGATTTCAGTCAAACGGCGAGGCCTCTTCCGAGCATTTTAAATTAAATTTTGCAGATCCATTAAAAAGTTAACCGAATATTAAAAGAACGTGAGCTACAAATCAATTCAAATCAATCGTTGTGAAATTTTCATTGGCTGTTTTTTTTACATACTCTTGTTTCCTTTCGGCAATCTTGACTAATGATAAAGTCTCTCTGTCCGGATCTCTCTCTGTGTGTCAGGATTTCTCTCTATCTGTCAGCATCTCTGTGACGCGCATCGCGCCAACACCGTTCGGCCGATTTTCATGAAATTTGGCACAAAGTTAGTTTGTAGCGTGGAGGTGTGCACCTCGAAGCGATTTTTCGGAAACTCGATTTTGTTCTTTTTCTATTCCAATTTTAAGAACATTTTCCCGAGCAAAATTATCATAACGTGGAATGATAAATTACGAAATTATCATAACGTGGAACCGTAAAATGGGCAAGCCAACTGGCGAGAAATCCACCATACATTATTTGTAAATATACAGGCGAACCAAAAGACCTTTTAATTTTCTACTACGGGCAAAGCCGTGCGGGTACCACTAGTAAGTAATAAGCTCACATCATATGCCACGAACGATAATGAATTTTATCTAAGAGATGGTAATAGGTTAGGAAATGTTGATTGAATCTTCTTATCTGACATGAAAATTACATTAAGGTTAATAAAATAACTTATTAAATTAAGAAATAGTCTTGAAAAAATGATAAACATCACATTTCAATAATATTCCTTACTAATAATAAAGCCTTACTAAAGTCTCTCTGTCTGTCAGGATCTCTGTGACACGCATAGCGCCTAGACCGTTCGGCCGATTTTCATGAAATTTGGCACAAAGTTAGTTTGTAGCATGGGGGTGTGCACCTCGAAGAGATTTTTCGAAAATTCGATGTGGTTCTTTTCCTATTCCAATTTTAAAAACAAACTTTTCATAAGATGGACGAGTAAATTACGAAATTATCATAACGTGGAACCGTAACATGGGCACAAGCCAATTGACGAGATACGAAATTATCATAACGTGGAACCGTAACATGGGTACAAGCCAACTGGCGAGAAAATTCACCATACATTATTTGTAAATATACAGGCGAACCGAAAGATCTTATAATTTTTCTATTACGGGCAAAGCCGTGCGGGTACCACTAGCAAATAATATTTCAAAAAAATTTTCAAACTCACTATTTCGTCTTAACTTGCACTTAAACATCTCGTAAACATGAATTATAGCAGACATGTAAATAAAAAATGTTCCCCTAACCGGAACAAATACTTATCTTCTGTTGCCACTTCACCATGAATTATTCTTCCAAGCTAAACATTATTACGAAGAGTCGCATTAAAATTCATTCGAAATGCATTCCAGAGGACAGAATATCGATATTCGGTAAGTTCCTTGCCAAGGCTGAAAACTACAGAGGTCCCGGAAGTAAATTTAAAATGTATAGCAGACTGTTGATTGAATCCTAAAAGGCAGAGCAGTCGGTGACAGGCGCGTTTTAATTAGTTGCATTTCCTTGCTTCAAATGTCCGTTTCGAACGAAAATGGATAGAGCAAGTAGGGCGTGAGGCGGGCTTTTGTTCGAATGCATTCGGTTCTATTCGCGGGCATTTGGATGGTTGGAGCTGGTTCGTATGCTTCGATTCTCTTAAAACTAATAAAGCGGACATTCGAGTTAGAAGGTTTAGTTGTCAGAACAAAGTGGATTTTGAAATGAATGTGATTTTATACGCCATTAAAGTAGTACTTGGAATTAGTAATGAAGCTGCTAATATCTTATTATGTGCCATAAGTTAGTGTAATCTTATGTGTATGCGCTGCAACTTTTATGTTTAGGTACGTATTATGATGGTGTAACTGAAAGTAAAATATTTCTTCCTATTCAAGACAGGTACTTTTTCATTTAGGTACTCCTCGGCGCTTTTTAAATCTTTAGACTATTCATTTGCCCATACCATTTATTTTTCCTTTCCAATGAACTTTTAAACAAAACGAACATTGAAGAAAGACAGAAAGTTCCATAAAGAAGAAAAATAATTCCCCAAATAGTAAAGCTATTAGAAATAAAATAATTCGCCAAATAAAACAAACGTTTTTCTAAATGGTTTATCCCCAGTTTCACCGACATTTAAAATTTCCTCCCCCCTCACAGCCATTTTAACAATTGACATGTTAGAAAATCAGTCAACGAAACATATGGAGTCATGCATGAATATCAAAAGAACATGAACATCATAATTTTTCAATTTTCGCCAAGGTAGAACGTAAAAATGTCGCCAAGACAAGTGACGTACCTATAACGGAAAAGAACTTCAAGACAATTTAAAGAACCCCATTTTATGGGCGTCGAATACTCAACGACATACATCAAAGGATAACAGCTGAGAAACCTCATGCACAAAGCACATTAATTTCCTTGAACTCCATTGTTATTATTTCTTATTTTGATAAAGTTTCGTGTGTTTGAGCAAATTGGGAATTAATTGAGCTCCAAATCCGAATGCTAGTTTCTTAATCTTGTTTTTAAAATGGAGCTTGAAATTGCATTCTCTTTTCTTCGGTATAAAGAGTCTTTCTAAAACTCGTCACTTATGTGTGACTGTGCGAGCAAATACTCGTAGTAATCATTTCATTGTACTTACGCTTGAAAGCTTGGTTTAGGTGTATCACAGAATGTAAAGCACAAAAGAACACAAACTATTTAGATTCCTTTGTTGAGCCTTAAATTAAAAGGTAAACTGCAATTATCTGAATTTCTAATTTAAATGTTTTCATTCTCCAGTTGTTTGAGAAGCTGCTCTAAATCAGTCGCTCTTACGGAAAAGAGAAGCAGAGTAATTTACCCTCCCAGGAATGAGAAACTTTTTATTTTTTCAAATTTTAACGAAGTGAAGTTAATCTTTTTGTAATCATTTTTAAAAAATACGAAAGAAGGTTTAATATTTTTTAACACTCTGGGGAAAACAAATGCAAGTTACCAATAGATTGGTTATTTCACTATACATAGGAAAAAATAATAATGTGATGGTAAGTTTCCCTCTACTTGGCTTCTTTACTAATAATACAGCTAAAAGTCTGTGTCTCTGCATGTCTTGATCTCTGTTATGCGCATAGCGCCTAGACCGTTCGGCCGATTTTCATGAAATTAGGGGTAGAATTATTTAGTAGTATAAGGGTGAGCACCTCGAAGCGATTTTTCAAAATTCGTTTTGTTTTTTTTCTCTTCCAATTTTAAGTCCATTTTACCGAGCGAATTATCATAACATAGACGAGTAAATTACCATAACAAAGGACGAGCCAATTACCATAACATGAACGAGTAAATTAACATAGCATATTGGCGAGAAATTCCTCATCCCTTATTTGAAATATACTGGCAAACCAAATGAGCTTTTAATTTTCTACTACCGTCAACGTCGTGCAGGTACCGCTAGTATTTATATATTTTGTGGGAATAGTGCTATCCGAACAGCGCGATTTTTACGTTTGCAAGCCCTTGAGCCATCACTCGGTCATAACTGATACAAACACAAACAAGACTTCAAAAAGGGAAGCTAAGCAATGGTTTTTGTTTTAAAGATATGCTTAGTGCCAAAATTAGTTTTTTTAAACTTTCAATTGTAATTGTTCTACTCAGTAAAGTACACTCATTAACCAGGGCTAAAGCAGAAATACATGAAATACACCGCCAGCTCAGTCATTTACAGCCGAGGACTGCAGTTTCGTGCTTATTAGCACTCATCAGCCTGGCATAGGAAATTTACTGAGTATACCATGCCTTTTGCCTTCAATCTTCGAGTTGAACCAAACTATTGATTCGGTCACTCGTCTGGTCTTTGCTAATTTTATATTAGCTGCCAGTTTGTTTGGCTCTCTTGGCTTCCTTAAGAGGTTTTCCATCTCCAGCTCAATCACTTTCCTATGCCGGACTGATGAGTGCTAATAAGCACTAAACTGCAGTCCTCGGCTGGAAATGACTGAGCTGGCGGTGTATTTCATGTAATTGTTCTAATTGGAGGAAAATATTTAGTGAGTGTTAGTTTCCTCGAATTGCGAAATTTGGACGCATTTATTCCCTCATTTTGAGAGCATTATGTGGAAAAGTGATTCGTTAATACCTGAAAGTACTCGTCATCCTTGATTAAGGTACCTATTTAAAAAAACTATTGCTTCTTATTAAAGCAGGCGTGCAAAAATAGTTTCAACTTCAAATTTCACAGAAAACATTTAAAAATCAAAATTTATAAAGGGCTTTATTTGTATAGAAACTCACAGGAGCTCAGCTCCTGCACGTTTTTCAAAATTTAAGCAATTTTTTATAGAATTTGACGGAGTTCAGACTATTTACATATGAGACAGCAAGAAGCAAATGGATGTAAGTGACAAAATTAAAAGTTTGAAAATAACCAGTTCAAATGGTAGGTTAACCCCTCCTCTATCTTGGGGCAAGATATAATACTAGTAGCCCTGGTAGGTTCCGGTATACAACTTGATTTAGAAAAAAATTTCAATGAAAGTCGACCTAGGATATGATCTTTAAACGCGTTTTACTCAAAACTTCAAAATATCCACTTACATCCCTTTGCTTCTATTGCCTCAATTAAAAATGTGAACTAATGGCAGAAGTGAACTGCTAAGTACTAGCAAAGTGTTAATTCTAGCAAAGACCATACAGCTTATTATGTTTGGTACTAGTGGCCCTGGTAGGTGCAGCTATACAGCATGATTTAGAAAAAACATTTCAATGAAAAACTATCTAGAACCTTATCTTTAAACGCGTTTTATTCAAAGCTGGAAAATGTCCACTTACATCCCTTCGCTTCTCACTGTTTCATATGAAAATGAGACCTAAAAACTATAGTGTTCCTTCACTTCTTTTGTCCGAAATTAAGTTCTGAATTTAGCAATTTAGGTTACTATATTATCACTGCCAAACGTTTAAATTAACATGTAGATTTTTCCTCCGTTTCTTTTGGTTAAATAAAACTTATTAATTTTTCCAAAAAATATTTATAATTTGGAAAGTTTATAACAAAGACATATATAAAATCAAATATGCAAGGAAAAAAACATTTTTTAAAGTGATTAGCACGTTTATACATTTTCTAATACTTGCGCAACTCAATGGAAAATATTTACTCTTTTTTTTAAATTTACATTTTTATTCAACAAAAAATTTAACGTGATAAATCAGGGATTGTTGACATTTGCCGCATTACTGGAATAATAATAAACGAAATCTGTTGCTTTTGCACCTCACTTTGCTGTTCTTGTTGTTTGTTTGTACTTGTTTTCTTGTTGTTGTTGTTTTTAACAATGTTCAGCATTGTTAAAAACATTAAATACTATTCTCTGATGTCTTGTTAACTAACTGTTGATTAAATCTTTCAAAGTATTCACTTACTATTTCATTAGCGCAATGATTTATAATTATTGCCTAACAACAAGCCTTAGAACAAAGTTTTATGCTCAAGACTGTTACTGTACTTCCCCTCATAACCGTGGTAGATGAGGATGATAATGAATGTATCACCGCAATTATTCATTCGAACGCGAAACCACTTTGCGACTTTGCAACTCAACAATCGGAATGAACTTTCATGCGTTCGAAATTCGCTTCTCAAATCGTCTTTGTCGAGAAAGCTATTGAAAATCTTCTGGAGAATGTACACATTATTAGCTGGGAAGAGTAACTGTATCAGACAAAACTGCAGCAACTCGTCTTCACCGTGAATGGTTAGAAATGAAGTCTCACAAAAGCCCCCCTTTTCTCTCCTTCCCCCCTCCACTCGCTCCGCTCACTGTCATCCAATTCTTGTTTAAATCGGGCATTTAAAGCGAGAAATTTCAGCTAATTAAAGCGTGGGCCTGCTCCTTTAAATTTCGATCCCATGCTCCGCCATTCATCCTGGTTTAGAACTCGTTTCCGGCGTTCCGCAGCCACCGTGCGTAGTTGAGTTGTTTCTGAGGAGGGCGAGAGGCTTCCGGAAATCGAAAACGTCTTTTGGAACTGAATTTCGAATGAATACTAATGTGTCTTTTCGAAAAGCATTGAGTTTGTGTGGATAAATGAACCTATGCTCAAGGAAATGACAACCGGCGTCAACTAGGCCGTTAGTTGATGTAATTAGAACGCAGAAGAAAGACGATGGGCCTAAGTAGAATGCCGCAAAAATGTGCGCAAGAGGATGGGACTAGTGATTGCAGTACCGGTACTCGGTATTTTTTTTTAACGTGATACCGGATTACTGTTTTTAGATATTTCACAAAAAAAAAGTATTAAAAACATACATGGATCGTTGTTATAATGTGTGCTGGATTTGGATACACCTTTTTTTTTTTTTTTTGCATTGTGTGTATGCTTAGTAATTATTCAGTTTTAGCTAGTTGAAATTTCTCTTGGACAAACAGTTATTTTTTAATATTAACTTCATCTTTAACAGCCTCCTCTTGATCAGGATGAGTTTGTACTAACATTTGTTTACCCATTAATTTGAAATTTACAATGAACTTAACTGTACAACAACAATAAATAACAAGTGCGACAAAAATAATGACATGCAGAGACATCTACCGGTATCTAACAGAAATGTTGTAACTAACTCTTTCTTTCAAGCTCCACCGGAGACATATAAGTCCTATCATGGCCCCACTAAATTTCCGCTTACGCTTACTGGCCTTGATAATTTTTGACTTTACTGTTTTAAACCGATGCAGCTCATGCATCCACCCATCAATGTCAACGTTTCAATGCAGCTCATGCATTCACTAATCAATGTCAATGTTTCAAAGTTTTCATTTTTTATTGGACGTCGCCCATTTTGAGTGCAAGAGACGCCCCGCATCCACCAATCAATGGCAAAGTAATGAAAACAGGGGTGCCCCGTAGGACCCTCTTTGTTGCCATGGGTTTCAGCGATTGCCACGACCTATTAAAATTAAGTGGGGCCATGGTCCAATATTCCCAAATCGGAACTTTACAGAACGCCACCATTCTTTCTAAATCAGCCTGTACAATTCCCTCCGCAAATATTAAATCATTTATATATATTTTTTTTCGATTTAAACGTGGAAGTTTCCGGCAAATCATCAAATAACATAATTCGTAGATAATTGCATGATTTAAAATTTTAAAACGGGTAAGCAATTTTTTGAAGCCACTTTTCCTGCGTGAAAGTTAATTTCAATAATCTCTCTCTCCCTCTGCAATCTAAAGGTTAATCTGTCAACAGTGCCATTTTCACTTTTCCTGCAGCCGCTTTTACAAAATGGTGCTGAACTCAAAATACTTCAAGAATTAAGAGAACAAAATCTGAAAAATTTGATAAAATGCGAAAAATAATAAACTATATCTAACACGGATTTAATGAAATATAAGTTCTAAATCTTCATCACTTTGCTTTTAAAAATTTGAAAATCAGCACGAAGGAAAAAATTCTTTCCCGCCAGTGCTTTTTCGTGTCGTAACAGTCTCTAAAGTGATTTTTTTTAACTCAAAGTACTAAATGATTAGAAGTTAATTATCCTAAATACTTTATTTTGTAAAATCTTAATAAAATAGGTTTATAAAGACTTTTTCTTGGTTTTGATGGAAAGGATTTTACCAATTACTCCGTTCCTTTTGAACTTAGAAATTAATGTGAAAATGTCATATAATTTAATGTTACGTTAAAATATCTCTTTTTTTTTTTAACTTGAAAGAAACTGCACAGCATGAAAATGGAGCTTGTGTGTGGGGGGGGGGGGGGGGGGGACCATCTTTTCTATCAGCGAACAAAATTCAATTCTCAAATTTATAGGATATAAAAATCAAAATTCTCTCCTTTTTTTTTTTTTTTTTCATTGCCTTTTAGGAAATTTAAGCTGCGTCTTTGAAAATGTGGACACACTCTGCATTTGCTCTCACTGAAACAAAGAAAAAAAGACCCCAAAGTTTTCGTTTCAAATGTTAAAACAATATCGAATTTTTAAAGCAGAGCTAATTATAGTAGACTGGAAAAACATAAAGCTAATATTGAATTTGATGAACGTTTTATGCAGAGGAGGGGTTCACTTGAAAATTATATTGAGTTCAGTCAGTCTTTTGATTTAAACAGCCTAACATGCCATGAACAAAATAGCCATAATTAACTTTTTTTTTCGAATAGTATTTTGTGAAAACAGAAAAAATATCCTTAAAACATCCATAAAATGCAATATGTTATGTCGAAATGTTTGAAAAAAAAAATAATTTTGGTGTGTTTTACCAAACTTACTTCTGCTCATATATAAAGTAAACGTATCATATTAAAAAATTCTAAATAAACAATCGCCAAAGCTTATCGCAGTGTGGAACTAATTTTAAATCTATAATTACTTATAATTTTGAACGTAAGACAATTTATTTTATTCGCCAATCTGATAACTTTAAATATAATTTAATAACAAGTCATAACGTTACAAAATGTAGGGCTTAAAGTTTTCGAAAAGAACAGCAAACAAATATCCGCAATATTTCAGTCAAAATAATTAAGCATCTGCTTTTCCTTAACATAAACAAGAATTTGACACTTCAGCTACATTCTTCGAAACTTAAAGCTCGTCTTTCTAATTCCTCAACGCAAAGTTTTCTCGAGAAACATATTTCTATTAACGCTACATTTAATTGAAACCCTGATCCGAGGAGGAAAAAAAAATGCTCTTTAAACATTAAAGTTTACTGTCTTACTTTCTGAGCATCAATCTAAATTAATCACAGGTTTTATCATTACTTTGCCTTCTGACTAATTTAATTAAAATAGATAATACCATCTAATTGCTAACCCCGTCTTAATTTTCCTTACAACCCAGAGTAATGAAAAGAAAAATATTTGCGCATTAAACTGTGTTTGCTAAATAATTCTAAAGTAAGTCTTTTGTTGCAGTGCGAATATTAGGTTTTGCGACTGTTGCCACTTTCTCTTGCATAAATATCTCCTATTTCCCCTTATTAGGCGCGTTCTCCCGCTAACAAGATTCCACGGTCGTTGCGTGGCGCCTCCCGTGGGACTCTGCGGAATTAAATTAAAAGAGATGGCAACATAAAAGTCCGGTAATTAAATGTGGTTTTCGATAAATGAATGAAACTGAATGGTTTCGTCTTGCATTTTAATTGCCTTGTGGAACTTATATCCTTTTCAAGTAATGGAATTTCAGGTAGCTCCTTCTTTTCTTCGCGAAAAATTCTTTTAGTGCTCTGTTTAAAGTTCTTTGAGCGATTTTGATGCAAGCGAAAAGTGACTTAATTATTGCTCTTGCTTTTCAAAGGATTGAGCGGCCTTATTAGATTGTTTTTTTAATGTATTTTCTTAAGAACAGATGAAATTTTCGTAATCTTCCAGGAAGATAAACGGATTCTGCTTAATATATCTTTTTATTATGAGATATCGATTGTAAAAAATATATTTTCATATTAATGCTTTCTGAAAAGTGTCTTCAGTTTTAATAATGATACTTTGATTTAAACTTACATGGAATGTTTCAATTGATTACCACTGAGAGCAATATTTGATGAAAGAAGATTTATTTACTTATTTTGTAATAAGAAAATGGAAGTTTTGAAAAAAGTTTAGTACTTCAAATATGTTTTTAAATCAAAATTTATTTTCCTTTATTACAATTACTTCATTTCATTTTTCTTTTCATTTTTTTATTTATTTATATCTGAATAAGTGTTTAGAAATATTTCAGACTGCAGGGGCACAAATTGGGTAAATTAGAACGAACTTCGAGGTGTCGCAAATTTTGTTCGTTTTAAGAGGATTTTCATTGTTATTAAATTCAAGCATTGTAATGGATATTAAATCGGGACTTAAATATTGTTTCGTTGTATTGATATTCAATGTAATCGGATTTCACTGTATAAAAAAATTGATTGACATTTATAATAAATAAAGCGATAGATAAGTAGATATGAATAGATAGATGCAAATCGGTGGATAGAAAAAGATAAATGAGTAGATTCGTAGATAGATATAAATATTTAGATAAATGAGAGAGAGTGAGATAAACTGAAAGATAGATAAATAGATGTGCTTAGATAGATGTAAATCGATAGATAGAGAAATATAAATGAAAATATATTTATAGATAGATATAAACGTATTGATAAAAGTGAGAGGAGTAGAAAAAAATATAGATACATTTGTGAATAGAGCAGTGACATATCATGAAATCATAGTTTTTCTTTTTATTTTTTAAGAAAACTTTCTTGGACTGTAGTGTCATAAACTTTGCTCCTTTAAGATAAGGGTTCTCTCTTTCACTATGCTACTGATAGCCCATATGCGCTAAGTGAAGAATTAGGAGTTTTTCATCACTAGCTTCACTTCGCGTGAAATAACATCCAAAAATACTCCAGTACTGTCAGTTCAAAAAACAAAAGCCCTTCGTAGTGTTAGAGAAGAGTGCTGGGAATCGCCTCTGCTCGAAGTGTAATAATAACGCTTTCCATGTGGATTCTCTTCAGCGCCTTCTCTGGTTTTCATTCCCTGCTCTCAAACGGCAGAGCAGAAGCCCAAATAATAAACGAGCATTATGCAATATCCAAACCATTCTCTCTGCTCCCATTAGCATAATGCCCAGATTTGATAAATGGGCTCCCACTCTGAGAGGAAAAGTGATGCGCTACGCACTGGCCGAGGAAGGTGCACTATTCTTCATTGAACTCTGCTCGTAGAAACTCAGGAAATTTCTCCGATTTCATTAAATCCTCATACATATATATAATATTGAATTCACTGATCGAGTAACGCTGAACGCCACAAAACAATGAAACTCGCGCCACGGCATGATATTTTGATAATATTTTTTGGTAATGTCTGACATGCTGGGAAATGCTTTATTTTGATGAGGCTGAACTGGATCCAGTAACTTAACTGATTCGAAATATTGTAAGTAAATTTAAGACAGTAAGGGAGAATGAAAAAACGAAAAAGAGGTCAACAATGAACGCTATCTACTGAAGTTTAGGATTAATCCTTCGGAGTGAAGGTTAAAACTTCAACGATCTAAATATAACCAAACAGGCAATTGTTTCGTTCAAATGTAGAAGCAATTTTCGCCCGTCATACCTTGGTGGGCAATTTTCTAGTATTAATATAAAGTTTTATTTAGTGAAAGTTAGCTTCAACAACCTTGTACTGTTTGACCACCGATGATAAGGAAAGGTGAACATACATCAGGTTTATAGCCAGAAATGGACGTCCATCTATAAGTTTGCATGGATGACAATTTGCCGTTACAGACGTGTGTTAGCCACTAAATTAAGCAAAGTCACGTTGAAATGAACGAAAAACGTGTATCAGTTTTTTTTTCTTTCTCTCTTCTTTCAAATATAATCGTCTCTAAAGTTCTAGCTTGCCAATTCCATGTCAAACGTGGTCAGACGGTGTAAAGGATTTACGAATCTCCTTTACACAAAACACACACGATCAAAATTTTAATTATTTATTTCGCATCTATCCATTTTCCTTTTAAACGCTAAAAAACTACGGCAAATATTTTTAAATACGATACAAATCCGATAATACGTTATGTATCGAAACCACAACTAGTTTCGGTTTAGTGATCTGTTGGAGAATATCTGCAGAACCTACATAAATTTCCTTCAGTACCGCTGAAATCTAATTTCTTTAGCCTTACAATTATGGTTAGAGAAATTGGATTAAGAATGAGACTATTTCTTTAAATCCCATCGTTCCAAAAACTGCAACTCTAAAAACATTCACAAAATTTGCGATTTTGAACTGACATTCTGGGGGTTTTTTTCCGGAACTGTTGCATGCAATTCGTACAAAACTAAATGATCCTACTTTCCGTTGCGCCAATATCAAATGTAAGACTATATCTATATTTCTCTTTCTCGTTTTACTTAAGTACGATCGAAAGAACGATGTTTGCTGCGTGTGATAGAACTTGCTTGGAACTTACACATTGAAAAGAACGAGACTTCTTTTTTTAATAAAATTTAAATAAGATTCTAACCTTTTCATGCGAGGCAGTGAGAAGCAAAGGGATGTAAGTGGACTATTTTGAGTTTCGAGTAAAACGCGTTTAGAGATCAGATCCTTGGTGGGCTTTCATTGAAATTTTTTTCTAAATCAAGCTGTACCTACCAGGGCTACTAGTACAATCCCTTGCCCCAAGACAGAGGAGAGGTTCATCTACCATTTTTATCTCCAAATTTTTAATTTTGCCACTTGCATCCCTTTGCTTCTCACTACCTCATGTGATTTGATTGTTGGCAGACGATCCAGTAAATCTTAATGATTTAAAAGTTTGTCCGTTGCCATCTTTTATTTGTTAAAAAATAAAATTCTTTTGATTAACCTAAGCAAAGCTTTTAAAATTATTATCAATTTTCGCTCTTGATTCTGCTTTTTCTTTTTCTTTCCTTTTTTTTGAAAACGTGTCCCCTTTGGAAAGAAAACCTCACAGTGGTATGTGAAGAATCTGATGAACATTGTCCTACGTAATCGGAGAATGTGAATGGTTATGTCATCTCCTGCTGTCAGATAAATATTCCAGCGAGCCCCGTTCTAAGAATGCCTGCAGACGATCGGGGCATAATGACACATTATGGAGGCGATCATTTTCGTTTCAGCCCCGAGTTATGAGTCGATTCCTCTTTCATAGGCGGTCGATGGTTATACGGGCATTCAGTATAGCTTCCAACTTTGGAAAAGTGGTTCCTCAAAAAGTAGCTGAGAATTTCTTATACGTAATGTATTTGATGATGAGTGAGATCGATTGTTCGGGGCACATTCGAAACAACTTTCGAAAATTTAAAATAATTACGAACTCTTATTTGTTATTTGAAATTAAAGAACTTAGGTTCACTCAATCACAATACAAGTAAGTGGTGTTCTAGCATTTTTCAAAAAAAAAAAAAAAAGAGAGAGAGAGAGAGAAGTTATAACAACAGTAGTTTTTTATTTACTTAACACTTTCTCTCTTTTTCTTTTCTTTTCTTTTTTTTTTTTTTTTTTTTTTTTTTTTGAGCAATCACGATTGCTTATTGTTCTCATTTGACTGTTTTGATGTCTTATCTTTTTATTTTCCCACCGCCACCCTCCGCACCCTGTCACCGTCGACCGGCTCCTCACGATGCTGCTCCTATAGCGAAAGCCGTCTCCAGGTTGCATCCATGTCCTACACACACGCGCATACATACGCAGCTACACACACACACGCACGCACACACACATACACACAACTACACACACATTCATGCCTGCACACTGACACAAACACATATGCCTGCACACACATACCCCCCCCCCCCACACACATACACACATTTATATACACAACTACCCCCACACTTATGCCAGCACACAGACAAACACACATGCCTACACACACATACACATACCCCTACACACAAACACACATACCCCCTCACACAAACACACACGCCTACATACACACACTTGTGATTGCGAAAAACATAATTTGAATTCAAGATGTCAAAATTCAAATTAATTGTTTAATACTTCAGGAAAACATTTTGGCGACACTAATATGTAATTTAAATACACTCCAAGAACATAAAAAGATTAACCCAAATTTAATTATTTGAACATTCATAACTAAAGAGGATGAAATCCGTAAATTGTAGTCTTAGAGGTCTTAGAGCAGGAATTAGTAAATGGAGGGAGTAAGTCATTGGTTTAGCAAAAACTGAGGCGAAGACGCCAAGTCATGTGACTCAACAACGACGAATGGTTGACATAATTTACTTGAAACTAGCGAAAGAAACCCAAATTATTAAAATGCTTTGTTTTAAAGTCTGTCACGTGAATTGTGATCTTTATTGAAAGTCTTCACTCCCTCCATTTTATCTTTTCTCAATTACTATGGTTAAAAGGTAATTAAGATTTACGTTAACTAGCACTTGTTGAATCCAGAAACCATTTTCACTGTTGTTTTTATTGCAGTATTATAAAAGCTAATTTAAAGTATTGAGAGTTTAACAACACATTCATTGAAATTCAATTTTATATCAAAATTAGTTTTGAACTTGATCCACTTTAGCTCTGAACGCCTCATTTGTAAACACTACAAGTGTAAATAACTGATTAAACGTGTCAATTTCAATTTGAACTTGACGGTTTTTTTTTTTTTTTTTGTAAAACAACGCTGTAATCTCACTTGTGTAGATCGTACTGTCTGACCACGACTTGTATGGAAAGGCAAACATCCGGTTCACAGGCGGAAATGGACGCATCTATTAGTTTTCAGGTATGCCGGCTTTTGCAGATGTATTTTAGCCTCTAAATTAGGCAAAGACTCATTCAAATGAGCGGAATACGTGCATCAACTCTTTTTCCCCTCATTCAGATCGACTCATCTTAACGGGACGTTTGCCAATTCCATACAAACGATGGTTAGTCTGTACCTGTTCTTGGAAAGTAGTCGAATCAAGTTGCCGCTTTAACTACTCATAGTCGTTTTTGAGGGATAGCTCACATGCGGTTTGCGAGACAACAAGACAAACACGCAGATTTTACAGAAAGTTTTTTTTTTTCCAAAATGGATGTGTTTAGCGATTTTATTTGCCTTTAAAAAGCAATAGTCTAACAGCAGAGAAAATGCATATGCATTCCTTTTGTAACATATATTTACCTCTGGGAAAAAAAGGAAAAGTTGAAGGTAATACGGATTTATTACCTTCTATGAGCAAAGTGAATTAATGTACGTTCAGAAAGCTTTCCTCATGTATTGCAAAATGTATGCAATACCATAGCTCTCAATAAGCAAAGGATGTTTATGATTCCGTATTTATTCTGAAATAATTGAGATTTATCTATACATCTATATAAGTATAACAGAGAATATATGCGTACGTGTGTATGTTCCCTATACAAATCCAATGTTTACGTCGGATCTCCACCAAATTTGGCATGGAGGTACTTAGGTACCCACGAAGGAAAGTAGGGGAGGGGGGTTCGAACGCCAAAAAAGAACCGAACCGTTCGAGTTTTGATTTTAGGACCCGAAAAATGTTATTAAATCGCTCTTTCTAACCGAAATAGTTATCCAGTCAGTTCGATTTAGGCACCATTCGAAAGCTGCGAAAAATACCCACAAGGTTAATTCATTTCCTTCGAATTTAAAAAAAAAAATGGCTGTAAAATCACCGGGAAAAAATTAAAAAGCACTGCTAAGCCTAATAAACAGAAATTTTAAATCGGAAAATTATCGCTTGCTCGATCTCATTTTAAATTAGCGTTCAGAAGGTTGCCACATTTTTTTTCTTGGCTGTGACTATATAAAATTCTGTTTTTGTTTTGAGGCAAAAATTTCCCCCATTTGATTATTATTTGGCAATTAATCTCCTTCTTCTCTCTTTTTTTTAAAAAGTGTTTTAGTTGTGTTTGTTGGAGTGTAGTTTTGGGTTTAAATTTTTCGGGAACTTTTCATTTGCCGTTTTCTTTCTTTGAGAATGATTATTTTGACGAGAAATTCAGTAAGATTTTTTTTTCATAATTGAAGCCTGATTGTTAAACATGCGTCACTTGACAAAACTTATTTTTGAGGAAGACCGTGCAAAGCCCGGCAATGCTTAAAATATTTTTTTTTAAATATGCCTAAACACTATTCGTAATTTAAACTTTACGTGAGGAAATCTTTGAATTAAAAATGTGTGCATATATCATTGAAAAAAAGTTTGAACAGAAGTCTTAACACTCCTATCATTTTCTGGAGATGATTAAGATGATAAATAAGATGAATGAGGTTATTTTAAAATCAATATGTTTACGCTGACATCACTGGGGGGTGATTGGTATAATATAGTGTTTGGTTTTTGGTTCCATAAATTCTGTTATATCTTTTAAGTTCTGTGCAAACTCATTTTGCTTAACATTTGTGAAAAAGCAGGATTTCACCATTTTTTTTGTTTCTACGTTAAAAAGTTTTTCCGTAGTGAAAGCTTGGGAAATTTATTTACATATTTTGACGTCCAAGCGACTAGAAAACTTTCAACTGAAGAGTAGACTTTCGTGCATTACGTCTGCTTGTAGTCTTTTTAAAATGAAAAGTTAACGTGTTACATATGATTTGTAAATATTTTGGTTTTTTACAACCTATCACTTAATGAAGAAAATTGGCTTGGTAATATGCATAAACTTTTTTTTACTAAAATTTGTTCATTTACATTTTTAATTTTCTCGATTTAGTGTTTATAATATGTAAAAGATTTATATATTCAAAACGATGGTTTGTTATTTTATAATGCAAACTACAAATGTGTTTAGCATTATGACATCATAACCATATTTTCATAAAATTTAAAGAATAAAATTATTGTTTATTAATTAAAAATGACTTTATCTAATTTTGTATTAGTGAATTTAAAGTTTGACTTTTTACTCTTTCAGGAGTGATATTTTCAACTGGACTATCCACCAAGACGGTAAAAGGTACCTTCCTCAATTTACAATCCAATACTCCTCAGTTGAAGATGTCAATATTTGCTCCGCGAATTCCACGCTGCATTCCGCCATATTTTCAATCTTTCGACGCTCTGAGCAGCATCTTTGTCCAGGATGAAGTTTTGTTGTTATTATCTGTGTTACCTGCGAATACAAATGGAAAAGTACAATGGAACTTGTCTGGTAGTCATGAATTGATAACAGATATTATTGACGGAACATCAAAGATTGTAAGTTCATATATTTTTGTCTTATTTATTGATGTTAAAAGCCTTGAACTTAATGGTTTTTAAAACCAATTTGTTTCCTTTAAGTTTTAGTTAATCTCAGTTAATGGTTGAAATATGTCAATGCTTTATTTGTTTCACTATTATTATCCTTACATGTATAATTATTGTACTATATTTGTTTTTGTCTGCTTTTAGCTAAATCCAAAATGTTAATTTGTTTGACGTTATTTTATTTAGTTTTACGCACAACACTATTTTTAGATCAATAAATAAGCTAATGTTTCATTTAATCATACTTGCTTTTGTAAAATGTTACTCAAAAACTTCATGTATAACACAGTAATTTTTGACCGTTTTTTTTTTCTCCGATCATTTATCGAGATTATACAACTTTTATCACAAAAATAGTTTGATGTCAGAGATAGACCCTAACGCCAGAACATACCTTTTGGAGGGGAGGCAGTTGGTCAGAACATTTCTTCTCTACTTGTTTTCTGCTGATTATTTACGTTTAAGCTTAGTTTTTTTCTAAAATGCCGTTCGATTTCAATTATAGGTCTCTCTCTCTCATATCAAGTTTAACTATTGTTTTTATTATAATTTCCTTTTTTTACTCGCTTTCTTGCACCAACATTTAAGTTGGATATTACAGTTTTGTAATGAACCATAAATTTAAAAAAAAAGCATTAAGCAATGCTTTTTTATTTTCTTTCACTTGTCAGTAGCGAAGCGAAATTTAAAAAAAAAATAAGATAAGTTAAGCTAAATGTTAATTTCGTTTTGTATAATATCACTCATGAAAATATTGAGAAGTTTAACTGCACGAAAAAAATATTTCGTCCCTGTTCTGATATGTTAAGCATTTTTTCTTCTAAAACCTTCTGATGTATTCTTCTTTGACCTTTTCTTATATTTGTATGCCTATAAAATTTTCTTGAATAACAGATGCAATTTAATTTTTCCTCCGATCTAACATAATGTTTCCAAACATATTTCTACTTCGAAAGAAAGAAAAATATATTATTCGCCAACTCACACAAATAACAGAAAAAGCTTTAAAAATACATGATGACTAAAGACCGTCGCGCCAGAAATCTTGCATAGATAAGTAAGTCACTGATATCGTCTGCATCATTTTTTCCACGTTTTTGTTAAACAAGTTAAAAAAGAGATTGCCACCTTAAATGGCGACAGCCAGAATACTGTTTGAACATATTCCATGTAAAATAGCGTCATTTTACGGGATTCTACTTTTTTTATTTGACAAGGGGGTGGTACGAAATTTGTTATCCGCTTCCCTCCCCACCCTGTGCTCCATTTTGGAACGCTTCTTATCTTTCGGTCATTGAAATTGCCGAGTTCGGAGGCAAAATGTTCCACGGTTTGCGGTTAGACGTTAATATTTCATGAATTTTCTCTTCACTTTTGTAGTCCTATGCAGTATTTATTGATCGCGGAATTTTTTCCTCCCTCACGGAAATATTCCGTTTCCGATGGAATTTTATTCTAGTGTTTTAAAAACGATATCAAATGTATTCTATTTTTAAATCTTGAATAATAACTTCTGTTAGAAAACCAGTAAAACTCATTTTTAGAAAATAGAAAAAGCATTGAACTGTGACTAAGAATGTGGGTATTAAACTACGACAGATTTTTTTAAATAAAATTAAAGCGTATTTATAAATTAAAGACATGAACAGTTTGGTTTTGTTTGCATATCACAACTTTCCCAAACTTCTTTACAAGTAACCCAACTCATGTGTGAACCACCGATTGGAATAAAACTTTGTACATCGATAGAAAATATTGAACCCGTGTTTTTTTTAATCGGCAATAAACACCTTTAACGGAGTGAAATTTACCCCTGAATATTGATTGATTGGGAATTAGAGGGTAAAATATATTCTTTTATTTTAAATTTTTTGTTACAAAAATTCAAATTCTGATTCAAAATTAAAAAAACAAAAGCTATAAACAAACTAAAGCTGGCGTGTTGCATGATTTTTTCTAAAAATAGTATTAATAAGGGTGAACCATCCTTTGCAATATTACCCCGTCACGGTGAATGACCCTAAAATTTAAATCTATCGTAAGAAAGTCATGTTACATATCAATAGAAAACTCTATTTCTAGCCTTATAATATTTTTTTGAATTTTCATTCTGTTATTATTAGGTAAGAAGTTACAGTCTTTTGTAAGATTACACTTTTCATTTTTTCCGCACATTTTGAGTTTTTTTATTGGCATATATTTCGAACAATTTTTAAAAAAGAAATCTTAAAATTATCAGGATTATTTATCTTGTCATCTGTGTCCTTCATGGCAAATTTTATTGAAATCGGAAATGGTGAGCCCAAGAATGTGATTATTCTGACATGGAATTGCCTATAGTCAACTAGCCGCGCAACAGGGTAAAATTGCGAGGAATATTTTATCCCAAGTAATATTATTTTCAGAAAATTCTTGAAACAAGTCAACCTTAGTTTCTTTAGGGCTTTTTTTTTTTCAAATTTTCAATCATTATTTGTGTTTTTGTAATTAAAATTTAAAGTAAAATAATATAGTGTACCCTCTAATTCTCAATTATCCAATATCTAGTGGTAAACTTTAGCCCGTTAAAAGTGTGTGTTGCCCAAAAAAAAGAAAAAAAACATGGATTCAATATTTTTAAGTTTTCTCGAGATGTGCAAAGTTTTATTCCAATCGGTGATTCACATTTGGGTAGGATTACTTGTTAGCTTTAACAAAATGTAATAGCATTGAGTTTAAAAATCTGACATGATAAAAAAAAAAAAAATTCTTATCGAAAATCGCACTGATGCTTTTAATAAAAATTTAACTATGCTTCTGAATCTTCAAATGCGTACATAATGTGAAATTCCTTGTGGTAACTTTATTAAGTTGAATCAATTTGCATATAAATTTCTATTGCAATTCAATTTTTAAAGATGGGGAACATTTTGCTAAATTCTTAAATGTTTCGTTGGATAAGCACAAGATGAGTACATAAGCATAGTCTATTTTTAGAAAAATATTTTGTCCTGCACGTGACAACTCTATATTTCATTTCAAAACGTGAAATGAACGAATTTTTTTTGCCTTTGAAATTATACAGGTTTGCGGTTTCTTCGGCGAAAAATTTTGTATAATGTTACTTTTGAAATAAAATATAGAGTTGTCAAGACAACTCTGACTTCTAAGGTGAGAACCGCACAAGACAAAATGTCTGATTTTCTGTGGAATGACCCATTATTTGTTTCCTTTTAGAACTAATATCAAAAATTAACAAGTAGAATAAAACATATTTAAAAATTTGCTTCAATGGAATCGGAGGATATTTTGCTTGAGTCGAGCAGTACAAAAGAGATGCATAAAAGTGTGTTCTGCACGTAAAAGGTTACCTTCATTTAAAAAATAACAGTTAAAAAATGCATTGAAATTTTTATCTTTTCTGCTAAAAATAAAAAAACACAAGTAGAGTACTTTTACTAGGTCGATAATTTTCATTTTTAGCCCTAAATAATTTGCACGTATTTATTTAGTACTGAGGAGATTGTTTTCATCAGTCAAAAATACTATTTTTAATCACTGAAATTGATAGAATAAGCTAATAATAATAATAATAATAATAATAATAATAACATGGAGCTCCAAAAAAAAACTTCAGTTTTCCCAGCAATTATTTATTTATTTATTTTTTTTTTTTTAATGTCCGATTTTGGAAATAAAGTATGGTCTTTATGACGTCCCAAGTGATGTACTTTGGCGTGCTAAATGTTTAAGCTTTGCCGTCAACCGCGTTGCCAGGAGATGATAGTTTGCGCTGTGTGCCAATGTCATCAGTGAATGACATTTCATCACTCGTAATGTCTTTTGCAGAAGCGTAAAAAATTATTTTCAATCTGTGCACCGATTAAAATAATTGTTAAAAATACTAAACTTTGTCAAGTTATTTAAAAAAAATGGTTGAATCCTATGTTTTTAAACATTATTTATGTATTTAATTTATTTAAACCTCACCAATCATCACTGCACCTTGTTTTTAAGCATGCTCTTTCATAAAAAAAAAAAATACTATTAAAATTTCGGAAACCACCCAATTATTTACGTAAAAACGTATGGATAAATTTAGTGCAATTGCCTAATACGTAATGGGGGAAAAACTCTTCTAAACAAGTTCCATGATTTGGTTCCTTGCACTAAAAGAACAACGGAAGCAGTTCTGTTTATTCGTGCAGTTCTGTCACATCGGCGATGCTTAAGCAGATGTCCAATGTGTCATGTAAATCGTGAGACGAGGTGTGTTTTACTGAATCTTTATAAAAATACATCAAAGTTTATGATGCGAATTTCCTTTAGCTATGTTGAATGTTTTGATTTTTCTTAAGGGAAATTTCCTAATGTATTCAGAATTCTTTATTTTTGTAAAGGAATTTCTTCGTTAGCGTGCTCTTAATGAGCTTCGTTGCGATATATTTATTAGTACTTTTAAATTTTATAAGTGAATTTCTTAAAAATTTCGTTAGTTGTACTATTTTCGTTAGCTAATTTTCTTATATCATATTCATTAATTTGATTTTCATAAGGGAAATAATTTTCTAATATATACAGAATTCTTTTTTTTTTACGCTAATTCCTTCGTAAGTATGCCTTTAATGAGTTTGGTTGCGATATATTTAGTATTTTTAAATTTTGTAAGTGAGTTTCGTAAAAATGTCGTTAGTTGCACGATTTTCGTTAGCTAATTCCCTTATAATCATTAACTTGATTTTCATAAGGGAATTCTCTAATATGTACAGAATTTATTTTTGTAAACGAATTTCTTATTAAGTGTGTTCTTAATGAGTTTGGGTGCGATATATTTAGTACGTATTTTTAAATTTTGTATGCGAATTTCGTAATAGCATTATTTGTACGATTTTCGTTAGCTAATTTTCTTATATCATATTCATTCATTTAATTTTCATAAGGGAATTAATTTTCTAATATATTCAGAATTCTTTATTTTTGTACACGAATTTCTTCGTAAGTGTGCCGTTAATGAGTTTGATTGCGTTATATTTAGTATTTTTAAATTTTGTAACTGTATTTCGTAAAAATGTCGTTATTGTACTATTTTTGTAAGCTTATTTCCTTATAATCATTAACTTGATTTTCATAAGGGAATTCTATAATATGTACAGAATTTTTTATTTTTGTAAACGAATTTCTTAGTATGCGCGTTCTTAATAAGTTTGGGTGCGATATATTTAGTACGTATTTTTAAATTTTGTATGCGAATTTCGTAATAGCATTAGTTGTACGATTTTTGTTAGCTAATTTTCTTATATCATATTCATTAACTTGGTTTTCACAAGGGATTCTGCAGCAATATATTAAACTCATTTGATTTTCATGAACGATAACTATGGCAGAAAAATATGTGTGTTACTTGAAAAATTCTTCCTTGGGAATAAAATATTTTTACATAAGCAAACACCAAAAGCTGACTTTCGTAGAGAAATTCCACTTCAACTTATCACTTATTTGATTTTCATGAGCGATAATCATGGACAAAAAAACATACATCGTTGTGTCATGTATAAGTTTTATTTTTAATGACAAAAAATTATTCGCTTTGAAAAAAGTTATTTTTTACAAGCCAACACTGGAAGCCTAATTTTTAATTTGACTTTCCTAAATGAATTCCATCTCGATATATTCCCTCACTTTGTTTTCATGAACCATAACTATGGGCCAAAAAATATGCATATCGCTGTATTATATATATACTGTGTTATATATATACTGTGTCAATTTTCCATAACAAAAATCATGCACAGTGAAAGGGGATTTTTTTTATAGGAAACACCAGAGACTTAGTTTTCGATTTGGCTTTCTCTACTGAATTTCACCCTAAATATATTCACTCATTTAATTTAACTAATGATAATCATAGGCCAAAAAATATTTCAAAACCAAAATTGGGCTGTTTCCTTCAGTCAAAAGTACTACTTTTAGTCACTGAATGTGATAGAATAAGCAAAAAACAGCATGGAACGAGGAAAAACTTTCATTTTCCCAACGCTTAGTTTTTAATTAATTTTTTAAAAGGTCCGATTTTTAAAATAGGTCGTGGTCTTTATCACGTCACAAATGATACATTTTAGCGCATCTGTGACTGCGTTTCCACGTTATGACAATCAAGAAGCGAATTTAATATAGCGCCAGGGAAGAAGAAGTGATTGCGCTCTATGCTTGTTATCAATCATATCGTTACCATTACACGTGAGTAAAGATGTGAATTAAATAATGTGCACTACGAATGGCAACAGTGAATGGCATTTCATCATTTGTGATGTCATCGGCAAAAGTGTAAACAATGAAAAAGCGCCAATTAAAATAATTTTTAAAAAATATTAAACTTAGTCAAATTATTTTTAAAATGGTCAGATCTTATGTTATTAAGCATGTTCTTTCAGAAAAAAATACTTTTAAAATTTTGGAAACGACCGGTTATCTTGCTTCCGTTTAAGTTTCATGAGCTAAGTTTATGCTGTGGTAAGAAGTATTTTTAGAAATAAAAACCAAAGAATAAAAATGTGAAGCTATTTATTTTTTCATACAAATTCAAAAAACAAATACAACTGAATCAAGACTTCCCATAATTTCAGAAACTCTCATATTTACTATCTTTCACGACCCTAACATCTTTTATTTCTCTCTCTCTCTCTCTCTCTCTTTAAAGTTTCCCAAGAAAAATTCTCTTCATAAAAAATATCTAATGTCAGTGGCGTCGTTACGGGAACGGGACGGGGGTGGTCCTCCCGAGCTCACTCGTCTGGGGGGGGGTGACACCCAAAGTTGAAATGCAAATTTTTGAAGAATATGAAGCTAAAATACAATCCTAAGACTACAAGTTTGGAAATTTTCTGGGGGATAAACCCCCGGACGCTCCAATTTTACTTGTTTTTGTACATTAGCCCACTTATAGTTTCGTTATAACACAAATGAAGTTTTTTCTGGAAATTTCATGAATTTCATATTTACATTAAAAAAATTTTTTTTTTTTTTTTTTTGGCATTTGTAGGGAGGGGGTTGAGACCACAAATTACCACCCCAATGTCACACATGCTAGATACGCCACTGCTAATGTCCTTTAAATATATTTATCAACTTCAACTTTGAACCATTTTCTTATTTCGAAATTTCTCCCGCAGTTGCTTCCTTCTATAGTGCACCAAAAAGCTGAGTTCTCAGAAACATTTCTGAGATTTTTAAAGAAGCAAAGTGCAATTCTAAATGAAGAAAAATAATAATAATAAAATAAACTTCCTCATTTTAATTTTTGAACCACGTCGGACGTGATTTAAGGAAGCATTCAGCGATATATAACATGCCATAGCATCATTTTATGTTCTATTCCCACAACTTGCACATTATTTACTTTTTTCTGAGTACCTCAATCCACTCTTGGTGATTGAAAATATTCCTGACTGTGCATATTTCATGATAATGACACTCACATATTTCCCCATTTATTTATGGGGCAGATATTTCCAAGGAAAGTACAACATTCCACATACATTTTCTTCTCACTTTTATGGACCGCTTTTCAATAATAAGAATAGAAAATCATTTTTGGCGAGCAGTTTTGGCGCCATTTTTCAATTTCTGCTGTGTTTCTGCTCTGTTCAGAGAAATAATAAAACGATTATTATTGTTGTTCTATTTTGGTTCACGCTTGGCGTCGTCAACTTTTAGATGGTCTTGATCGTCTTCGAACAAATTATTTTTAGGACGGGGTGCGGACGAGCTTTTGTGTTTCTAAAAACCACTACGATTTTTCTCGTTTGTGGAAGATGTTTTTGAGGAATTTCTGTACTTTATTTTTGGCATGCATTATTTGAATTTATTTCTTCCGAAAATTTTATAGTTTTTGTTTTCTTAAAATGGGAAAAGTATAAAGAAGTTACGAGTTTTAATTTTACCTATTTTGCATTTATCTTAGGTTCTCTTGCAATGATATATAGAGTCATTTCACAGTATTTTGTTCATATGCAGGGTCCGCAACATGACACTTTTCCTTCCGTAACTGCTTAATTTACTGTTTGATTATTACATTTTTTTATTTAGAGTTAGTTTGTTGGTAGGGCGAACTCAAATTTAAATAATGTGATAATCAAACAGTAAATTAAATAGTTACGGCAAAAAAAAAGTGTTTTATTGTGGACTCGATATTTGGACAAAATACTGTGAAATGGTCCTATAGCGACTTTCAATTGTCCAAACACAAATTGTAATGCAATGTAAATGACTAAAAGCTTTATTTTTTACGTGACGCAAGTAAGTAACTCTGTGTAAATCGAATCAATAAATCACACCTGCGTTTTTTCTCGTTTGACATTAGCGGATTAGGAGAAGTTAAATGGCATTTCATTATTTCAAAAATGTTCTTAGTTTAAATTTTGTTACCTGATTTTTTTTCTATGACAAACTAATTGACAAAATGGAAAGTTTATGCCACCGCTGGTATTATGACTGAAGCAAAAATTTAGGTTATGAATGTCTTTGAGTCTCTCAAAGCTCTTTCAAACTAAAAGAAACTAAGTCTATCCGATCGAAAAGAAAGTAAGAAAATCTTAAACATCAGCTATATAAATTAAATAATTTAGCCGGTTATGATAATTTAGCGTATTTTCATTGAACGCGAAATAAAGTAACGTTCAAAACACAATTTTTTTTTTTTTTTTTTGTGATGCACTTTACTGTTATTTTTTTTTTCAATTACATTAGTCTCGGCTGAAGTTTAGAGTAGGGATTCACTGGCAATAGAATGGATTAAATTGCTTTTGGAAACAGAGGATTTTCTATTTGGTGATATTCTACAACTATATTGCAATCCTAGTAGTTTTCGTTGTGAATGGTCTACGTTACACAGAAATTTCTCAAAGGCCTTTTTGTAGGATGACTTTTCATCCATGAGCTCATTTCTTTTGCATTAAAAGGACCGAGACATGTGTGGGCAGTAATCTGCTAATTTGTGCAATGAAAAGTTGTTATTTCTTATTTTGCTTTTCAAGCACAAATTTATTTATTCAGCTCTTACTGCTTTTACTAGTTTGAAATACAGACGAACTCGCCCTAACTTGACAGGAAACCTGATTTAACGAGGAATGCAGAAATGGTTTGTACAAAGTTATGTATGAGAATACATAACTCACTTTTAATGAACAAACCCGGATATAACGAGCAATGCTTATGCAATTCAAAAGATTTCTATTTTAATGCACTTGCTAGTTTTTTTTTTTTTTTTTTTTTTTTTCAATTTGAAAAATATTACTGCGCGAAGTCAATCCGCAGTTAGTAATGACGCATAAAGTTCAACAACTAGTATTGATTTTTTTAAACTCAAAAGCCACAATTTTTTCCTGAAACCAGGGAAAATGTTTTCCAGGATGTCAAAACTGTCAATGCTTTTCGGACTATGAGAATTTTCCGAAACAACAATAAAACAAGAAACATACAGAAACAATATCGCAGTTCAAAGTAAATTAACCAAGTCCTTTGATACTGTACAGAAATAAAAAATTAATGAGGTAAATATGAAAGAATTTTTACACCATTTTTACTAGCACTTGGTCATAGCGAGAAAATATCACGGTCCCTTCGTGTTCATTATAAACGAGTTCAACTGCATTAGAGTTCACAGCCCCAAACCTAGCTCTATCGATTTATTTTCCAAATTTTATTCCAAGGAAAGACCAAAATACTGCAGCTAAATCTCAGAATCAACAGTCAACCGGCCACAAGACAACTAAAAAAATGCGATTAAAAATCAGCAGTCAATAACCTCTGGATTGCTATCTTAAAAAATAAATTAAGGACCTTGACGTATGCAAAAGGCATTAAGTAATTGGTAACGTCTTTTCCACTAAAATTTAAAACGTAGCCTTTATAAACTAATTTATTAAAAACATATTAGATGCGTGAAATTTATGAATATTTGCTTATTACCTTCAATAAATTAAAAATATGTATCGTTCAGCCCTTAGCGTTAGAAAAAAGAATGGCCGCTCTTTTTCAAAAAAGAAAAAAAATGGCTGCTAATGAAATTGTTAGCGCCGGCCAATTGCGACTAAAGAATTTCCCCAGTTTCTCCCTTCTTTGGTACAGCTACCACTTAATAACCGGCGTGGTTTGTTTCATTGCAACAATGCTATCATTGCAAGGAAACTGCCTTTAAGTAGAAAGTGTCAATCGAGCGGCTCGTCTTTCAAATAACACTTCAAACAAGTGTTAGGACCGGAGATGTTCATAATATACGTACGCGCACATACCATACACCCATAATAAACACTCATCAAACCAAATTAGATAAATAGACTAGTTATGTGTCTAACATTCCCAATGAAATTCGTTTCATAGAATGCTCAGAATAAAATGTCATGACCTCCATTTTAAGTAGTGATTAAGGGGGTCCGGGTCACAAAAAGCGTCAAATTTTGCTTTTTTTTAAAAATTGTTATTGTTGAAAATGCGAAGCTGAATGTCAATTTGAAAAAAAGTATTTGAAAAAATGTGATCAATAAATATTGAACTTTGAAGTTAGGCCACTGGTGAAAAAAATGCTTTATTTACAGCAGAAACTAAATAAGAATGTTTTTACAATAAACTTGTAGATGACAAAATGCGAAATAGAAAAAAGTAGCGATACTGCCATTTATCTTCCCAAAATAATCTACTTGTAATTATAAATGTTTCTTAAGCATCAATTTTAAGATCTGAAGTTAATTTACTTATTTATATTGCGTTAAGTCAGTTTAATTCAATTCAGAAACCTTCCACGTTTCAAGTATCTCAGGTTTTGCTACTTGTTACCCAAAAGCTTTTACGCCTTTACTCACTCATTTCCACACCTATCGAACT